>NC_136912.1:92995314-93010314 GCF_949606895.1 Notothenia rossii
GCTTAAAAAAGGATTTGAGCATGAATACAGTTCCCTCATATTGTGAGAATCTGTTATTTTCCTCATTCAGAGCTGCAGCTGCTCAGAGGCCTTAATGGATCCCAGATAATGACCTCAGGCACTAACTGAATCTTTTATTCAGAGATGATTGGTGCTCAACTTCAGAGGCATTATGGGTTGTTGTTGTTGTTGTTGATCCATCTCAAGTTCTGTAATTAAATACAAACAAGTGCTTGTCTCATCACTTAGAGTGGATGTTCTGTAGAGTATTGAGACATCCGCTAAAAACAAAACAATGCTCATTTTCAAGCTCATACTTGTTTTTTGGGTTCCTCCTACAACCTCTGTTCACATGCTAAACCAAACCAGGCGTTTCACAGCCAGCATTTCACAAAGTCATGTGGTGTTTCTGATAGCATGTCACGTATTTTGGTTCAGAAAACATTGACATAAGACTTGCACTCGCACTTTTGGATATATGTACATTTAGCCACACAGTGTAACTTGATCTAATCGTTGCTATTGTTATTTATACTGTTACTAACCTACTTACTCATATTTCAATTTGTATTATCCTTGTGTGCACTCTTAATTATACTGTCCTTGTTTTACTCTTGTTCTGTTCCTGCTATGATACCTGCATTTTTTTTCTACAAATGGATAACTAAAGGTCTTATCTTATCTCAAGGTATCCCTGCTTTTGCACAAATGTACCATTTAAACATTATATAGGGATATGGTTGGGTTTTAAGTAAAGTTTTTTTGTGACAACTCTGGATTTTTTGCCATTACATTTGGTATTAACTACTTCCTTCAACGTGCACATTGTCCAGGTAAAACGTTTAATTTGTACATTAAGATTTGAGTCTCTTTCTTACGCTCAGGGGCGCCGCCAGGGATTTTGGGCCCCATGAAAATATATCACATTGGGCCCCACCACCAGGCTCAGGCCACGCAAACCAAGCACAATGCTGTAACCACACCTCCAGAACCGAAACCGACTCATTTATGCTTTAAATAACTCAACCTGCACAGGCTTGCATCTATCTTGTAGTCCAATACTAACCGCACAATATTTACTGACACTGAGCTGTGAACATATAACACTGTGCAGACTGCAAATTCTACTGCAACATTCTGCTGCAGTAGAATTCACAATTTGATATAACACTAACATTCCTGACAATAGACCTCAATAGTCATCTTTTATGGTGTACATGCCTTTTTAATAACATTTTTGAATGGAACATTCATAAATCAAAATAAATATAACTTAAATATACATGACCACTTAAATTAAAATAAAGTGAACATTAACACCAATATTATCATTTATAAAAATGCTATCACAAAAAAAAAACATAAGCAGCAGATGTTCTAATTAAATATACAAACCAACTACAAAACAAGCGGGTATTAAAGTGTGAATGGACAACAAAACGGAAATGAAAAGGCCTGATGGTGGTGTTAAATCAGAGCAAAACTGGGTGACATACTGTCACTCTCTCTTGTCTTTCTCTCCTTTCTTTTCTTTTTTGAAAGCCTGACTTTGTTAGTCGTTGAGACATCGTACACACGTAAGTACTCGCATCCCTGCCTCACATGCTCTCACTCTGCTAGAAAGAGCGGTGCCGCACAGCGTTTGGAGACAGGACCAAACCATTACATGTAAATAGAGGGGGGTATACAGAGGCTTTGGATAATTAACTTTTCGAACTAAAAAAGTGAAATGAATCGTAAGTTTAGTGAGTATATTATCAATATAATGTTATATTAATGTTCATTATTGATGATTGATGAAAGGTTACTTAAACATTTTTTCTTAATGTTCTACAATTTTTGGGGCCCCTGTCAGTCACGGGCCCTTAGAATCGTCCTAACTTTTCACCCCCTTACGGCGCCCCTGCTTACCCTATTCCTATTAGACAATAAAAACAATAAAATAGGACATAGTAGACGAGCACTCGAAGACCACAAACCTCCTCCAAGGCCAAATGCTCTATATCTTGCAATGTTAAGAAAGTGATTTGGGTTCAGATCCACTCCCAAATGTAATATGTTCTTCCTCGGTCCATGCTTCAGTCTCCCACCAAGTTTCATAAATATCAGTCTGGTTTCCCCAAAATCCTGCAGACAAACCAAGCCTAAAAAATGACCTCCTGAGCCGGAGTAATAACGATAAATGTTGTCATTATTTTTCCTTTATATGCATTCTTATCACAAATACAATATCTAAAGATTTGTGAAGTGTTTGTTTCATAAAATGAGTATAAAATAGGATCTATTCAAATGATAATGGTCCAGGCATGCAGTATATCAAACCAGCAGCAGGTTTTTAATCATAAGTCAAATCCCTTTTACTCTCCGGGGCTTTGTTGCCATAAATATATACTTTAGTTTTGATTATATGGTGGATAACTACAGATTGTGAAAGCGATTGCAGTTAGGAGACTTTAATAGCTTTGTGACCCAGGCAATAAACTTTAATTACAGCCGGTGTGAATTCTGTTTTGAAAAGGATTGTTGTTTATCCAGCTGTAATGAAACGTGTTGGAGGGAGAGGAGGAAAGAGCGGGAGATAATGTCTCCTCATGGTTAGCGGCTCAGGAAGAGGCTACCGCTGGGTCATCTCTGCAGAAAGCTCCTGCTAAAAACTCACCTCTTGGAGAGATTGGTGAGGGCTATTTATGTAGTTCACATTTTAAAATCTGAAACGTTCTAACGTTCTCTTGGTGGATTTAATTTCGGCCCTCAGGATAATTTCTAATTCCTATTAGATCTGGCCCTCCGGTATATTGCACGCACACCTTCCCTCCATCCTGAGGGTCTCCTCAGCTCAGAGCCTGAGCCCAAACATTGATGACCTTGCCCCCAAGATGAGATGCCAAGTATCTGAACTAGCATCGCAGAGCAGCACACTGAGTTTAATGGATGTTTCCTTCTGCACTTTCTCTCTCACGACAACAGGGCATGTTTGGTTTTCTCTTTGAGGGAAATAGTTTTGTTGAAGCTGTTGTTGGCCTGTGGGAAAATGTAATCATAAGAAATGACTCTGGAAAAGCTGCAGATAGAGCCATAAGAAATGAATGCAACTGATTATTTCGTGTTTAATTTTGTTTTTATCGGCAATAATTTAAGCTTTGTTAGTTCCAGGTTTAATAACAAAGAGGCAAAAAAATACTATTAAAAGACAAAATAACAACAAAGATACACAAAATGCCTACAGAGACACACAAATTAACTTCAAAGTGACTCAAAATAACAACTAAAAGAAACAAAACGGCCACAAACAAACATAAAAGCATCTCCAGAAAGACAAAAGTTGGGTTCAAAATCAGTACGAAGATACAAAAATTACCGCACAAAACCAAGTTTTTTTAAATTAACATTTATATTTTATTAAACATTTTCAAAAGACAAAAACACACGGACAACGACATGGCTCACACACATCACAAGTAGGACAGGACATAACATGAAGGGTGGGGGGCAGGGGGCAGGGGGATTACAGTGTCAGCTACATTTGATGTATGCGTATGGCGTTGTATTTATACATGATTTGCTTCATAATATATATATACTTCATTGTTTAATAGGTAAATAAATAGATAAATAGTCAAATAAATAAATACACATATATGCACACACATCTCTTCCTTTTATGATTAATCACCCATTCATCCATTTCCCATTTAATTTCACTTCTTTAAATATTATTACCGTTATTTTTCTGTTTCTTCATAGCTCATTTCTCTTTATTTATATATAGCCTATATATTATTATATTTATTGTTGGCAGCCGAGATGGTTTAGGAAAGCCCTTATCTTATCCCAAAGCCTGTTTTCTGGCTTAACCAAATATAACAGGGAGTAAGCAGCTTCTTCCGTACTTAAGATGTTTAGGAAGTCCTCCAGCCATCTATTTAAATCGAAGCAGTTGGGCTTTCTGACTTTTCAGTTCCTAAGAACGAGGCGTTTAGTTGAAAGGCATGCTAGGGTTATACGTTTACTTGCAAATGTTGATGTTATGCCATTGAGCGGGGATCCCAGCAAGCATGTAGCTGGAGTTAAGAGTATCTCTATGTTCAGGATCTCAGCGAGAGTATCTCCAACTACGTCCAAAGATACACAAAATAACTTTGAAGTGACTCAAAATAACAACAAAGAGACCCAAAGCAGCTACTTTTCTCCTTGGTCACAGAGTGGGGTGGCGGTAGGACCCTGGGAGCCTCGTTCCTCTCGGAGGTTTGATATCGGATCCCTGTGGTCCCTCCTCTCCTCAGGCGTGTGTCTCTCCTCCGTCCGGCGGCCCCGGGGACAGCTGTGTCGCCGCGGCTTTGGCCCCGTGCCCCGGGACAGCAGCTGCCATAAACAAATAGTGCTGAAAGCTACTGGCCCGCTCCCCAGCTCTTTTCAAGACGAGCCGTCTGACCTTCGCTCAGCTCACTCCATTAAGCTCCAATACATTTTAGGACTTTGGAGAGTTGGGGTAGTAAAGAAATGTAGCTTGACCCATTTTAAATGAAAGAAGTGACATGAGGACAAAGTGGCCCATTCAATGAAAGAGAAGTGTACCAAGAAGGGATAAAAAACGACTTAAAAGAGACCAAAACAGAGACCGAAAATGACAAAATAAGAGCAGGAAGGCAACTACAGAGGCTCAAAACAACTACAAGAAAGATCGAATGAGGACAAACAATCAAAATGACTACAACGAGATGCAACGCAACTACGTCTACTAAGAGGCACAATTCACAACAGGGACACAAAGAGACACAACATGAACGCAAAGAGACAGAAAACAACCACTCAAAAAGACAACTTTAAAGAGACACAAAGCTACAAAGAGACAAAACACAACTACCAAGGGACACAGGAAAAGTATATTGAGACACATAACAAGAGACACGTAACATTGACAACATACAAGTAGTCATGAAGAAACATCTGTTGACTTTTATTTAGGTTGCTGTTCATTCGTAGCTTAATTGACTTCTTATCCATAGTAGTTACAAAATGTGGCATGTGTTTGAAAGCCCCAAAAAGAAATGGTTATTTGATTAATTAATTAATTTCCATGCCTCAGTGTTCATCGGCTTTTCATACATGTCTAACTTACTTAGAGAAAGTCTAACACTTTGGGAAATATGTTATTTTTTGTGTCCCTCCAAACTCCATCTTCCTCAAGAGGTCAAACTATTCCTGTGTTTAATAGTAACTTTAAGTAGCATGAACACTTTTCCCTCCTCTACTGTTTACATCCGACTAACTATCCCGTGAGTAACAAAGTGATTTGGGTGCTAAACTAATCCCAGATGTCAGAGCCCTGCTGCGGCATGTTATGGAAAAAACAAAGAAGTGTTGAGTTTGCCTTCAGCCAAGTTAAGCTGCTGAATAACGTCATGGCTGACTTCATCCTCGCTGTGTTTTTTGGAGGGCTTTCACTCTCACATAGCGAGATTATCCTTTCTCCCACAACACTTTCCCTCCACATGTGCGTAAGATTTTAATAATCACGGCAATATGACATTTTAAACAGCCCATACTTTCGTGTTACCTGTGCCAAGGAGGTTATGTTTGTTATGTTGTTTGCAGCAGGAACACATATTGGCATGATTTTAATAAAACTTGGTGTGTTTTGTTGTTGATGGTCCCTTTTCTACGTTCTATTATTACAAATAAACAAGTGATCACTGATAGAGGTGTTCTGTAGTAGAGGCAACCTTCAACGTCACAGCAACTTAAGATCCATATTCAAAAATACAGATTCTAAATTGTACGAGTTGAAGCGTTCGTTTGAACAGTCTGCAGGAGGTAGGGACTTGCTTTCAAACAGAACAGGGCAAACTAACTTAGAGGAGTGTTTACGTGTTCGGCGTAATGACGTACAACGGCCTCGACAACTTAGTCCTATTCAGCCACTTGGTAACAACCATCGTTTTTCAGACACGTCAACTCTTCAGAAATCACCACTGGGGTCACTGCTGATGGATTTAATGTCCTAGAACAAAATGTGATCCGTCTCTTCAATGTGTCTCAACCACAGACCTTAGTTCCAGCTATTTTCCAAAACCCTATGGAGAACTCCCATTAGCCGCTTTCACACCAAGTACTTTGTCGTTTTTAGTGCCCAGCACTTAGTGCCCCAGTACAGATCACGTTCACACCGGAATAAGTCCCTGAGGGAGAATTATTCAAATGAAGCCGCTGACGTCACTTCTTCTTCTTCTGCTTTGGGTTTACTGGCAGGCCGCAAACAACTTCACGGCGTATACTGCCACCCGAAGTCCCCGACCGGAAGTCCCCGGAGTTGGGGACGAAGCCTTCCGAGTAAATCGCCAGAACGCCGACACCTCCTCATCTCCACCGCTCCCATGTTTTCTTTTGTGTTGCCATAAGTTATTCTCTCTCCGTTGGTGCGCTGGGCTAATGCTAATAATGCTAATAATGCTAATTCCAGCAAATACAATGGCAGCTTCACAAAACTTTTCAGAGTTTTACGGGGCGTGGTTTGCAATTCGCCCAGTCAATCAGAAATGTTTTTTTTCTCCCCAGGAAAGTCCCACCTCTCTAACTAAGTTCTCTTTTTGGTGTGAACGCAAAATTCCAGGCACTATCGGAACGAAACGGGAAAAGTACGGGTAAAAGTACTCCGGTGTGAAAGCGCCTATTGGCTCTGAGACGAGGGAACCGGCAGTGGTAAAATGCTGACTCACTTCCGGGTTTTAGGACTCGTCACTGCACCACTCTATAGGAACCTGTCTCTTTAAAAGCCCCTCCCCAAAATGGGTTTTGATTGACTGGCAAGAAATTGCAAAGTTGAGAGGGTGTAGCATTGACCAAAGAAATACTTATTACATTTTGGAAGAAATCTGAATTGCCGCACGGAAACAAATATTTCAGAGAAATTGTTAATCACTGGAAAAATGTCCATGAACACCGCTTAAGTCGAAGCAACAACTTGGACACAGATATTATTTTATTGAAATACTCTGAGCAGCAATACAAAAAATTACATATCTTATTTGAAACGTAGATGTTGTTCTCAATTTACAACTTAAAGCTTATGAACATACCGAAATCGAAAGAACTTCCCAACTTCGGGACCACCGGAGGAACACTTGAATGCACCATTGGCCGGAAATGTTATCCTAGGTTTGAGTAACATAACAAATAATTAGTTCATAAAGTATGTGTCATTGAATAGCTAATAAGATAACAATTGTATACAGTTTATATTCATTGACTATTTTTTAACACTTATATTTTGCACACGTTCTTGCATTTTGTATTGGCTCCTTTTAGGTGTTTATAAAAAACTCCCAACTGATTTCTGAAACATTTAAAGTATTGTTAGCTGTGTTTAAACATTATTTGGGTTGAATTAAGAAAGTTGCAACTGTCAATCATATATAGCTAACGTGCAAATAATATTTAAATATATACACTACATGGTATTTATCAACCGGATCCGAATCATGGAGGCCTTCGTGGAGATCTCCACTATTTAGATTATCTAATAACATGCAAAACAGTTTTCTTGTCAACATGCTGAATGAATGAACACACCAACACATTTAAAATAATTGGATGATTTTAATCCCGTTTCCACACAGTATAGTTACATGAGTTCCAGTACAGTACAGTATATCACATGTGAAGTCAGCTGAAAACAGATTACAAAACTCTTCAAAAAAAGTCCTGATGCTAGAGGCTCTATATGATATGATAGGTCTATATTTATTTCAACACAAACACAATTGTTCCCTTCAAGACAATATATCAATCAGTCACACCCTGCATCCCACTGAGTGTTTTTATGACCGTGAAAATCCAACCAAATGGCCTTCACCGCCATGTGACCTCCACTAAGAGAGGCTGGAGCCTGATTGGTGTTTTCCACCACCATGACCACAGCATTCAATTATCAACTTTGTTGTTTGGAAGACTTTCACATGCTGCCAAATGGCTTCCAGTTCCTGCAGCAACCAAAAGTCAAAGCCCTTTCCAAGAGTCTCTGTGAGCCCAAATCCTCTGGAAGACTCACAAACAAACATCTTACAAACTAAGATTGATTATAATCAGTTCAACAAGGTTAGAAATGTGTATATCAAGATTTAAATTAGGCAAAGCTCTGTTGCACAATGCACTTTTGCTTACCCTAGTTAGCATAGATATGTTTGCATGCCTTAAGTACTTTACCTATTATCTAACAAGCTAGCTATCTTAAAAGTCAGTTTGTTAGCTTAACTTTATTCCTGATAGAGAAGCTTGAATTTCATTAAAAAAAAACATGTCATGCTTTCCTGGTTATTACCCGTCCACTTGTTTGTAATGAAGATTTTTCTGCATGTAAACGGTCTGCAGAGTCACAAACCCTCAAAGTGCACCCTGTAGGGAGTAAAACTCTAACACAGAGTAGACCTGTCTATGTTGCCCCAGAACGCCTCGTTGGACATTTCTCTTTTTCCATTGTTTACTTCCTGGGTATAGTGACGTATATCGGGGATAGTGACGTAACGTAACGGCTCCGCAGATTGGTCCAAATGGACGGAGCCATTACGTTACGTCCGCGGAGCCGTTACGTTTGGACCAATCCACGGACTTCCTCACACACACTCGGCGGGACGTTGCGAGGCTCGCTGCTGCGCGGAGTGGGACACTGTGAGCTGGCTCACTGGTGTGGGGTCGGCGAGACAGCGAGACACCGCGGAACTCAGCCTGAGCACACACACAAAGTCCCAGCCAGGCTGCGGGTGTGTGTGTGTTTCGGGCTGGGTGTCGCTGTGTCTCGCTGTCTCGCAGACGGCCACTGAGCTCACAGGGAGGGCTCACAGGGAGGGGGGGGGGGGGGGGGGGGGCAGGAGCTCCAACAAGCCGATTATTTTGTCCAATCCATCTTTTTTAAAAACAGCAATTGTAAATACAAAACGGCTTCAAATCTAGGTTAAAAATGGACTGGATCACAGTTTATATTGGAGTTTCGGGTTTTCGGGACATAATTCCTTTGTTTGTTTGTTTGTTTGTCTGTCTAGACATTTAACTAGTATGTGAGCAGTGATGTGTGCATGCCAGACTTAAAAACAGTGATTATACAGAGTGTGTGGGCGATGCATTTAACAAAAATAAACCATGAATGAAAATGTGAATCATAATGTCAGTATTATGTTTTAGTTTAAATGTAAGAGTAAATATAGTTGTGCTTTTATATAGTGAGTCGAAAGTTCTATAAATTCTCAAATTCGCAGTCAAAGTTTGTCATTCTGCACAGGATGTACTTCCACTGCCGATCCCTGAAACAAAAGACAAAAATCTGTCACTTCAACTATCGTAAATCATAAACCTTTACTGTTTTTTCTTTGGTGTGCCAACACATTCTGCTCCCATCAGGCAAACTCCGGAGATATTGTCTTCCAATTGAGAGGATTTCAACAATTTCTGGATGGATTACCAAACCGTGGCCTCATGGGATCAGAAGTTATTAGGAGATAAACAGATGTTGTGATCAAACCTCAGCACTCCACTGAAGGTGGACTCGGCTCCTCGGATGAAGTATCCATAACTGGGGACCACCATCTCGCCCTCCTCTCTGTACTGCTCAGGGACGTCACTGGTCTTCCTGTGGAGGCAAATTAGCCGTGTGTGGCATGTTGAGTATCACAATGTGAAGCTTTAAAAGTATAGTTAGACTCATTGGGAAATATGATCATTTGGTTATCTTGCCAAGATTAAAACAAGAAGATCGACCCCATTCTCATATCCAAACAGTCAAATTGTGTCTTCCTGAAACATTTGTATAGTTTATAAGTAAAAGTTGTGTGAAATTATTTACGAATGTACAGCAACACGGGTCAAGATGAGCTTGTTAGGTGCATACAGTCTTTCAACACAAACTACTCGGGGAGGTTTAGGCAACAACAAATATGGTATTGGTATTTCCCTGATGGCTCCCACAGGATTGTTGACATCCTCGTGGATTCCTCTTCTTATTATAGACACATGCATTTCCAAACATTTGGTCTACCTATGTTGTAAATGTGTTATCTTTTCGATTTACACACGGCATCTATTGCACGTCTGTCCGTCCTGGGAGAGGGATCCCTCCTCTGTTGCGCTCCCTGAGGTTTCTCCCATGTCCCCCTTTAAACTGTGGGGTTTCTCTGGAAGTGTTTCCTTGTACGATGTGAGGGTCTACGGACAGAGGGTCTAAGGACAGAGGGTCTAAGGACAGAGGGTGTCGTGCTGTCATACTGATATTCTGTACAAACTGTGAAGTCCACTGAGACAAATGTAACATTGTGATATTGGGCTATATACATAAACATTGATTGATTGATTGATTGATTGATTGATTGATTGATTGATTGATTGATTGATTGATTGATTGATTGATTGATTGATTGATGGTATTTCTGGTTTAAATAACTACATGTGAAACACTTGGTTAAGTTTAAGACATCAAACCTAGTTAGGTAAACAAAAGATTGTGATTTGGTTTAAAAATAACCGGAGAAGTGCTATTAGTTAAGTTTTGAAGTCACGTGACAGTTGACAGTAAGGGCTTATGTACTAAAGCTACTAACGAACATGCGATGGTTCAGTTAGTCCTGCATTTTTTGGGTCCATCCAGACCACTCAGACCACTCTGACCTTCGTTCCTATGCAATATCTTTCCCTAAGCTACTTTTCAAATATGTGAACTAAACAATTGATTTAGTGTGTAAGTTATGCATATTGCTACGAATGGTAGCTCAAAAACAAAAGCCCTACAGCTTCCTAATCAACATGTTGAATCCTGTTCATTTAATCCTTACTGAAACTATAAAGTGCAAGTTGATTTATGTGCAGGACTATTTATTGTCTTTGAGTTGTGACCTCCAAGAATTTGTACACAAAATAACCTCTGTCAAACCAAAGTATTTAAATAACCCTAACGTTTGTGTACACACATAAAGTGTATCTCTTTTATTTAGTTAGTTAGTGTCTGCTTCAGCTTCATAGGAGTCTGGTTTCCATCCTTTTCCCAAAGTATAGAAGTATCTATATGTCCTGTAACAAAGCCCTGTGAGTACGTACATGCAGGAGTAGGGGCAGCGGCGCTTGTAGTAGCAGCAGTAGAACTGCCACTCTCGGTCCAGAAGGGATTCAAAGTACTTGCTCTGCACGCCGGCCACCAGCCCGTTACGAGTGCACGTGGAAGTCCTGCGAAGAAAAAGAGAGACATTCAGTTATTACATTAAAAAAAATACATACATTTCACTATATTGAACTAAGGGACAGTTTCATCCCACAGGCCATAAGACTGTTCAACACCTGAACTTTTGAAAGAACATCAATAACATCTGTTTGCGATTTATATATATCATAATTCCAGTTACTTGCATATAGATTATTCTGCACCATTTCTATTATATTATATTTTATTTCATTTACTTGCACTATTCTCTGTTTTATTGTGTTGCCCTGTTGGAGGAGCCTGTGACTGTAGCTATGTACACATGAGAATACAAGCCTTGAACCTTGAACTATATTAACAATGAAAAACACATAATGTCAGTCTCTCTCCTTCAAGTACTTCCTCACTTCATTGAGAGGTGACACATTAGAGGGAAGAATGCATCTTTATTGTTTGAGGTTAATTCTGGTTTGTTGACAGTTTGTTTGTTTATGACCCATATACTACGCTGTCACCACAACACAGCCAATAATACGAGGTTCGAGCAGAAGGAACTGCCCCACGTTTGTCATGGAAACATTCGTGTCCCTGCAGGGGGAAACTGCTGTAACTCAAACAGACAGAGTCGTAAAGAGAGGAAGGCGTGGCGGCAATTGAGAAATCGTTGTTTGTCTTTCAATCTGAGGGCTGGGTGCAGTCGAGTTTACCTCCAAATGGATCTAAAGAACACCAAAGAAATAGATCCCAAAACATTGAAGAAGTTATCTGGAGCCGGTTACTGGTTTTGATTCAAGCTGCTGTTCAAAGGTCACCTATTATGCAAAATCCACTTTTCCACGTCTCTTCTACATCAACATGTGTCCCCTCTTCTTCATGTCTCTTCTACATCAACATGTGTCCCCTCTTCTCCATGTCTCTTCTACATCAACATGTGTCCCCTCTTCTTCATGTCTTTTCTACATCAACATGTGTCCCCTCTTCTTCATGTCTCTTCTACATCAACATGTGTCCCCTCTTTTTCATATCTCTTCTACATCAACATGTGTCCCCTCTTCTTCATGTCTCTTCTACATCAACATGTGTCCCCTCTTCTTCATGTCTCTTCTACATCAACATGTGTCCCCTCTTCTTCATGTCTCTCCTACATCAACATGTCCCCTCTGTGTAAAGAGACTCTGAAAGTTTCCCTTCAAACGTGACAGTTACACGGTATTGTTAACATGGCCCAACCAGTGGAGAAATACCCGGAAATGCCAAGCAAATTCTACCACGACAGTCGGTTGTTATTGTCAATATTAATATAATAATTATTTATTTTTTAATAGTCACACTCGATTTCAAAGATTTTCTTGTTGCCCCAGCTGGTCGACACCTCTTTTAGCAGAAACAAAGGCTACATTAATGATTAAATCGATATTAATCCATGCGTGTGGATGGGGAATTAACAGACGTGCCGTCGTGCGATTGCGTTGCCAGGCAACAGCTTCGGTTAATGTTAATTTACAAACTCTTCAACTAGAACCGTAGTTATATTTAAAAACAATAATAAAAATAATAAAATTCAATAACGTGCTTTAACCACTAGGTGTCCCTTTCTATCAGCTCTGCACCTTTATGGTGTAAATACAGCCTATCTAGCAATTGGATCAAATATAAAAGTCAGCTGAATTAGTTTTGATACTGTAAGGAGACGTATTTTGTGAAAAGAAATGCAAGATGTTGTTTAATTGCTGATATATTTATGATCCACGTCACGTTTTCAGTTTTGGCCGCAGTTCCTCATGTTTGTCTAGAAGTCTTCTCATCAGGGCTCTATAAATAGAGAACTACGGCAGATATTTTATATTTAATGCAGCCGCACCGTGTATTACAATGCCGTTATGTGATGACTTTCAAAGAGAAAAGCAAGCACACTCGGAACAAAGTATTATTTTATTTTTAAAAAATGTTTTCGGATTTCACATCGCATAAACACCAAATCCCAACGTGCATTGTGGCTAAACCATCCAAATCACCGAGCTGAGGATCTTGCCTACGTCTGTTTCCGGTATTGTTAATGACGGGTATATTTTGTTATACACACATTCCTTCACATTTTAATTTACATTTTAATTTACATTAAAGTATTTCGTAAGGCCTTCTAAAATGTTTTTAAATATAACGGCGGTTCTAGTTGAAGAGTTTGTAAATTAACATGAACCCAAGTTCCCCAATCGCACAACATCACGTCCGTTAATTCCACATCCACACGCATGGATTAACATCGATTTAATACATTAATGTAGCCTTTGTTTCTGCTAAAAGAGTTGTCGACCAGCTGGGGCAACAAGAACATCGGCGAAATCGAGTGTGACTATTACAAAATAAATCATTATTATATTAATATTGACAATAACAACCGACCGTCGGGGTAGCATTTGCTTGGCATTTCCGGGTATATCTCCACTGGTTGGGCCATGTCAGAGCCCTAGAGCTAGGCACTGGTCCATGTTAACAATACCGTGTAACTGTCACGTTTGAAGGGACGAAATCGTGACATCTTCACGTCTCCCAGCATGGTAAATCATCACATGTTCACGTCTTGCCATGATATCGGGTTGCCCACAAATGAATTGAGATTTCCCATCAAAGAACATTAAAGAAAGTGTTTTGGTATTCTATCATTTAGAGCAGTGGTTCCCAACATTTTTTGTCTCATGTACCCCTTGAGCTGGTTGCCATTCTATAAGTTCCCCCTCACTCATCTGTGATGATTCGCCGAGATTCTTTATTGTGTTTCACGCTTTGTAATCATATTCAACCCAACTGCTCGTTAGATGGAAATCACTTTATCAACTGTACAAATGCATTTAAAACTTGAAATTTAGACTTATTTTCATTGAAAAATAATAATATTAAAGGTCCCATGTCATGGCCATTTCTACTGATCATAATTCCATCGTTGAGGTCTACTAGAATAGATTTATATTGTGCAATGTTCCAAAATCACATTGGTTTCTCATACAGCATCTCTGTATAGTGTGTATTCACTCTCTGCCCTAAACGGCTTGTTGGAGCTCCTGACCCCCCCCCCCCCCCCCCCCCTCCCTATGAGCCCAGTGGCCGTCTGCGAGACACAGCGAAACCCAGCCCGAAACACACACACACCCGCAGCCTGGCTGGGAGTTTGTGTGTGTGCTCACACCGACTCACAGCCTCGCCGCGTCCCGTCGTCTCAGGGAGGAGAAATTGGCGGAGCTGCAGCTGAGAAAAGATTGAGTGTGTGTGTGTGTGAGAGAGAGAGAGAGAGAGAGAGAGAGAGAGAGAGAGAGAGAGAGAGAGAGAGAGAGAGAGAGAGAGAGAGAGAGAGTGTGTGTGTGTGTGTGTGTGTGTGTGTGTGTGTGTGTGTGTGTGTGTGTGTGTGTGTGTGTGTGTGTGTGTGTGTGTGTGTGTGTGTGTGTGTGTGTGTGTGTGTGTGTGTGTGTGTGTGTGTGTGTGTGAGAAAGTCTAACGGCTCCGCGGACTTAACGTAACGGCTCCACGGATTGGTCCATTTGGGTATGGGCACGTCGCTGTACCCACGAAGAAAAAGAGAAATGTCCAACGAGGCGTTCTGGGGCAGCACAGACAGGTCTTCTCTGTGTTAGAGTTTTACTCGCTACAGGGTGTACTTTGAGGGTTTGTGACTCTGCAGACCGTTTACATGCAGAGAAACCTTCATAACACACAAGGGGACGGGTAATAACCAGAAAAGCATGACATGGGACATTTAAGACTCACCTGTAACAGTTTCAAAATCTTTCGTTAAGAAGACTAGAGATTTTAATGAGACATTTGAGCTTGCT
>NC_136912.1:93012814-93063200 GCF_949606895.1 Notothenia rossii
TTATTTTTTGGTTTTTCAGTTGAATTATACTTAAAGTTCAGGGTTATCAACTTTTCTCCAATAAGTTTTCAAAGTAAATGGATAATCGTTTTTAATAATCGAGATGATGATTTTTGCCATAATCGAGCAGCCCTAGTAGGAAGTATGTGTTACTCAAATAAATCACCCACCACTCTCCACCAGGCCGAACCAGTGAAATAGATCTTATTTGGATCCTTTAAAATCTAATTAGTGCACCAACAATTGTAATTAAAGTCTCAATGCACTTTAAAAGTGAACGAAAGTAAAAATCACGTGTTAACAAGTCACCCACCACTCCATGCCACCAAGTCTTTTTTATCTTTAATAAACAAATGTATGCATGCTTCTTAGTTAACATTAAGTTGTCTTTGGCTCTTTTCTGCTGTATCAAAATGTAAATGTCCCCTTTGTGGGACTAATAAAGTTATCTGATTGTGATTCTGGTTCTTCAGTACGCACCACTCCATGCCCCCTCGGTTGATGTCGTCCCACCAGCAGTCACTGGGCTCCCCCAGGCCCTCGGGGGTCGCCTGGCACTCGAAGGACCACAGCCGGTCCATCCCATCGGCCTCGCTGTAGAAGCTCCTGAGGGCCACCAGCACCTCACCGTGGGGACACTGGAAGTTGAAGCTCTGCCGAAACCCGTTGACCCAGCCCATGTCGTGGTGGTCCTGAGACTGAGAGGCCACTGAGACCAGCAGAGAGGAGACCAGCAGCACCAGAACAGGACTCATGTTGCAGGAATCAGGTAATCAGTCGTTCTGCTGCTCTTCCCTCTCAGCTGCCTAGCTTTAAACTCCTCCAACACTTTTGTTATCCAGATGTTTTGGTTACTAGGCGTAATGTGTAATTTGCTCCAAGAGTGGACGTCACTGGAGATTTTTAAGGTCGACTTTGAGACAGAGCTTTAACGAAGTGAGCCGTGGATAAGGGTTTACCTTAAAACACAGCACTAGGCAATTTGGATATAGTTAACCATCTAATTACATTAGTTTGCACTCCAGTTTTTTTATGGATTTTTCCACTGTAAAAGATTGTTTTGGACAAAAAACCTGTTTTTTTTTATCATAAAAAAACAAGTAAATAAGGTATGATTCCCAAAATCGAATATTGCTTTTTTACCACTTCATCATTGCCAACAAGGAGAGCAATCACAAAAGTGCTAAGGTCGTTTCTGTCAGTTGGTTACCAGGCGTAATGTGTAATTTGCTCCACTGCAGATTTTTAAGGTCGACCTTGAGACAGAGCTTTAACAAAGTGAGTCGTGGATAAGGCTTTCTGATTATAGGCAATTTGGATATAGTTTGCAAATGTTAACCATTACATTACAGCGACTTACATACCCAATACTGTGGACAATCCCCACAGGAGCAATTTGGGGTGAAGTGTCTCAGGGACACAACAACATGCTGTCTGCAGTGGGGTTTGAACCTGTGACCCCCTGGTTCCGAACACCTACGGAGAACCCACTACGCCACACACCCCCTCATTAACTATCTAATTACTCTGACTGTTAAGTTTGCAGCGAGCACTCTGGTTTTTTTAATGGATTTTTCCATTGTAAAGGATTGTTTCGGACAATAACACTGTTTGATTTTACCATAAAAAACAAGTAAATAAGATACACTTCCAAACAATCAATATTTTATTGTGACAGTATCTTGTGAATATATAGATTTTTTTGTTTTACCAATGCATCATTGCCAACAAGAATAGCACGCAGAAAAGTGCAGATATTTGCTCAAGTCGTTTCCCTAAGTAAATGATTTGTGAAACCACCCCGTGATCCAGGTCCACTCCAAATTGAACAAGGTTTTTCAAAGTTAAAGGTGGGGTAGGTAATTCACTTCAGAAACACTTTTTGTTATATTCCATGGAATGCTCTTAACATCCTGATAGCAATGAATACATTAAATGCTTTGACAATAAATATATACTGTGGAAGCCGTGGCGCTGTAAAAAGCACGACCAATCATCTGAGCCGGCCCGGCTAAAGTAACTGGATGGCCTACCTGCCTGTCAGCCTTCCATCTGTGCACAAACTTATCTCGTGCCCTCATTGGTCATGTGCGCGTTCGTGTGTGTTGGGGGAGGGGCTCTGTGGGTCTGAAGGAAGGGGCAGATTTTTTTCGGTTGCGTACTTTCAAATTCTTACCTACCCTACCTTTAATTCAGTGTAGAAGTGCCTTAAACCTGCCTTACCTCTAATGTCCTGCAGGGGGCGACTGTACTGATTCAGATGTATAGAAGTCTATGAGAAAATGACCCTGCTTCTCACTAGATTTATTATCACGGTAAACATTTTCCTACTCAGTTTAAGGTCTCAATCTGTAGTATTAAGTATTTTTCAATACATCAAAGTGTTTATTTAGTAAATGATGGTCCCATTTAGACTAAAATTGACGATGTAGAGCGTATGATTTAGGACAGGGCTACCTTGTTATCGACAGGTTGCTAGCATGGGACGCTACGTCTTTGTCAGACAACTTTAACTCTTTAACAGTTTTTTTTTTGAGTACTTTGCTTCACACTCTCGTAAAACTGCTAGTTGCAAAAAAATACGACCCAAAAACCGACATGGCTACGATCAAAACGTTAAGCTAAAAGCCTTCAAATTGTAGTCCACAAACCAATGGGTGACGTCACCGTGACAACGCCCACTTTTTGTATTCATGCTTTTATTCTTCCATGCTTCAACTCTTTTCAAGTTTCAGGAAAATACGGTTGGTAGTTTTGACTATAATCTATTGCCGACAGACGAACAAACTAGCAGACAAAACAAAACCATAACCTCTTAGGGGGAGGTAAACATGTAGCCTATTCCACTGTGAAAAACAAACTTAGATAAAGATGAGATTCATGCTTTAGTAGTTTTCAGTTTCGCTAAAGATAAATAAGTTTGGCTTAGTTTGGGAGGTTTGTGAAGGCAGAAAGTGTTGAAAGAGAGATTGAATTTGTTCTCACACAAATAAATAATAACACCATATCTCCTAAACTGTTACCTAACATTTAAGATCATAAAAAAGACACAATATTGCCAAGTTAGAATAATGAGAACAACATATCGGATCTTCTATCACATCAGGACATCAGCTCTGAAAGTAAGTGAAAGGTCAGAGAGGTCATGATACGTTGGTTGTTACCGACACCATCAGAGAAACATCCATTAAATACAATCATTCTCGTGGCTTATAACCGAAGCTGTTCTGCGCAGACCACTAAGTGCTGACATGACCCGTATATTCAATAGAAACCACACATAAATGGATAAGTGTTAAATCACATTTTCTCCACTTCATCACAACATAGCAGCTTTTCGATTTTCCACATCTCCTCCTGTTCCTGTGAAACGATAAATAAGGCACCGTTAGAAATTGAGCTCATCTTATTTATGAGGTGTGGTGTTGGAATAGTTAGTGGCAGTGTTAGTGATGCTTACATATTTTGTGTCCTATTAAAAGATGTTCCACATTTCGTCCCTGGACAATATCTCAGGAGAGGTCAGTGGAGCATAATAATAATATTTAGATCCAACGTCACAGAGAGACACACATCACGGCATCAACAGTGGAGATTACGCAACACTTTCTGCATGTAGTGGACAATCACAAAACAATTCTGCCAACAAGCAACAAGAAGTACTCAGATCTTGTACTTGAGTAAAAGTAGAAATACTCAGATCTTGTACTTGAGTAAAAGTAGAAGTACTCAGATCTTGTACTTGAGTAAACGTAGAAGTACTCAGATCTTGTACTTGAGTAAAAGTAGAAGTACTCAGATATTGTAGTTGAGTAAAAGTAGAAGTGCTCAGATATTGTACTTGAGTAAAAGTAGAAGTACTCAGAACTTGTACTTTAGTAAAAGTAGAAGTACTCAGATCTTGTACTTTAGTAAAAGTAGAAGTACTCAGATCTTGTACTTGAGTGAAAGTAGAAGTACTCAGATCATGTACTTGAGTAAGTAGAAGTACTTAGATCTTGTACTTGAGTAAAAGTAGAAGTACTCAGATCTTGTACTTGAGTAAGTAGAAGTACTTAGATCTTGTACTTGAGTAAAAGTAGAAGTACTCAGATCTTGTACTTTAGTAAAAGTAGAAGTACTCAGATCTTGTACTTGAGTAAGTAGAAGTACTTAGATCTTGTACTTGAGTAAAAGTAGAAGTACTCAGATCTTGTACTTTAGTAAAAGTAGAAGTACTCAGATCTTGTACTTGAGTAAAAGTAGAAGTACCAGAGTGTAGGAATACTCTGTTACAGTAAAAGTCCTGCATTCAAAATGTTCCTCAAGTAAAAGTAGAAAAGTATTCTCATCAAAATATAGTGAAAGTAGCGACAGTAAAAGTAGTCATTGTGCAGATTGGTCCATTTCAGAATAATAGATATGATATGTTTTATAATGATTGATCATGAAAGTGTTCTCAAAGCTGGTAAAGGTGCAGCTAGTTTGAATGACTTTGTATACTGCAGGGTAGCTGGTGGATTTACTCCAGGTGGAACTAAAGTCTGATTCAACACTTGATTAGATTTCACATCATTCATCCACATCTGTGAAGTAACTAAAGGTATTTAATACATGTAGTGGAGTAGAAGTACACCATGTACCTCTGAATTGTAGTAGAGTAGAAGTACAAAGTAGCATAAAATGGAAATACTCAAGTAAAGTACAAGTATCTCTAAATTGTACTTGAGTAAATGTACTCAGTTGCTTCCCTTCCTTGCTTGTATGTGAATTTATATTTGTTGGTTTGTCAAGCACCTATTAATGGTGTGTCATGTGGGAATGATTGTATGTAATGGATGTTCCTAAACATTGGAATCAAAACAACAGAAATGCATCTAAACACATCCAAATGAAAAAATACGTTCACCAACTGAACAACACGTGCACAGCTTTTACTAAGAGAGCTGCATAAGCTAAACTCTGCAAATACAAAACGCTGACGTAAAGGGATTATGAAGTCGGCCAACTGTCACTGTGACTGGAAACGTACCTGAAATGTAAGTTCATCGGCTTATTTTAACAATGTGATCGGATGATTCCTTACGATATAACTAGGTTAGCTTGGTTAGCTTGGTTAGCTTGGTTAGCTTGGTTAGCTTGGTTAGCTTGGTTAGCTTGCCCGTATATTTTTTCTTTTGCAGCATTTTGTTTTCAGGAAACGATGCGCGTGTTTCAAGCTGGTGAATGTTTTCTAAATGCGATTCATTTGCATGTGTTCGGGCAACATTTGCATAATTTATGTTATGGGTCGCTGTAGAACAATGGCATCTTTCGTCCACCGTAATTACCATGAAAACATATTTGTATGTCTTGTTCAGTGCTTTGTTTCTGTCACGATCTGTCTGTGTTGTGTTTTGTCTTGTCTTTTTCTGTCTTTGGTTTCCTGTTTTATTTTGAAAAGTCTTCACCCCCTGTTGCTTTCTGTCTGTTTTCCCTCCTACCTGATTACCCGATTGTGTTCACCTGGTGCCCCTGTGTTTTCTCCTCCCTCCTCACCTGTGTCTTGTTTGTGTGATTAGTCTTGTGTGTATTTAAGTTCTGTTTTTTCTGTCTGTCATTGTTGGTTCATTGTTTGTCGTTGACTGTGTTCACGAGGTAGTGTTCTGTTTGTTCCTTAAACCTTGAAATAAAAGTATTTTTTCTATTTATTCTGCATTTGGGTCCTGCCTGCTTCACTCACCCTAACAGTTTCCATTACAATTTCTGTATGTTCAAGTGGAAAATGACAGAAGTTCTGCCAACAAGCAAGACAGCTGGTGGCAATGTGAATGTAAGAATGAAGTTTGACTGTATTTGTATGGGAACGTACTTTTGTACGAAGGTTTGCCAAATAATTATTTAACAGGATTTCCTGTCGTTAACAACCTTGAAATTAAAAAAGTAAAAAATGGATAACCAGAGTGCATTCACTTGCAGTCAAACTGGTTCACTACACTTCTTGAATAATTAATAACATATTTAATAGTATTATGAGTGTTGTAGATACTGTGTCCTGGCTCCAGTTTGCGATCTTTGGCACAGTGCAGACTTTACGGTATTATGAATGAAGCCCTACATTCCCTGCTCCAAATAGAGATTTTTAAATAGAAAAATAGTTTCTATAAATACCTCCCAGTGCTGCTCCATTTTGACTTTTGTGGAACTCCTCACGCAGCGACTCAAAATCTATTCCTGCGCACATGTGCTGTTATTTATTTTTAGATGCTCTCTCCTACGGGATCAGATCTCAGGCATTTCTCTCCTCATCAAACAAACATGGCATCTTTAAAGGGGAAGTGCACGTGTTTTGAAGTGTGCTTGTATGAGGTTATTCTCTACAGCAGTTTGTAAAACTAGTTACTAAAATATCAGATCAATATGTAAGGCTTCATATTATGTGTTTCTATTTGTTTTTTGTAAGATTTCGTCTCATTATTTAAAAGTCGAGAAAGCTACCTTTTTCCAACTTAATCTTGTTTTCTTTCAGACGGACGGTCGATAAATTAAAGGTCACCTATCATGTTGGCAATAGCATAAGTCTAAGATATATCATAATATATAAAAAAACATGTCTATGAAGTGTTTTGCTCAAAATACCAAACAGGTCACCCATTCTAGCCATGCCTCATATCCCTCTATTTCACTTCCTGTTTCAAAAGGGCTGATTTGGGGTATAAAGATTTAAAAAATAATAATTGATCAAAGAAATAAAAAGTAGGGGTCTGAGCTCATGCGGGACCCGGCAGCTACTGTCTAAACTAAATGCTGCCGTGATGAAACGCCATATCATGGATTATCAAGGATTCTCTCTGAAACAGTATGGAGCTCAAAGGCTTTCTCTCTTGCCGGTTATACCACAAGGTGAGTTCCTTTTTACTTCCTGCTTCTTCACACACATGCTCTCCAGTACAGGTTAGCTCTGAGTGTTAGCGATGCTAATGTAAACACAGACCATATTACGTCCAAAACAGTCGGGCATTGTTTCTGATAGCAATGTTTCTGATTGGGCCGTGGGTCCACATTTCAGATATTACGTCATATCGGACGCAAATCTGGATCAGCTCCGTTGTTCCCCCGTTTTTAGAGATTTGGGTACGGAGGAAAAGAGAGAAGGACACACCGGGGACACATATTTATGTATAAAAGACATCAAAAAGTGCATTTTGCATTATAGATGCCCTTTAAAACCAAACAAAATAAAATGTTTTGGTTATTTAAAGGCAACAAAACTACTTAGGTTCCCTCGGACACAAACAGTGGTCTCTTGGGCGAACGTTATGTTGTTTTTTACGTTGACATTCGCCAAATTTGATTTGAAATGTCATTGTAATACGTCAAAAACAAATGTAATTTGTTTCCCTTGAAGTGCTATTGACAATGCAGTTTGGTTTTATGGGAAAGCAATTTCTAAGAAACCAGGAAGCATTATCAGAGGTCTGACATTATTTTTGTTTCATATTTTTAATATATTCTAAGTAAAGAATGCATTTAGACAAGTACAACACAACTGGAGTCTAACTTTGTAGGAAAATGACCATTTACATTTTTTACGTCATGCACGAGTGCCGCAGTGACGAGTCCTAAAACCCGGAAGTAAGTTAGCATTTGACCACTTCCAGTTCCTTCAACAAAAAAAGCAATGCAGTTTCTCCATAGGATTTGTGAAAATAGCTGAAATAAGGTCTGTGGTTGAGACACATTTAAGAGACGGATCACGTTTTGTTCTACGACATTAAATCCATCAGCAGTGACCCCACTGGTGATTTCTGAAGAGTTGACGTGTCTGAAAAACGATGGTTGTTACCAAGTGGCTGAATAGGACTACAGAAGTTGTGGAGGCCGTTGTACGTCATTACGCCCAAAACGTAAACACTCCTCTAAGTTCGTGTTCTGCTTGAAAGCAAGTCCCTGCCTCCTGCAAACTGTTCAAACAAACGCTTCAACTCGTACCATTTAGAATCTGTGTGTTTGAATATGGATCTGAAGTTGGCGTGACGTTGAAGCAGCGACCCGGCTGTAGTTCCTTTATAGCATAACGTTAGCATTTTGTTTCTGGCGACTAGATTTATGATTAGAAAATTATAAAAGTAGGGTAGACATGTGGAGATTATCCGGCTGAACAAAACGTGATCCGTCTCTTAAATGTGTCTCTCCAGCTATTTTCCAAAATCCTATGGAGAAATCTCATTGCGTTTTTGTCGAAGGATCCGGAAGGAGTTTACGTCCGGGTTTTAGGACGCGTCACTGTGGCTCTCTATTGTGTAGACGTGTTCTCAGTCTCAAAATCCATTCAGTTTCCCTTCACTATTTTTTCTAGCAATAAGTGGAAGAATATATATATTTGGTCTTTGTTCATTTTGAGTTTAAAAACAAATCCCAACATCTTTATGTCAGATGTTTTGCACACATCAAGGCCAGTCCTTCTCTTCTAAGATAAATATGTGGGAGCGACAGAGCACATCTGCTTTTCATTGAATCCAGCACCAGCTTTAATACATCCTGGCTACAGGAAAACACTTGCAGGTCAATACTCAGTCCTTTCCTAAAGACCACTCTGTAGCTGTCTGCATGAGATTGGGTCTGGAGATCTTTACAACTCATTGGAGATACTTTTAGGTACAATATATAACAATTCATCATCACAACGTCTAAAAACTACTACACTTGGATGACTGACGGACGTTATGTCCTGCTTGAAACTTGAAAAGATCAGATATTCACTTCAATTCTGGATAACAGGACATTTCAGGAAGCAGCATATGTGTGTATGTATACAGTAGATGTGTATGAGTATATGCATGTGTTGCATGAATGCAGAGATGGCAAAAGTCCACACTTCCTTTAATCAAGTAGAAGTACAGATACTCGTGTTTAAACAAGTACTGACTAAACTTCTTTACTCAAGTCAAAGTAAAGAGGCTTTGAAATGTACTTCAGTAAAAAGTACCCATAACTAGCAGCTGTTTTAAAGAGTACCTGACCTCCCTTTATATTAATAGAACAATAATGTCATTGTTAGCTAATGAATGTTTCCATGGTGACCAACGGCAACATGACAACGTTTTCATTGGTCCCTCTTCTTTACTCTAAATAATAATGATCACGCCACCAAACACACATTCAAACTAAAGGAACCAGCCTGTTTGGAAAATGAGAGAAGTAGAAAGTACAGGTATTTGAGTTCAACATGTAAGAAGTAGAAAGTACAGGTATTTGAGTTCAACATGTAAGAAGTAGAAAGTACAGGTATTTGTGTTCAACATGAAAGAAGTAGAAAGTACAGGTATTTGTGTTCAAAATGTAAGAAGTAGAAAGTACAGGTATTTGAGTTCAACATGAAAGAAGTAGAAAGTACAGGTATTTGTGTTCAAAATGTAAGAAGTAGAAAGTACAGGTATTTGAGTTCAAAATGTAAGAAGTAGAAAGTACAGGTATTTGAGTTCAACATGTAAGAAGTAGAAAGTACAGGTATTTGTGTTCAACATGTGAGAAGTAGAAAGTACAGGTATTTGTGTTCAACATGTGAGAAGTAGAAAGTACAGGTATTTGTGTTCAACATGTAAGAAGTAGAAAGTACAGGTATTTGTGTTCAACATGTGAGAAGTAGAAAGTACAGGTATTTGTGTTCAACATGTAAGAAGTAGAAAGTACAGGTATTTGTGTTCAACATGTGAGAAGTAGAAAGTACAGGTATTTGTGTTCAACATGTGAGAAGTAGAAAGTACAGGTATTTGTGTTCAACATGTAAGAAGTAGAAAGTACAGGTATTTGTGTTCAACATGTAAGAAGTAGAAAGTACAGGTATTTGTGTTCAACATGTAAGAA
Organism: Notothenia rossii; assembly: GCF_949606895.1. Lineage (NCBI taxonomy): Eukaryota > Metazoa > Chordata > Actinopteri > Perciformes > Nototheniidae > Notothenia > Notothenia rossii. Next base: position 93,022,640 of record NC_136912.1, read on the forward strand.
GTAGAAAGTACAGGTATTTGTGTTCAACATGTAAGAAGTATAGAAAGTACAGGTATTTGTGTTCAACATGTCAGAAGTATAGAAAGTACAGGTATTTGTGTTCAACATGTAAGAAGTAGAAAGTACAGGTATTTGAGTTCAACATGTAAGAAGTAGAAAGTACAGGTATTTGAGTTCAACATGTAAGAAGTAGAAAGTACAGGTATTTGTGTTCAACATGTAAGAAGTAGAAAGTACAGGTATTTGTGTTCAACATGTAAGAAGTAGAAAGTACAGGTATTTGAGTTCAACATGTAAGAAGTAGAAAGTACAGGTATTTGAGTTCAAAATGTAAGAAGTCAAAGTAAAAAGTGGTCAGAAAAATAAGTAGTTGAGTAAAGTACAGATACCAGAAAAATGTACTTAAGTACAGTAACAAAGTATTTGTACTCCACTACTTCCCACCTCTGCATGTTTTTACACTCCTCTTGTTCCTGCACAGTTTTTCAGGGCAACTTTAAGATTTGTATTCAAAGCAGCGAGCAGCTGCCAAGTAGATAGTCCCGTTCAGAAGTGTCTCTAAAAAATGAGGACATGTTGAGACTGTCTGTACAGAACAACCTGTGATTTGTCCCGCTTTGTACACAGAGAGTGTTCGAGCAAATAAAGGAAATATGTTGAGGAAAGATGCAAAAAAACTACACCTCCCTCAACACTCATTATGAAATTGTAGTCTGCTTCTTCTCAGTGTGGTAGGGAGTGCAAATCAAAAGATTGAAACATTATGCCTGGTATGCCTGGACCTCACAACAATAAGATAAAACTAAACTTTTCTAAAACAACAACTTAAACTAATACCAGCAAATGCACTCTAAACAAAACAACTTTTTTTTTTTAATGTACAACTATTACTACAGTTGAAGCTTTAAAAACTATTAATCTATGAGAGAAAGCATTTGATAGAAGGCACTTAAAGGCAGGAAGGCTCATATAAGATCAAATCCGGCGCCTCTGGGTTTAAAGTGCCTTCAACTTCAAAGTTTCCTTAATGTCTTTAATTTCCTGTTATCTCTCTACTGTTGTGGTGATAACTGATCATAAAATAAATCAATCCATTGTTGCATTATGGGGAAATGTAGGCCCACAGCAGGGACTTACAGTAAAGGGCCCATGTCATGCTTTCCTGGTTATTACCCGTCCCCTTGTGTGTTAAGAAGGTTTTTCTGCATGTAAAACCCCTCAAAGTACACCCTGTAGCGAGTAATAATAATAATAATAATAATAATAATAATAACTTGGATTTCTATAGCGCCTTTCATAATACCCAAGGTTGCTTTACAAGGAAGAACAGGAGTATAAACAAACATAACAAAACAAAAGGCAGTCAGACGAACAGTTTAGACAGACAAAACAACAAATAGATTTGGGGTCCTTGGCAGACAGATGGGACTTGAGGGCCCTTTTGAAGGCGTCAAGTGTGGGGATGTTGTGGATCTCCGCAGGTAGAGCGTTCCAGAGGGTGGGGGCTGCCCTACTGAAGGCTCTATCCCCCATGGTTCACAGGTTGGTGCGGGGGGCCAGAGTCTGAAGACCGCAGGCTCCGGGGTAGGGCATGTGGGAAGAACAGCGAGCCAGCTAGCAGCTAGCACCATTAGCCTGGTAGAAACCGGACCTCGAACCTCAGCAGCGGTGATGGAAAACACCCCAGTTGAGATGGCAGGACTGAGGGAGGGTTCTTGGACAGTCCTGGGAGCGTGGTAGAGAGGAGCCCAGTCGGGGTATTCCAGAGCGGGGATTCCACGGATAGCAGAGCACGACGGTGAGCTCGTTTTGCTAATGGCAGGACGGCAGAGGCTAGGAGCTAAACAGCACCAAACCTAATCAGCTGAGCAACAGAGATGGCAGAAACACAAAACCAGAGCAGAACAATCTTTTCGCTGTGTATGTGAAAAAGATTTGACGGCAGGGAGTGATAGACACGAGGAATAAGCGTTGAAAAGAAGAGCGAGGAAAAACCCCTCTAGCCAACTTCCGGTGAATGGTAAAACTCTAACACAGAAGAGACCTGTCTATGCTGCCCCAGAACGCCTCGTTTGAGATTTCTCATTTTCCGTTGTTTACTTCCTGGGTTCTGTGACGTGTGAACACCCAAATCAACAACAAATGACCGGATTGGCCCAAATGGACCAATCCACACCTCACACACCAGGATCCCTTGGCTAACTAACAGGGAGTCCCATTGACTTGCATAGAGCTCCCTGAACGCTGGTAATAGACGAGTTGGGATGGCGGAGAAACGCTCTCCGCAGACCCATTAGCCGCATTCACACCGCAGGACTTTCCCTGGTACTTTGGTTCTTTAGTTCCGTTAGTACCAATAATGTCGCGTTCACACCGCCGGGACAACTCAGCGCCGGGAACTCTTTTGGCCATTTTCAGTCCCTGCTAGAGAGGTGGTACTAACCTGGTGATAAAAGAGTGCTAATTTCTATTCTATTTCTATTGGCTGGGCGAATTGCAAACCACGCCCCGTTAGACTCTGATTTTTTTTTGTTAGGCAGCCATTTTTTTCCTCGCTACAAAACCACATCCACACCTGAGCGAGTAGTTTTTTTGTACTTTAAAGCAGTTATGACCACACGTACTACAACACCGGAGCGGTGGAATGATGAGGAAGTGTCGGCGCTTCTGGTAATTGACTCTGAGGACGGGATGCAGCAGCTTCTACAGAAAGTAGTTCCCAACTCCAAATGTTTTGAGCGATGTTCGCAAAAGCTACTCGAGCGGCGTGATGCCGTTATTGTTATGTCTTGACTGGGCAATAAAACAAACAAACTGGCGAAGCTTCATTTATTGTGTCCCACCCCAAATGTGCAGAATAGAAGAATGTGAGAGCAGACAGGTGTGGGTGGTTGAATTTATCTACAATGTTGCAACCTTGTGCAGCAATGGCAGGGGCAGAAACACAAGTCTTACACACATAAACACAAGTCATTTATCATGTCATTTGTTTTAGATAAAAAAGGGAAAAACACCAAACAACGGTTAATGTCCTTTTCCAAAATCAGCCTGAGGGGGTAATATATAATTAATACATAAAGATAAAGTCCATTGTTATAATGGGGTATTTTATTTGTAAATGACCCTTATAACCCAGCCTCATGGTGCACATGATTCTTTGCTTGGACCTTTTGTTGGTTTGAGTCATTTGAGCTCGGATTCTAGTAGGGACATAAACACGTATCTTAGGAAGACATGAACTTCATCTTGGGGAAGTTGATGCTGAATTCACTATTTAGTAGATAATCATGTGACACTTTATCTTTGCACTACGGTCTGTCTGCTGAGCCTACCTATATATATATATATATATATATATATATATATATATATATATATATATATATCATGTACAGCGGGTGGGCTTCCCCCTCCCCCGTGTAGTTCTTCTTCTCTCGTTTTTTTTTGTACTCACCGTGAAGTGGTTTTGCGGCCTGCCAGTAAACCCAGAGAAGAAGAAGACGAAGTGACGTCAGCGTAATCTTGCCTCAGGGAAAGTACTGCGGTGTGAATACGATTGGCACTAGCCCCCTGGCGGATTCAGTGCCGTGGTACTTTAGTGCCGGCACTAAAGTACGGCAAGTCCTGCGGTGTGAAAGCGGGTATTCTCAGAGCGTTAGAAACCTTTTTCTTACTCAATATCAAGCCACACTTATTGTTTTTACTTCGGCTGTGAGTGTGTGTGTGTGCTCAGGATGAGTTTCGCTTGTTCTCGCTGTATCGCCTACCCGGAAACCTATCCGCTCCTCGCAGCAGCAAGCCTCGCAACGTCCCGACCAATCAGAGCACACTGGGCTCACAGGGGGGGGGGGGCAGGAGCTCTAACAAGCCGTTTAGGACAGAGAGTGAATACACATACTATACAGAGATGCTGTATGAGAAACTAATGTGAGTTTTGAAAATTGCTCAATGTAAATCTTTTCTAGTAGACCTCAACGATGGAATGATGATCAGTAGAAATGGCCGTGACATGGGACCTTTAAAGTCAGAGTATCTTGGCCTCTGCTGCTTGATTTTAGGGTAGAAGTGCAAAACTACATTCATCCATAAAAAAAACACACCAGAAAGTCCAACATGTTGAATGTCAGTAATGTGTATTAATAAGGAAATCATTCAACTTGACTTAATGCAGGATGAGTATGAAAAAGTTATGCAAATATCCTCCAGGCAGCTCCATGCTCACAGATCTGACTATTTTAAGCAAAGTGGTAATTTATTGACTGCTTAGTATGATTTCAAACTGCCAAAAGTCATGGAGAGTTTAATGAGCAGGGCAACCTGACTTTCACCTGCATGTTACTCGAAGAGAGACCAACCAGGTAGAAACTCAAAATGACGACCGAGAGACCCAAAGTCACTTCAAAGAGACAAACAATGACAAGAAGAAGCAACATAAATGCACAAATGACTACAAACACTCCAACAAAACAACTACAAATTGAAAAATATTGACTACAAAAGGAAAATTAAATACAAATATGCATCTAATGACTACAAAGAGACAAATATGGACTAAAAGAGATGTGAAATGAACCCTTATCAACGCAATATGCCTTCAAAGAGTCAAAAACAACCACGTCAGCCCACTACAAAGACTCGAGCAAAACAGCTACAAAGAGACAAATAATGACTACGAAGACGATCAAAACAACTACCAAAAAGCTTCTAGATGTCCATGTGATTGCGGTTTGTTTTTGGTTTAATAATATCTTCTACAACTTGCAGCACTGTGTACAAGACTCATTAACATAATTACCTTTAAAAAACACATATTTATCAAAACAAACCTTAAAAAGTCACCCAATCTGAAAGTCTCAATGAATGAAGCCCTGAAACTTTACTTCTTAAAGCACAGCTATTTCTGGTATGCAGGGTTACGCAACTGCCACTGTGTGGATGTCAAAAGGTCTCCCAGCATGCACCGTTTTGCCCATAAGACCTTTGCTGTTTAATAGTGCTTCACTGATGACATTAAGGGGCTCCAGCCAAAAGACCATAATAACGTCTCCAAAACAAATCACTGTGCTTCGGGCTGTAACCTTGTTAGGACGATGCTTCGCTCCGAGGTTGTGCCTGAGAGATAAGCCTCGCTGACAGAAGTGATAATGGGAGAGCACGAAATGATTGGCCGTTAAAATAATCACACCACAAGTATTTCAGGATCTTGATACCCTGTTCTTATTTATTGGGCCCTCAACGTCCCCCTCAAGGCTTCAAGGTTATCTAGGAGATGATATTAAAGGGTCAAAATGATCGTAACGTTGACTGGAGCGAGGTGCATTTCTGTTAAAGAGGCCCCATTATGCTTTTTGGGGTTTCCCAAGTTTTTTTTAAATCGTCTTCAAAGGCTAAAATCCCTGTGTTCCTCAAAAGGGAGTTTCTCTCGCATGGGTCTCCGTTGTTTACTTCAGAAGAACAGTGACAACACTACGTTGCACTTGTGCTTCTTTTGGCAGCGCTCCAACACATTGTACGTGATAGGCTAAGGGGGCGGGACATCTCTAAGCCAGTACTTTTACTTAAGTAGTTAAACTATGTTAAGTAGATTTAAGTTGGCCTATTTTCTTACACTTCCTCTCACTATACTATTTGAGAGGTATGTATTTTATTTTTGCTGCATTCTTATCTGAAAACATTAGTTTAAATTATTAAAACAAAATACACATTTACTTACCAAAGTGTAATCAATCAATCAATCAAAACACTTTATTAATCCCAGATGGAAATTAGGTTTTCTGACAGTTGCACCATATTAGAATAAAATAAAAAAATATGTATGTAAAGTAGTGAAGTAGTTCAACTCTATTGGCTAGCGCTCCAACACTTTAGGCGCTTTCACACCGGAGTACTATTACTCGTACGTTTCCCATTTAGTTCCGTTAGTGCCTGGAATTTTGCGTTCACACCAAAAAGAGAACTTAGTTTAGAGAACTTTTATCCCCTTTTTGGTGCCTGCTAGAGAGGTGGTACTAGCTTGAGGCTGGGCGAATTGCAAACCATGCCCCATAAAACTCTGAAAAGTTTTGTGAAGCCGCCATTGTATTTGCTGGCATTAGCATTAGCATTAGCATTAGCCCAGCGCACCAACGGAGAGAGAATAACTTATGGCAACACAAAAGAAAACATGGGAGCGGTGGAGATGAGGAGGTGTCGGCGTTCTGGAGATTTACTCAGAAGGCTTCAGTAGAAGCTGCTGGGAGTCCCAGCAGCTTCTACTGAAGCCAGTCCCCAACTCCGGGGACTTCCGGCCGGGGACTTCGGGTGGCAGTATACGCTCTGAAGTTGTTTGCAGCCTGCCAGTAAACCCAAAGCAGAAGAAGAAGTTACATCAGCGGCTTCATTTGCATAATCTTTCCTCAAGGACTTATTCCGGTGTGAACGCGATAGGCTCTTAGTTCCATGGGGGTACTAAGTGCTGGGCACTAACGGCCCGTCCACACGGCGGCGTGCGTTGAAGCTTCAACGCTTCTGTCCATTCACTTTGAATGGTGTGACGTCACGCTTTGCCGAACTGCATTGCGGGAGAGTCGCTTCGCTTTGCTGGGTACTAAGTACGGCAAAGTACTTGGTGTGAAAGCGGCTCTTGGACGTGATAGTCTAAGGGGCGGGACATCTCTAAGCGTTTGACCAATCGCAACAGAGCCGGCCAGCTAAACAATCAGTGCCGACTGGGCTCTGATTTCAGACAGAGGGAGAAATAAAGAGCTTTTTGAACATTAAAGCATGGAGACATGTCACAGGTTGGCACACAAGTATAAATAAAGGCCTTTACTGATTTAATTGCAAAAACTAATTTTAATTTCCTAACTAAAGGGGTAAGTTAACGGGGAACTCTGATGAATCTTCTGTTTCCTCTATAATTCGATTAGCTGCAGTCTCAATGTCATTTAATGGAATATCCCTACAAACAGGCAGAGCATCTGTAATCTAATCTGAGCAGAGTGAAGGCGACTGAAAAAGGATCATAAATCAGAGAGCGGAGGGGGAAATGTGCTAAGTGACAGTGAATCTGCTAATGCTGCATTGTTTTTCAGTCTCAGATGTTGATGTTATTCAAATGTCTGACAAAAAGGACGGAGGCTATTTCACTAATCAGCGTATTCATTTTCCTCCCGAGGCTCAGACGGCGCTACAGTTGTTGCAGCGTGTTTGAAATTCAAGGTGAGCCATGACCAAGGTCAGTTCTCATGAATGCAAATCACAGTCTGATAACACTCTCAGTCACACCCACGGTAGGAGATAAGAATGATTTATTTACCAGCAAAAATCGGAGTATCAATAGAGGCATTCACACCGCAGTACTTTTCCCACAAAGGTTCATGAAAACTTAGTTCATGAGAACTCTTTAGTTCTCATGAACTAAGTTCTCATGGTTTTCTGACATTTGCACCATATTAGAATAAAATAAATAAATATTTATGTAAATTGGTGAAGTAGTTAAACTCTATTGGCTAGCGCTCCAACACATTGGACGTGATAGGCTAAGGGGTGGGACATCTCTAAGCGGTGGACCAATCACAACAGAGCCGGCCAGCTAACCAATCAGAGCAGACTGGGCTCTGGTTTCGGACAGAGGGCAAAAAGAGGTGCTGCAGCACAGGCAGTATGAGAACAATAAAGACCTTTTTGAACATTAAAGCATGGAGACATGTCCCAGTAGAGACACTAAATACTGATATACACCTGAACATCAGCAGGAGAGGACTCTTTAAAGTAGAGACACTACATACTGATATACACCTGACCATCAGCAGGAGAGGACTCTTTGAAATAGAGACACTACATACTGATATACACCTGAACATCAGCAGGAGAGGACTCTTTAAAGTAGAGACACTACATACTGATATACACCTGAACATCAGCAGGAGAGGACTCTTTAAAGTAGAGACACTACATACTGATATACACCTGAACATCAGCAGGAGAGGACTCTTTAAAGTAGAGACACTACATACTGATATACACCTGAACATCAGCAGGAGAGGACTCTTTAAAGTAGAGACACTACATACTGATATACACCTGAACATCAGCAGGAGAGGACTCTTTAAAGTAGAGACACTACATACTGATATACACCTGAACATCAGCAGGAGAGGACTCTTTAAAGTAGAGACACTACATACTGATATACACCTGAACATCAGCAGGAGAGGACTCTTTAAAGTAGAGACACTACATACTGATATACACCTGAACATCAGCAGGAGAGGACTCTTTAAAGTAGAGACACTACATACTGATATACACCTGAACATCAGCAGGAGAGGACTCTTTAAAGTAGAGACACTACATACTGATATACACCTGAACATCAGCAGGAGAGGACTCTTTAAAGTAGAGACACTACATACTGATATACACCTGAACATCAGCAGGAGAGGACTCTTTAAAGTAGAGACACTACATACTGATATACACCTGAACATCAGCAGGAGAGTACTCTTTAAAGTAGAGACACTACATACTGATATACACCTGAACATCAGCAGTAGAGGACTCTTTAAAGTAGAGACACGACATACTGATATACACCTGAACATCAGCAGGAGAGTACTCTTTAAAGTAGAGACACTACATACTGATATACACCTGAACATCAGCAGTAGAGGACTCTTTTAAGTAGAAGATCTAAGAGTACATATTCCACCCCTGCAAATTATCCGTAATTTAATTTAAACGGTCCTTAACTATTTAATAATTCGTGGTGTGCAATGGATCACTAATGTCAGTAAGTGTGCCTTTGGATATGTACGGAAGTAATTTGTTAATATCATAATGTATTTTATCTTTGATTGGGTAGTATGAGTCCAGAACACATTTCTTTGCAGGGACAATATTGTATTGTATCATACCAATTATTCCAAGATTTCCAAATAACCTGCCTACAGAGGCGGTTATTTATTCTGTGTTTGAAGAAGTGGGTCAGTGAAAGCTGGCAGACACACAGCCTCTCTCACGCTCTGCTGCTGAGGCTGAACACGTTGAATTTATTATTCTGAATATAAAACACTTTAAAAACCAGTCTCTTTATTAGTACGTGTGGATAAAGCAACTGAATTGCAGTCATACTTGTTCTTGTATTTGAGTGCATCAACCTTGAAACATAACATGTCATTTTGTTTTAATGTTCATTATTTGTATGTAATGCTGGTGATGTTTCGAAATGGCAGGAAAGAGCTCTTTATTTGTCTGTCCTTGTTGATGTTATTTATGTTGTCGAGTTGTTTAATTTATTATCATTATCATAATTAAGGATGTTTGTTGACTTCCATGTTTGTGCCTGAGGACTCTCTTGAAACCAAACAAGGGTTTTTTCTCTAATTATCTGCAGCTGGCCTCCAATCACGATCCGCCTTGCCTTTGCTCAGTGCATTGCATCAGCATGAGAGTAAACCTTTAAATAAACAGATAAACGCTTGCTGTGCTCACACTGTGGGAACTAATATTACGTGCACTTTATTGATTTTTGGCCACAAAACTCGGACGAGTTCACCCTGCAGCGCTGACTGTCCATCAGCAGACATGCCTTCCTCCTCTGTGATCAGACAATGAGAGCAGATCTCCACTGATCATTCAGTTAAATAAAAAATGGGGAAAGTCTGGGCGTGACGTTCTTTATATTCAGCTAGCACCAAGACCCTATCACAAATTCAGTGTTACTGTATGTGCGCTGACTGTTGACTGTTCTTGCAAAGAGGAAAAATGGCAAATGTTGCACCAAATGTCTGCAAATTCCTTCATTTAAAGGGGACCTATCATGCAAAATGCACTTTCTGATGAAACAAAAGGGTCCCCCCCCTTATGTGCCCATCCCCCCATGTGAATCACTCCTGGCACACACAAACACACACACTCGGAGAACAATTTGACACATTTCCCGCTCTTGTGTGCCCATCCCCCCACATTGATCAAACCTGGCACACGCAATACATGTTCAGTGCATGGTTCAGTGTCTGTTCTTTGTATAGTTACTGCAGTTTTTCATGTATACCAGTAGTCTGATACAATATGTACAGTTTGAAAGGGTGTTAAATGAAATTTGGTGATGATGAATGGTTTTTGTGTTAACACCAAAGTAAGGGGGGGGGGGGAACGAAGACAATAGGAGGGTTAAATATTGACACTACTTCTCAAAAATATGAGAATCTTTACATAATCCTGGTTCAGACGACACAAGCAAAATTGTATGTATTGATATCGTGAAAGAAACTAAATAAATATAATGACTTTTTCTCAATATTATGACAAATGTTTGTAAAATAATCTTTCTCAAATTATAGACGTATCTCAAAAATATCTGCTTCGTCATTGACTTTACATTTACTTGCTTCAGAAGTCTCAAACATCACATTGATCTCCTGTTGCCTAAAAAACTGAACCAAGATCTGCAGTTAATTAGAGAGAGATGCTCAGCTGTGCTCGCTGCTGCAGGATATTTTTGTGACTCCAGTGTGTTGTGGATGGTTTTGTGATGGAGTGGTACGGTCTGCTTATTCACCTGTGACAGCATCAGGGGGGGGGGGGGGGGGAGCCCTACATATGTAAAGGTCAAAGCATACATGACCTCAGAGTATCCACATGTTGTTCAGGAAGTGAGGAGGGACTGGATGTGAAGGCCCCTCCTCCAATAAGTCTTCAAAATTAGAAGTTTGAGTCAACTTTTCCAGGCAGGCAGAAGCCAAACTGCAGAGAGTAATGTGAGGACGGGGAACAAAGAGCGGCCTGTTTGTGAATACAGAACAGGAAAAGGATAGTCAGGTAAATGGGTACAACATTAGTTTTCCACTTAACGCTGGAAGATGTATGGAAGCACATGTCTGCCAGTAAGAGAAAAACAAATGAGTGAAATCGGAGAAAGGAAACACATTTTTGAAACAGATCTTGTCAGTAAATGAGAAACTTTGTCAAACTACGTGATTTTAAATTACTGATGGCTTAGTATGTCGAAATAATGAGCAACTTTCTAAGAAATAATTACATGTTCTCAATATAATGACAATATCGCAGAATAATGAGAAACTTTATCAAGTTATTCCTTTATTTTTTGAAATAATTGAGTAAAACCCCATAACACATTGAGGAACTTTAAAAAAAATGAGAATATCTTATTAAAGTAAGTAGTAGTTCTCATAATAATAAGACACTTTATCAAATTTTTCATTATTTTGTTTAAAAGAAAATAGCAAATCGGTTAAAATATATTTTGTTTAAATGCTTTTATTGAAGTCTTTTTTCAAGAAAGCTTCCCACTACTTTAATAAAGTTTATTATTTGAAGAAGTTTCTTATTATTTTGAGAAAGTTCATCATATTTTTGAGATAGCTTCTTATTAGGCGCTTTCACACCAAGTACTTTGCCGTACTTAGTTCATCAGAACTCTTTAGTTCATCCGAACTCTTTAGTTCATCCGAACTCTTTAGTTCGGATGAACTAAAGAGCAGATCACGTTCACACCGGAATAAGTCCCTGGGGGAGGATTAGGCAAATGAAGCCGCTGACGTCACTTCTTCTTCTTCTGCTTTGGGTTTACTGGCAGGCCGCAAACAAATTCACGTCGTATACTGCCACCCGAAGTCCCAGGCTGGAAGCCCCCGGAGTTTGGGACTGGCTTCTGAAGCCTTCCGAGTAAATCACCAGAACCCCGACACCTCCTCATCTCCACCGCTCCCATGTTTTCTTTTGTGTTGCCATAAGTTAGTCTCTCTGCGTTTGTGCGCTGGGCTAATGCTAATGCTAACTTTTTGGGAGTTTTACGGGCCGTGGTTTGCAATCCGCCCAGCCAATCAGAAATGGGAACCTTTTTCTCCCACGAAAGTACCTGCTCTCTAGCAGGGACTGAAAAGCATGTGGAAAGGTTCTCATGAACTAAGTTCTGGGTCCGAATGTTTTTGGTGTGAACGCACATTTTCGGAACTATATCGGAACTATACTGGGAAAAGTACTCCGGTGTGAAAGCGCCTATTGTAATGACTTACATTACCCATTATGTTTTCACCCCATTGGTGGAATTTGGCATCCGTATAGAGGAAAGAAGTTGTGATATTGTCAATTTAAAACAACCAAGCTGTAGCTTTGTATTTATGAAGACAATATTTGCAACATCCTCAAACGATCTTCAAAGTGAGAACTGGACGGTCTGTAAATACTTCAGAAGTAATCATGTTGCTCAGTGAGAGACTCCTGCACACTGCACCGAATACATTTTCAAATTGTTATTGTCTTGTGCACCTCCCTTTCACAAATACAGAGAGATTTCATGTTTGTCATGTTTCTTTCCAAAGTGCTGACAGATTTACAACCCTGAGTTTGTAAATTGTGCACAATAAAGTCCTTTCAAACTCTGTGTAAAGTTCACATAAGACACTCTTTCTTATGATAACACAGCACAAGTATACCCATGGAGTGACTGACTACAGTGATACAAAGTTACCAATAAAACAGAATACGGAGCATAAGGTATTTTCTTTAACAGAAAGGGGAGTATGGCTCTGATATCTGATAGGTAATAGTAGCATTACAACTACTATTAACACAGCCTACTAGGTTTATGTGCACATAAGGAGATGGTCAAATGGAATGAATTATATGGGATTATTTTAAACACATGAATTCCCTTTTTTTGGGAATTCATGTGTTTAAAATAATCCCATATCAAAATATCTTTTGTATACCTGTGTTTCTGATCTTTCCTGAGGGTTAGATGGAAGAGGGGTCTCATGTTATGTCCACTTGTTTCTATTTCTGTATCTGTTTCTTCTCTGTCTTCAGTTAGTAGACGATGCCTCCATGAATAAAGAGAAAACATTTTACGTTTCCGAGCCTTGGCTTCCCTCCCTGACTGACGAGGTGCAGAGGCATCACTCAAGAAGATGAACAGGAGTTTAAACACGACAGAGAGAAACTTTAAGATGCATCACACCTGACTGTCAGTATAATGTGTTTCAGTCAGCAACAACTCTCTGAAGACGCTAATAATTTCACTGTAACCGCATGTGGCTGTAAGCTTTGATCTTTATTTATTGGACTTTTTTTAAATGAGGCTTATTTGCATAGAAAGGAGTCAAATCTGCACCAAATGTCTGCATATCATAAAATTCAAATATGTCCAAGTAGTGGCACAAAGAGGCCATTTGTCTGGCAGTGCACTAAGTGGTGCATTTCACGTTTTTCAGGAGACTTACACGCTTCTTTTTGTCTCATTCTCCCCTGTGTGTAATGTAAAAGGTGTTATCTGTAGCTGACACAGCGGCTTCAGACTCCTTCATGTGTTTACCAGAAATAACTTTACTGTTTTGGTTCAGCTTTCTCATTAGTGTTGAGGTTCTGTTTACATCACAACGCTTGGATAAGCTCACTTTGTGATTCCAGCGCCAAAGACAAAAATGCTACTCTTGAGTTCAAAGTGAACGTTTAAGCTGTTTCTGAAATGTATTACAGGCTTACAATTTAGAAAAAAAACTGTGTGCTGTAGTGCGGTCGTCTTTCCATCAGAAGGTTGTGGGTTTGATCCCAGCCCTTGCAGAAAAAACATGTCGATGTATCATTGGGTAAGATATTTAACCCCGAGTTCCTCCCGATGGCTAACGGTGTGTGAGTTTGTTGTATGAATGTTAGTTACTTGAGCAAATGGCACATGGCTCTGTATGAATAGGTGTGAATGGGTGAAAGATGACTTGTAGTATGTAAACACGTTGAGGGGTCGTATGGACTGGTTAAAGCGCCATATTAGTCCGTTTAACATTTACCACATCCGTCACGGTATTTGTTTTAAAATAGCACCAAACAAGAAAGCTATTAAGACTTCTCAAATCAAAAAAATACTAATGAATAATTTGTATACGTCTACATTAAACATCATTTTTAATTGTTTTTAATTTCATGTTTTCTTTTGTATTATTTTATATTGTTGTCTATTGTTTGCAAATAATATGTTAAAATGTTCACTTTACAATATGAAACACCAATCTATTTTTGCAAGAATATTATGCTTGCCTGTTAATTATTGGTTTTATTTATCTAAACCCCATCATACGCATTTCTTTCTTATCGAATGAGCTTTTTATATCTGCTGGCAACTGTTCCCTTACAAGCTTGTCATAAACGTTTGAAAACAGTAGTTAATGCTGCCAGGGCAGGAAATCAATCCCCACCAACTTGTATTTAAGTTCCTTTTTTCCCCTGCCTCTCTTTATGCTCTGACCACAGAAGTTTGTTTTGCAGCGAGGTGTTTTGCTCTGCGATGGTATGTTTCCCTGTGGCCCGCTGCATAGACTCACTATTGTTGATGAACTGTGGTCCGGCTCACGCTGCATACCAGATATCGTCCACAACCTATCACAGAATGCTGCACCTCCTGGTAATCTTGGCAAACCCTTGATCTGTGCAAACAGTGGTCTGCTATGTTATCACTGCAGAATCAATAGTCCCACAAAGGAGTGTATTACATTGTTTACTTATAATGGTGTGAAAACAGCCCGGGAAAATAACACTGGCTGTTTTATTCTGGACTGAACAGAATCACTGTTCATACGAAGTTGTGGAACGCGTCCAATTTAAGAATATAAGTGAAGTCTTTCCTTGTTTGTAATAACGGTAAAACTGGTTTATTTTGTTTAATTTAAACTTGCACTTCTCACTTCCTATGCATACTTTACTAAAACGTTTCTATTATCTGTAATAAAAAGGAAATGTAACAGTATTTTGCATTAAAATGTGTGAATTTCATGTCATTATGGCAGCCATAAGGACAGATGGCCCTTTTATATATGTTATCAAGCGGACTACTGTTGCTGTCTGTTGCTACAGAAGCATAAAGCACTTCCTGTGAGTCAGAGGATTTGTAGGCACCTGTTATATTCATGTAAATTCATGAAGAGATTACTGAGCGGGCCAACAGGCACAGGCCCAAGGACCTAAAGTGTAAGTGCCCCCCTGGCATTTAACAGCAAAATGCCAAGTACCAACCCACAAGAGACTCAAAATGGCAACAAAGAGACATAAAACAACTAAAAAGAGATGTAAAAATACCAAAAGGGACACAACATGACCACACTGAGACACTAAGCACTGATTAAATGTGTAACTTGATGTCTCAGTTTTCTCCAGTATATCATGGTAAAACTTCACTACGTCAAATCTCTACTAACATCATCCAACACCACATAAAAAAAGAACTATTTCCCAAAAACTACTAACTAGAATTGTACAGATAATACAGAGTATTAAACCTCAAAGAGATGCAGCATGACCATTAAGAGGCAAACAATGACTACAAATCGACTCAAAATGACATTAAAGAGACATGAAGTGACCACGAGACACAAAACATCAACAAAGTGGCTAAACAACCCTAAATCCTGAGTGTCTTGCTAATATATAGTAAAGGTTGTACTGCCTTTCGTTTGTCTGTGCCCAGGGGCCCACTGTCTTATAACCACATGTGTGTCCTGAAGTAGATGTTGTAAAACCTGGTACAAGATATACTGGTATGATCAGTGACTGCTGTTTTTTTTACAACTGTCGAAAGAGTCACAGAAAACATCAAAGTTATGTGGAAATCTCCATGTGCAGTGCAGTTGTGTATTTGCTTGACTTCCTTCACAGGGCTTAGGGAAAGAAGGCAGACAAAGAGAGTACAAACTTTGTTTATATGATGTGGGAGTTCATGACTTTAGACTGTGAGTTGACAGGAGACTTGTTAACACTTGCCGGGCATTGATTCAGCTGATCATATCACAGTTTTTTAAGAAACACTGTTTGCATAGCAACACAATTGTTCTTGGATTGCAATACATTTTAAGTGACTCTCCAGAAATCTTTCCATATCTACCAGCAAGAATAAAGTTAGGCTACTGTCTATGTCATTATCTATGTTTATGGAAAAAGAATGGCATAGCTATGATGGCTATTAGTATTTAGCATTTTTTATTTGTTCTTCTTATGATAATGCAGAAATGAAATTACATATGAACACTGCTTTCTATTACTCATGTTCATGTTGCACCAAACTCACATCCCTTCACTTCCCAACACACATTGTCATAATTTTCTGACTCATCACCAAGTGACTCTGAGTACACTTCAACTGAATATAGACTGCTTATCAGAACAAAAGCAACAAAAAGTATTCTGTTCCACAAACTTTTGCCATATAAGTGGTTAGTTCAGCTAGAATATGAAACTAGACATTCCTATGTGAGTGTGTACATGCATATACAAAATTAAATATGATGATAACAGCTGGACAGTGACATTTGAACACCTCCTAATTTTAGCCCTTGGCATCAACAGACCCTAGTGACAACGACTGCATGCACACATAATTAAGGGAGACCTTCAAAAAGTCATTACAAATGCCCTATTTTATTTTATATTTTGCTAAAAGTCAACATTTTAAAAGGCTATTTGGCCAAGAGTAACGGATTAACACTTAAGTCCAAAAGTTAGGGATTTATAGTCAATACAGTTAACAGTAGGCCTAGGGATAAACGGTTGAAATAGGCTGGTTAGTTAAAAGTAAGCTAATGGACGGTTAAAAGAGCTATCTGAAGGAAATGGTTTAAATAGGCTGGTTAGTTAAAAGTAAGCTAATGGATGGTTAAAAGAGCTATCTGAAGGTACAACACAGTCTCACGGCATTTCCTGTTATAGTCACAAAATTAATCTATTGATTTGTGTTCACCAACACGATTTCCCCATTTTTTTCATGTCACACAGAACGATTTTAAAAGCAATGTAAATAATAACAAATTAGAAGGAAAAAGAGATTTTTTTAAATACAGATTTCAGTATTCTGACACAGAACGATTTTAGAAGCAATGTATTTCTATTGGTAGTATGTTTAGTGCCTGCACCAAATAATAACAAATTAGAAAGAAACAAATATTTGAAAAAATACAGATTTCAGTATTCTGAGGCTCTGAGACCCATTTATTTTCCTCGTGGACGGCAAAAAAACTCCGACATTATACTATTCAAAACAAAAGGGTTAGGGTTAGGCTTAGGGTAAGATATAAGAAAATGCTTTTATGAACCACCCAGCTTCCGGTCTTCCAAGACCCGACTGGACAAAAAGACGTGGTGCAGGCACAAAACATACTACCAATAGAAATACATTGCTTTTAAAATCCTTCTGTGTGACACGAAAAAAATGCGAAAATCGCGGTAGTGAACACAAATCAATAGATCAAATAAATGTTGTCACTATAACACGAAATGCCGTGAGACTGGGTTGAAAGGTATTGATAAACGGTTTAAATAGTAGGTCAATGTAATGGGAAATAGCTAGCTAAAAGTTAATAGCTGAAATAGAATAGTTAAAAGATAAGAGTAAGTAATAAACAGTTGGAATAGCTCGTTAGCTAAAAGTAATAAATAGTTAGCTAAAATAAACAGTTTGGCTAGAAAGCTAAAGTAAAAGATTTGAAATAGTTAGCTTACGTTGTTTGGATAGCTTAAACCAGGGCTTCTCAAACTACGGACCAAGGTCCGGATCCGGACCAAACTGCAAATCAATCCGGACCGAACCCTGTGTCCCATTATAAAATAAAAAAATTAAAAATTAAATTATTAAAAAATTGTTATAATTCTTTTTTCTTCTGATTCTGATGTAAATTAAAGTGGACCTATCATGCTATATTGGAAACATATATTGTAGGGCCATACCTATACAAAACATGTCTGTGAAGTTTTTTTGCTTAAAATACCAAACAGATCCCCCGTTGTAGCCATGCCTCATACTGCTCATACCCCTCTTTTGCAGCCCTGTTAGAGAAACGTGGATTTTGGGTCCTTAGCTTGAATAAAAAGAATTCTACCAGAGATAAAGTTAAATTCTGCTGTGATAAAACGCCATCCTGTTCTAAACCACATCAAAGATTATTTCTGAAACAGTATGGAGTAGGGATGTAACGATACCAAAAACTCACGGTACGATAATATCGCGATATTGAAAAATATCGACGCACCGGGGACACATATTTACGTATAAAAGACATCACAAAGTGCAGTTTGCATGATAGGTCCCCTTTAATGTATATTTTCTTGTGTCTGACGCGTTGTGAGAATGAACGTGCATATATATTTACTTGTGTGCGCGAGCGTGACACGCATTGCAGACCGCAAGTTAACCGCAAGTTTACCTTGACTTTCTAAAGTTTCTAATGCCATTTCTCCCACTAGTTCAAGCCATCATAATGTATGTATTGAATGTGTGTGTGTATACAGGGGCGCCGTTTACCGACAGGCAAGTGCTTGGACCAGAAGGGCGCCCCCAAATAAGGTAGATTAATCCAATCTAACTTTATTTATATAGCACTTTAAAACCTCCAGACCAAAGTGCTGTACAGAGAGATACATAACATATCAAATCACAGAGCTCAGCTCACAAAACATAAAATAAATAAATACATTTAAAATAAAAGGGGGGGACTTTAGTGGCATTGATCAGGACCATTGACCTTGTATAAAATTCACAAGTGCACCTTTAACAAAAAAGTTTGAGTACCCCTGGCTTAAACTAAGGCTTTATCGGTTGAAAATGGCTAGCTAGCTCAAAGTAATGGATGGTTAAAATAGTTAGCAAAGGTTTGGATACATGGTAAACAGGTTAGTTAGCTAAATGTTATGAGTTAACAGTTGAAATAGTTAGCTAAAAGTTAACACCTTATAGCCTAGTTTAAAGCTAAGGTATACCTTAGCTTTAAACGAGGCTATTTAGGGTGTTAACTTTTAGCTAACTAACTTACTTTAAGCTAACTAGTTATTTTCAACTGTTTATAAACAGTTGAAATTAGCTAGTTAGCTAAAAGTAAGTTAGTTAACTAAAAGTAAACAGTTTGCAAAGTATTGGATTTGAAATGGTTAGCTTACGTAGCCTAATGGATAGCTTAAAGTAGGGCAGGGTCGCCAACTCTCACGCATCTGGCGTGTGACACAAGCTTTCACTCTCAATCTCACGCTCTCACGCTGCCCAAACTATTCTCACGCCAAAAACAAGATGAACCGGCGATCGTTTTTGGTTGGCTATTTACAATGTTGAGTTGACAGCTGCTCGAGCTGTCGAACCGCTCCCTCCCCGCCCCCAGCAGAGCAGTGGGAGCCGGTAGGTCAATCCCTGACCCGTATTGCGCATGCGCAGATCTAAGATCCAGTAGAAATGATAAAAAAGTAAAAGTCTGGTGCTTATTGTTCTACTTGGCCAAAATAGAGTGAGAGTGTGTTAATTAATATATTTGGCAGTTTGGAGTAAGTCTGTAGATTTGTTTGTGTGTGTGTGTTTCATATAGGCCTCTCACGAATGAATTTTGTTGGATACATTTTCCCGGAAATTATAAACGATAATATTGTCGGCACCGTTGTATGACCATTTTAGACCACTGACATAATGATAATATATAATAATAATTCAAGTACATCCTTTCAAACTGCTAGTCAGATCCTCATGTAAATGGCAATTTATCGATTTCATTTTTATTTATCGTACGATAAGTCAATTGCTTATCGCGACAGGCACACAATAAAACAGTGGAAACAAACATGTGTTTGACTTTCATTAGTGAATGAAACGTTGTGCCCTCTATAGTTTGTGTCCAATATTGTGTATTTGTATATATTGTATATATCCTATATGCTAAAGTCCCGCAACTGACACGATAGCAGTCATTTAGTGCGCATATCTGTAATTAAACCCATGATATCAAAATCTCACTCAAGCCTGGTACCCAAAGTTGGCAACCCTGAAGTAGGGGTTAAATGGTGGGAATAGCTAGCCAAAGGAAATATACATTTTGTTAGCTAAAAGTAAACAGATAGGCTAGTAAGCTTAAGTAAAATATTTGGAAAAGTTAGCTTAAGTAGCAAAATGGAAACATTTTTTAAATAGGCTAGCTGGCTAAAAGTTATGGAAAAGCCGTTAAAACAGCTGTTAGATAATTTTGATATAGAGTTAAAATAATTAGGTATTCATTTTGATATTGAGCTAAAATAGTTAGGTAGTGGGCTAATGGATATAGATATAATTGTTCAAGTTAAAATAGCAAGATATAAGTAGGTGATAAACAGTTACAACAGTTAGCAAAAGTAGGCTAATGTAAAACCTTTTAAAACGTTCTGCTTCAGATTAAATAATAAACAATATCACCTTTATTATAGTCAATATTGTAATACATAATGTGGAAAAAAAGATTGGTTGCACACCTGTCATGAAAAGTTATAGTTAGAATCAGTTCATGGCTCTTTTTTTAATAACATAAATGATGTATTTAGCTTTCACATAGCAGACTATTAGAGACTATGACGTAACAATAGTATGAAATATTAGTCGCCACGTGAGTTTTTGGAAACCAGGGGGCTGCAGTGGTGACTGTTTCCATGGCACCGGCATCATTTAAAACGATTGCCGACTATTGGACGTTTTCTGTCTCTATAGGCCCCCTCCCTCTTGTTCTCTCTACGCAAAAAGCGGAGGAAGATTTTGATTTGCTCGCTGCAGCCCTCCCTCTTGAGGGGGGTAACTTATTACGGGAGTTAGCAGGCGGAGTCGGTTTCCCCGAGAGATAAATTGTGTGTGTGGGTATTATTGGAGGAGCCGGGTACGATACTGTCCTTTCGCATTTCCTGTGGAGAGACTGTTAACACTCGGAGCTCGAAGAAGGAGAAGAAGAAAAAAACCCATTAAATATTCGAACAAATAACGGGGAGTTTTTGAATATGCCGGCTAACAAGGAAAGCAACGGCGGTTGGCAGTCATTTATGTGGAATTCCGAAAAAAGGGAGTTTTTGGGGCGAACATGGAGCAGTTGGCGTAAGTATTCAATCCTTTTATTTCACTGAATGTACAGCTGCAAATTAACATAAACCAACAGGTTACCCCCTCAAGAGAGTGGAAACTATTTATTATCTGTTCTCCATATCCTGCCTGCAGACACACAGCACCTGTTAGATCTGACATGCTGCTGCTGCTGCGTCGTGACTTCGCCTTTTCAATGGAGGCTGTGTTAGAAGTTGTCAAATCTCAATTTACAGAAACAGAATAAGTCCGCCCCTAAAAGACACGCCACAGGTCTACTAGTGTTTCAAACGTTCTCATATTTTCAACTAAACAAATTACATGGTGCTATATGTGAGTTATTTGCGCAGAAAACGTGTTTTAGCTGTTTTTTGACAAGATGTTGGATGTATTGTTAATCAGAACACCTCCATTAGTCCCACATAGAGGACATTTACACTGTTACACCAAAAGTGAAGAGGCAAAATATTCATTAAGAGGCAAGCATAACATATTAGAGATAGAAATTACACAATTTACAAGAGTACACAGTAATACAGTTTAATAGGAAATGATTACCAAAGGCGTAGCTCATATATGTATTTAAAAAACGCCCTTTATGAAAAGGTCATCCTGAAGGACGTCTGTGTGTTGGCCCAGGACTTTTCCACTGATCCAAACAGTGAAAGTTGTTTATTTTATCCTCCACATTGAGAAGGACATTTATTCCTCCCAATAACAAGCTAATCTGCTGGCCCCTGTTTTTAACAGGCTTTGCTTTCACTCAAAAGAAAAAACAGAGATTAGTGGATCCAGTTAATCGTTTTACCCGTTTTTACCCGTTTCCAATACTTGAAGACGGTCAACAATGCTTGTTGATTTGATAGGATGAAACATACTTTCAAACAGCACCCTTTAAGCTCGTTTTATGTGTTTATAAATGGCTTTTTCTTGGTGTGTAAAAGCAGCCAGGTTGGTCCAGACACGGCTCGGTAACACGGTGCTGGACTGATCACGACTCACATGTCTCTAGGGGGGGGGGGGGCGCTCCCCCCCTCCATCTCAGACTTAATTTCCACTGAAAAAAGGGAACATTCGTGGGCTTTTCTTTACCAGTTTACAGGCTCTCATTCCTCAAAAGCTTATCATAAAAGCTCACATATTAAATAGTTTTTTTCTGATTCTGAGGCGGAAGAAAATCACTGTAATGCTGCCGCAGCTCTGTGGTAACAATCGTCAATGGCGAGCTACTTAAAGGTGAAATATGTAAAACCGTAACACGTTTTTAGTGTAGTAATACTGTTGAATAGCATTTATTACAGGCTTGGTGTGTCGTGAGGGAGGCTGGTGTCGCACTGAGTAAAAGCAACAGGTAGACTATGTCTGCCCTTGAGTTGCAGAGTGCAACACATTTGGAATAATCTTAAGTATACGTTGTTTAAAGTGTGTATTTCTGCTGTTTCCATTATGAGGAAGAAGGTGAAATGTCTGCTTCAATGTCAGACTTCAATGGGGGCTCATTTCTTGTTTTTTTGTGACATTTTGAGCAAGATGAATGTGTCTGAAAATGCACCGCAGAGCTGGTAAAGTCCAACATAAGAAGGCAGTCAGTAAAAGTGGAGAGACATGGTGTGAATGTGGTTTCTCTTCACAACACGCTGCAGCAGTCTGGTGGGGGAGGTGCTCTCCATTCAAACTCTGCCTGTCACCACCAGTAGGCCACTTTCTGTCAGCTATTTACATGTCTGCCTGTTGGTATATCTGGATTTTCAAGCTACAAAATGGTGTGGTGTCCTTCTTAAAGCTGCATGGGTTTCAGTCAAATCGATTAACAGAAATAAATGGGCATAATTGATTTTTCATTTAAGTCATTTTCCATGGAAACAAAATGGAGATGTCCTGCTTTATATCTTACTAAACTGAATAACTTTAGCCTTTGGACAAACATAAGAAATTAAAAAGGCTTTTAGAAACGTGTTTTAGTCTAAAATACTAATCAATAGTGAAGATAATCCTTAGTTGCAGCCCTAGTACTTCTGTCACTAATGCGCATTTATACATAATCGACTCTGGCTATGTATAATCACAATGACCACATAATGCTTTTAACATTCCTAGAAATGTTACTTACTCTCCTGAAACCATCGATCTATTTAATTATTGATGAATCTGCCAATAATGTTTTCAGTTAAAGGATAATCATTTAGTCTGAGCCACTCTTAACATGCCTGGTTCTGTCTGTTTAAAAATCACACTCAGAAATGTAGTTATTTATTATATAAAACAATAAAAAAGGAAGAAATGATCTAATTTGAAATGAGAAACTATAAGGAGTTTATGAGACTAATGAGTATTATGGTTCATTGATTATCAAAACAGTAGCCAATTATTTTCTGTCAATTGACTGATCGCCTTAGCTCTAATTGGAATTAAATAGATGAAATCACAGGGCTGACTAAATAAAAGAAGGCCTGTGTGTAACTTGACACTGCCTGGCTGACACGCCTATCTGACTGCATTTCGCCTGCCTCCATGAGCCAAAGTGTAATATGTTTTGCATAAGCTTTTCACCCTATACGCAAGATGCTGAATGCAACTTTATTTTTGATATCTTAAATGTCAAAAACTCAAATAAATCACTGCTTTAATTATACTGAATTCACTGATTAACCGTCTTGGTTTTCCCACTAAATTGTTCGACCATCAAATATTGAGCTAGAATAGTAGCAAATGCTTATAGTTTAAGCTTTAAAATGACAAGAAGCGAGCACATTTTGCACCAATAGATGTTTCTACGTATAGTTGCAGCTTTAATTTGAATCCCTGCACATTTCTCCAGCGTTGGGAGTATCAGTGTATGGTTTCCCTCTCAACAGGTGCATCACGCAGCCTTGCTACGGTTGCTACACAGACTCCATGGAAAATAGCTCGCCGTGCATTTACATTAGCAGCAGGTGCTCCGAGAGGCGGCAGCCTATAGGCACACAACATCAAGCGGGTGTACATTTATCAGATCTGCTGGAAACACTACTCCGTACATTTGAGTACGCCCAAACTCTGCAGCGGGAGATAAGGATGTGCCGCTCGGGCTGCTGTTAACCCGACTAACTGGTTTCTCAGGGGCTGATTTTACACGCTCAAACTGGCAGAGGGAAGACATTTTGGGAGGGTGTCACAACAACAGAACATTCATGAGAAAGGGACGGGGAGACGAAGGCCGTCTGTCGGTTTTCAGGCACCCAAAATCAGAAACGATAAGACGCCAGGAGAAGGCTGCAACTGTACGTCAGGGATGGAGGAAACAATCTGGCAGTAGATACAAAATGATATCGAGAAATGTCAAGGCTCTCCGAACGTAGGAACAACAGGAATATTATTATATTAATAATTACTCCTAAAAGGGTGCATGGGAGATAAGATACGCCTTTTATAAGGCTTACAGCTTAATGCAAGTAAGAATTAAAGCCACATGGAATTACATTTAAATCCAATTTAACACACGATGTGATCTTAATGTGAAAGGAATTTAATAAATATATATATATATAACCAATTAAGGCAAAATCAGGAACAACATCATTTTAAGATTTGAATACCCTTTATTCCTTATATTTGAGATATTAAGTATTCAATGCATTTAAAAAAAAAAAAAAATTGAAAAATCCACGGGGACTTTGTTCTCCTGCAAAAAATAGGTTTGTCATGTTTTTTGGCTGCTTTTACAGTTTACACCAAAAACCTGTAAATCTGGGATTTCCTTCAAGCTTGTTTAGTAAGATGAAAATCACCAAGAGGCCTTCTATTGTTTACATGTTGTCCCTGGAGACATCTCAGATAAAGAGGTTTGTTTAGCGGGATACAAAACAGGAACAATCGGCTGAATCTCAGAGTGATAGAAACTTAATTACCAAAATAAAACATGCAGCCCACTTAGAGCACTCGTCTAGGTGTTGGTTTATCTCTTTTGAACTGTGAGCAAACAAGAAATGCTAATTAAAGGTGTTTGCGTCTGCATTAAGGGCATGAATAAAGCCCGGGAACTCAGGACAGTGTTGGGACAGTAAGTGGTGACACATTGAGGAGGGGCGGGGGACGGGGGGGGGGCTCCTGCTGTTATGTAATTGGAGTACATTTTAAATTAGGTTGACAAGAAAAGCCCCTGCATGGAGTCCTACTGTTCGAAAATGGCTTCCATAATGAGGGGAGAAAGGTGTGGTTGACGGACGGTCTGTTGGGACTGTTCTCGAGGTTTTTCTTGCCTCCTGCAGTCCACATTTGACCCTGAATGCTAACCCACTGTTTTAGTGTACTTGGAGTTGACTTAGATGTTGCTTGATTAAGATCATTCTTTGTTTAGTGGTCATTTAAATTCAACTTGTTTCTCTACTTTAACATTAGACATCACCGTCTGATTAACGGTGTCAATTCTCTGAGAACAATTTAATGTGATATTTAGAAAATTGAGAAAGTGCTTGAATTGAACTCTTGTTAACCTACACTCTTTTACTATTTGAATCAAATCCGAGTTAGATGGACTGCCTGTAAAGTAAACAAAGTGACAAAACATTTAGTTTACTTTGGGTATGAGACATCTGGTTAGATATCATTGCGCAATTACATTTTAAGTGTTTAGATGTGACAACAGAAGCTTCTGGGTGGATTTAAACCTTACGACCCTTCAACGTTCTCAAATTGAAATCTTAAAAAGCCCTACCAACCGTTTAAAGAAATTACATATCAATCTAGCATCTTGAATTCTGAGTATTCCAATGTTTTATTGACATCAAGCAGTATTAAAACAGGAGACTGGCTAAAAACCAGATCATGTTTGGATTATTCCTTTTTGTATAAATGACTGACGTGTCGATGAATTCACTCTCCGTTCCTTTCACATTGTTAATGACGTTACATTTTCTCCCCTACAGTTAAAATCTTCCTGTTCTACGTGATTTTCTACGGATGCTTGGCTGGCATTTTCATCGGGACCATTCAGGCGCTGCTGCTCACGCTGAGCAACTACAAACCCACCTATCAGGACAGAGTCGCCCCCCCAGGTAAACAAACAGCATTCACCTTTCTAATTAAACATTAGCTTTGAATGGAAAGTGTGTGTGTGTGTGTGTGTGTGTGTGTGTGTGTGTGTGTGTGTGTGTGTGTGTGTGTGTGTGTGTGTGTGTGTGTGTGTGTGTGTGTGTGTGTGTGTGTGTGTGTGTGTGTGTGTGTGTGTGTGTGTGTGTGTGTGTGTGTGTGTGTGTGTGTGTGTGTGTGTGTGTGTGTGTGTGTGTGTGTGTGTGTGTGTGTGTGTGTGTGTGTGTGTGTGTGTGTGTGTGTGTGTGTGTGTGTGTGTGTGTGTGTGTGTGTGTGTGTGTGTGTGTGTGTGTGTGTGTGTGTGTGTGTGTGTGTATGTTGGGGTGTGTCTCTGAGCCGCTCTTCAATCAGCCGTCTCTCTGACCTTACATAGGTTCAGCCATTTTGTCCTTCACTCCTCCCTCAGTCAATGTTTCCCCTCAGGCTGCAGGGGGCTGCTACACCCATTGTAACTGAAATGATTGTCCCACAGCCGACATGTTTACACACACACACATGTTGGTACCAAAATGATTTACCTTTGCCAGGGCTTAGGGGCCTATAAAGCTTGTTTTCCTGCAGAAATATTTCTAATCTGTAATCTTGTGAGAGCGTAAAAACGCAGCTGCTGCAGTGGAGCGTTTTTTGAGTTTTTCCTGCGAGAGTCTGCGCCCAGAATATCTTCTTGTTACGCCAGCAACGTCTCGTTTGTTCATAGCAGCTATTGTAAAAAGACTTGATGCTCACAGGTTAGTTTGTCACTGGCTTTTGGCCGCAGGAAGTGTGGCTGCTTTGAGCTGAAGTGAGTTTCCACTAGTGGCATGATAAAGGAAGCAGGGAGTCGTTTTTTCTAAGAGCCCGCCTCTCACTCTCAGGCTAAAAGTTTCCATTGTGAGAGAGACACACGTGAGAGAGTGTGTGAGTGTGGGGGCAGGGGATCGTGGTGAACTTTCACAGGCTGCCACTGGAACTCAAACGTTCTGCTGCTGCTGCTCAAATAACTCTCAGAACCGTGGCAGCAAATAAACAGACACTTTCACTTGCCATCGCTCCGTCCTCGTGCCACGCCTGGCCGAGACGCCTCTGTGTGGAAAATTACTGCCAGAGACCATCTGAGGAAACCCCCAAGACCCCACGTTGAGCCGTCCTAAGATAACAGAGCAGAGGCTCTAACAAAGAGCAGCTCAGAGGAACAGAGTGGTTTCAACGGGCTGCAGCAGATGTTACTGAAAGAAAAATCCTGAATATCAAAAACTAATACAATTTGATTCAATTAGTTAATATATATATTTTAAAATGCAACTGTCTTTAATACATATAAGCTAGTGCAGGTTTCCCTTTGTGGGCAACAAGCAGTTTTGTCAGAGCTGCTAACGTGTTGTTTCAAAGACTACAGTTTATTTGGATTAACACAAAATGCTTTTATACAAAATCCTTTTTCTGGAATTTTGGAAAGGATGCCATCTATCTGTTTTGAATAAAAATGGACCTTTGGACTTTGAAACGTTCTGTAGTAATTGGGGATGTTTGGATTTAAAGCAATGCTAAGCAGCCACTACTGGAGTCTCATTCTACTAACAGTATAATACTTATAGAATAGAATAAGGAGGGATGAACCCCTCTTTAATGGTCTCACATGCAGAGCACACACGGGGACATGTGTTCTCTGCTTTGAACCCATCCAGGAGTCTAGTACTAGGAGCAGCTATTGCACAGCGCCCGGGGAGCCGTGGGAGGGGAAGGGGGGTGTCTGGCGCTTTGCTCAAGGGAACCAGGGCAGGAGGTGAACTGGGACCTCTCCAAGTAGAAGTCCACTCTCCATATTTAGGTCTGGTCGGGGACTTGAACCGGCGACCCTACGGCTCACAGTCCAAGCCCCTACTGGCTGAGCCACTGCCGGACATTCAGTGAAGTCTTATCTGCCAAAAATACAAGTTCTAAACAACACATTGAATCGACATGAAATGAAACATCTCTGGAAGCTTCAAACTCAATTCTTCAGCCCCAGTTGTTTTTCCTCTCACACGGTTGCATTCATTTCTCCTGAAATCATTCATAATTCTCTCAAACATCTGTTTTGATTCTCAGGTCTTTCACACACCCCCCGCTCACTGAAATCTGAAATTGCTTACACCAAATCTAAAGATGAATCTTACAGCAAGTACACTCAAGCCATGAACAACTTCCTAAAGACGTACGACCTGGATACACAGACGGATGAGCGGCATTTTCAGGACTGTGGAGGTGAGTCGTGCAGGGATCATTCTAGTATCTATATGAACAATCATTTCACTGCTGGAAGTTGTTGTATACATTTGCAAGTGTTTATATTATAGTATACTTTTGAACTAGTGTTCCGTGTGTTAGATTGAACCATTGTGTGTGTCCAGGGAATGTGTTAGCACTACTAGTTTGAATGGGTTTTTCATAGATGCCGTAAATAAGGGATTTACATTTTGTTCTCCAACATTAAAACGTAAAAAGACACACTGATGAATATTCAAGGATTTAACACGTCTTAAAAACGGCACTTGTGTCTGAATGAGACGACTGAACGTCAACACGCCCAACATTAGTCTCCCAGCGATGGTGATGTGAAGTCATGTGACCTTGATGTAGTTCTTTAATAATTAGCTTTTGATTTTACATTTAACTGTTATAAAAGTAGTATTAATATGTGGATGCTATCCAGCTGCATATTTATATATATATATATATATATATATATATATATATAAATATAGGCCTACTTATTTTTTGCCTGTCAAAATGTCCGTTAAAGTTGAAATCTCCCCGACTAAATGAGAAAAGTGCCGGTCAAAGATCTTCTTTGTTATTTATTGAGCTTTAAAACAAATTGAAATGATTCGATATTAAACAAACTAATTATAGTAGATTAACTTCATTATTCAAAAGTGAACAGTAATTTATAATAACACGGGAATAATAAACGGAGCGCTCTCTCCCTCTCCTGACAGCCCGTCAGTATCATGCAGCTCGCGGATCCAGTAACGAGTGACCCGACAGTAAAACTAAACATATCTATAACTAGTTACGGTAGTTTGAGAGGTAATTAAAATAGCTACGTGTGATATTCTAACCTGAAGTGTGTGTTTTGTCCGCTCACCGCTGCATGTGATCATGCAGAGCTGCGTGTCGACTCGTCAGCAGCAGCTGATCTCTCTCTCCCGTCAGATTAGACTCGCGTTTATGCCCATATCGATCAGATCCAGCTAGTTCTAGCTAATGATAGGACTACCTGCTTATTAAAAGACACCTAAACAATAAGTGTCGCTATGCAACCGGGTGAGGCCGCAAAGTATAGAATTATGCATTTGTTTACATGCCCACCGGAACCCCGAGGCATTACCAACAGATCAACGCACAATCAACCCATACAGGACGTCTCTTTCTCCACATTCAGTGTTAGACATTAGAGTTGGCTCTTCTTGTCTGTCACATAAGTGGAGCAACTGAAGCGGTATTGCGCTAAGGGGTTATTTTGACCGGAGAGATTTGGATTTGCCGGTCTTCAGCATATTTTACCGGTCATAGTCCGGTGATAATGGGAACTCTGGAATATAGACTTTTTGCACTACTTTTAATTTAGCATTTTATTATACACGTTGCGTTGTTGGAGGAGCTCGGGTCAGAATCATTTCATTGCCATTTCTTCACTGTAGCTTTGTGCATAAGACAACTGAAGTATCACAGGGAGATGCTACCTTCAGGGTCAGCTTACAAAAAGATAGGTCTTCCGTGCAGCACTCTCTTCACCTTTCATTTGGGGTCTAATGTGTGTTTCCTGTGCGCAGTCATTCCTAAGATGTACATGGACCGCGGCGGTCTGGAGGACAGCGACATCGGCCAGAGGAAGGCGTGCCGATTCGACCGCAAGCTGCTGGGCGTCTGCTCCGGAATCGACGACCCGGACTACGGCTTCAAGGACGGGAAGCCCTGCCTCATCGTGAAGCTCAACAGGATCGTCAACTTCAAACCACGGGTACGTTCACCTACCTTTTACTATCTTTGCTTTTTAATGCCATTCTCTTAATGTCTTCCATTTTTGTAAAGCACTTTGAATGGCCTTGTGTTGAAAGGTGCGTTATAAATAAACGGGCCTTGCCTAACACTTTTTCATTTTGTAGCTTCATTGACATTGTTAAAGAGGTCATATTTCCTCTTGTGTGATATATAGGTATTAGTGCGTGTTAATGGTCTGAAATCCCCGTGTTCTCTCCCATCACAGATCACATGTTATTAAAGGGTTAGCCACCCATTAGCTAAACTGTTGGCTGATGTTGTTTCAGATGTGTCTCATTAAATGTTCACTTTGGAGCAGTGTTTCCGGGCCGAGTGGGCGTCCACCCCGAGAGCGCGAGGTGTCACCTCGTGTTTGGCAAGATGACTAAGCCTTATGTTCTTATTGTAAAGTGGTTCCGACTTTATGGAGAATTGGTTTTTATATTATTACATGGTTTTTCTAACAAGGTTTACGACGCAACAGAGTGCAATACTCAACATAACATGAAAGTAGCATATTTGACGATCGATAATATCAATTTGTAAATAGACAAAAAAGCAGATTTTAAATCTATGCATCTCTAGGAATCAGCCACCCCCCCCCCCCCCCCTCACATGCTCAGGGTGTTTTTTAATGAACCTCTCTCTCTGTGTTCTCTTCAGCCTCCGACCAACAACCAGTCTCTCCCCGATGCGCTGCAGGCCAAATCTCAGCCCAACCTGATCCCCATTTACTGCAAGAACAAGGTACGTGTGACCCCCTGCTGCTCCTTATCTATCATACAGCCATGCAGTCAGTTAGTGACTCAACTCAAACACTGCAGCACACTGGAGCTACTCGTTTACTTTTGTGTTAACTTTTCAAATCACTTCTACTCCACTATAATTCAAAGGGAAGTCTTTTTACTTTAACAGCATTTGATTAATCTTAAAGGTTTACTTTCAACGTTTTTGTACATGTATTACTTAAAGTACAAATTGCTTATTATACATACCCACTTTTACTAAAGTAATATATTCAATACTGGACTTTTACTTGTAATGGAGTAGTTTTACAGCGTGGTATTCGTACTTTTAGGATCTGAATCACCACAAATGTACAGTTACCTATATTTAAGATACTCATACTTATCTATATATATAGATAGATATATATAAACCCCCCTTAAGTTTAATTTAAGAGTGTTTCTTAGACAGGACATCGCACGCTCACTGCTTGCAGGAATCCTGAAGTCAACCTTTTAAGACCCTTCCCATACATTTTAAGACCTCATCTCCACTTGGAGTTGTAACCGGTTACCTTGGCGACACACTTTACCTCACATTGACTATATTCAGTATTGATTGTCCTTCCTCCTTATCTTCCAACCATTTGGACGCTAACTTGCATTTCCCCATAACGATGTTGTTTAACAACCGGCGTAAACGGACCTCCGCGTGCTATCAAGCAGTGAGCGTGCGATGTCCTGTTCAGATGACGTCAAATCCAACGGGATGCCATAAAGTACACAGAATCACACTACACACCTACGCAATGATTACATTCAGGCAGACTGTAGAATACAACCTCTTTGGACCATTTATATACTTATTGAAAACAAACTACAAAATGTGATACCTTGGAAAATGCCTTTAATACTTTTTAATAGCCTTCATTTTTGCTAAATTGATTTATCAACTTTTAATACTTTTTAAGACCCCGCGGACCCCCTGTGTGTAATTCGTGGCACAATTCAAACGGCATCGGAAGATAATCTGTCTCTCTCCATTGACTTCAATTCATCATTTTTTCGACATAAGCTCCCCGGGAAAGGGAGGGACTTCTTCTCTCCGTACAAATAAAGTTTGATTTGCTGTTAGAAAAAACAGATTTCTAACTTCCACTCTTGTGTTTGCAGAGAGAGGAAGATGAAAGTAAGATCGGAGAGATCAAGTACTACGGCATGGGCGAAGGCTTCCCCCTCCAATACTACCCGTACTACGGCAAGCTGCTGCACCCCCAGTACCTCCAGCCTCTGGTGGCCATCCAGTTCACCAACCTGACCCTGGATCAGGAGCTGCGCATCGAGTGCAAAGTGTACGGCGCCAACATCGACTACAGCGAGAAGGACCGCTATCAGGGACGCTTTGACGTGAAGTTCACCATCGCTTCGTGACCTCAGCCGTGAACGAGCACTCTCATTTTGAAAAAAAAGAAACACCCGATAATAAAATGTAGAGCGAATTAAAAAGAGTTCAGATAAAAAAAAACACCACTAGTCTTTGAACATTCATAATATACAGGACCTACACTTAATCTGTGTGCTTTACACTAGCTTTTTCCGTGTGTTTGTCGAGGGTTAGAATGTAAAATACAAGAGTAGCAATAGCAAATATTTATTCTACTGAACATGAAAATATTCCTGAAGCCATGGGATGCGTTCGTGTATTACTGTAAAACCGCGATTCCACTACTGACGTGTAGCGAGCTGTGTTCTGTCCCCGTGTGTCATCCTAACGTGGTTTCTATATATTTTTGGAGTGTCACGTGCTGTAGTCCAGTCCTGTTGTAATCTCTTCTGTCTTATGTCTGCTTTAGTGGTCCAAGGTGTGTGTGTGTGTGTGTGTGTGTGTGCAGGTGTTACTTCATGTGAGAGTGTGTGTTAATGTGCTCTGACTAACTGAAATACTAGCATGGTACTCTGAACCTTTACGGCCCGTGTGTGAGTAAATGACTGCGCTCCATGGAAACCTTTTTTTTTTTGTGCGTGTTTCTTTATCCACTGTGGAAGGATACATCCGTACACCTTTTTCTGTGTTGTTCACCTTAGCTGTAGGATATGGTTTGATGACATTTCTGTTTGATACTTCTTAATTCGTTAGAGTAGAGCTTTGTGGGTCCAGCCTAGAAGCCTGTCATCTCCACGGAAACGGTGGCAACTCAGTGCTTTGAAATCTGTTTTGCTGGAGACATCACGTGACGTGGTGCAACTTACTATTGAATGTTTTTAGCCATTTTCATGGTGGAAGAATTTTATATTTATGCAGTTGTACATTTTTTTCAAAGTGTAAATGTATGAATCTAATACCAAAGTCGCTGGTCAAAAAAAAAGAAAAAAAAAAGTTAGAAGAATATCAGAGGCAATGCAGTATCCCGTTGTAATAAGATGTTTAGTTGGTGTGAAAAATACTTAATTCAATGTTGAAGATCACAAACACTTGTCAGGAGTCTGCTCTTGTCACTTTATTTAATCTGCATAAGGCTGAAACAATAAACAGAAAAATGAGACAACGGTGCGGTCTTTGAATGTGCAGAACATCACTTCCTGTCGCTTCACCTGTCCAGAATCTTGAAGAAATACTCCACCTGTGAAAAGGAACAAGAAATTAGTATGTAGTGTCTCTACTTTAAAGAGTCCTCTCCTGCTGATGTTCAGGTGTATATCAGTATGTAGTGTCTCTACTTTAAAGAGTCCTCTCCTGATGATGTTCAGGTGTATATCAGCAGGTAGTGTCTCTACTTTAAAGAGTCCTCTCCTGCTGATGTTCAGGTGTATATCAGTATGTAGTGTCTCTACTTTAAAGAGTCCTCTCCTGCTGATGATCAGCTGTATATCAGTATGTAGTGTCTCTACTTTAAAGAGTCCTCTCCTGCTGATGTTCAGGTGTATATCAGTATGTAGTGTCTCTACTTTAAAGAGTCCTCTCCTGCTGATGTTCAGGTGTATATCAGTATGTAGTGTCTCTACTTTAAAGAGTCCTCTCCTGCTGATGTTCAGGTGTATATCAGTATGTAGTGTCTCTACTTTAAAGAGTCCCCTCCTGCTGATCTTCAGGTGACAGAACTGACTCGACATTGAATTATATACTCTATGATAAACACAAAGACTCAGAGGTTGTTACAAGAGGGATAATATTATAAGATTTAAAATATATATTAAGAAAAAGTCAAAAAATAAAAGTGGATATTCTCAGATGTTTAAAAAACTCATTAACAAGAAAAAAGTCACAAATATACAAAGAAAGGGTTAGATATTCTGTCAGAATACAAACTAATAATATGCGAGAAATAAAGAGAAATAAAGTTGATTATTTTGCTAAATAAGAGAAAGTACATATATTTACTAGATAAACTGTTGTTGAATAATCTCTAAGAATAAAGTATTAAATATACAAGAAAAAAAGCACTTCATTTACAAGAAAAACTCAAAAAAAAGTATTTGTAACTGTATTTACAAATACATGAGAGAAACATGTTGGATGTTTCTTTTTTAAGTCACGCATTTGCGAGAAAAAAAGGTGATTATTGTCTAAGGAAAAACACATATTTGCAAAAAATACATGTTAGATATTCTCCAAGAATAAAGTGTCAAATATACGATTTCAAAATAAATAAATACAGGAAATAAAAAATATCTGAGATAACAAAATTGTACATTTACCACTTGGCAAAAGTTGATTGAACCTCACCTCCCAACAGACACTCCTACAAATTACTGACTTCATAATCTCAGAGAATACTTTGATTATTTTCTCGTTAATTTGCCATTTTAGTTAATCTCATCCAGGTTTAAATAATCCTAAACTCTCTGTAAATGCATCCTTTGATCTTGAGAGATTCAGAGTGTCTTCTGTTAATATCTCTGTTAATCATGTCACCTTACATTGCTCTAACGCTAGCTGTAGACATCAGAACAGAGAGATGGTAGGTGAGCTTCAGAGTGAATTCTCAAACGCATATTTACGAAATAAACTGTTGTTGAATAATCTCTAAGAATAAAGTATTAAATATATTAGAAAAAAAGCACTTAATTTACAAGAAAAAAGTCTTACAAATACGTGAGAGAAACATGTTGGATGGTTTCTTAAGATTGAAGGAAAAACACATATTTACAACAAAAAAAAGTTGGATATTCCCTGAGAATCAAGTGTCAAATATACGAGAAAAAAATTAATAAATACCGGAAATAAAATGAAATAACAGAGATACCAAAATTGTAAATGTACCACTTGGCAAAAGGTGAATGAACCTCACCACAGACACTCGTGCAAATTCATGAGAATACTTTGATTATTTTTATCGTAAATTCACCATTTTAGTTGCTCTTATCCAGGTTTAAATAATCCTAAACTCTATTTAAATTCATCCCTTTGTCTTGAGAGATTGAGGCCCCGTCCACACGGAGACGAAACGGAGACGAAAATGAACCGAAGTCGATATCAAAAAGGTCTTCCGTCCACACGAAAACACTGGAGACGCTGTAGTAGGCCCTACATATGCCGGGCCTGTAAGTGAAGAAGACCCCCCGAGCATGGTTGCCATGGTTGCCATGTTGCCCTTCTGGTTATTCTCCGCGGTGGATTTAGCAACATGTAGTTCTCCATGTCCACTTGTTGCTGATGGTTGTGGTAGAGGAGCTGTCGATTTTTTGCACTAACATCTGTAGCATGCTCAGTAGCGTCTGGAGCACGAACGCAACCCTGTGATCCGCCATTGTTGTTGTTGTTGAAACGCATCAGCAATGACGCGGGGGTGAGCAGGAGAGGTGGGGAGAGGCGGGGCTATGGTGTCATCGTTTCAGGGAATGATCGTATAGGGCGTACACACGGACTTACCCACTTCGGGAGCCGTTATCAAAGTGTATCGGATTCGCGGCTCCGAATTCGCGGCTCCGTTTCGGCCTCGCGTGGACGAACCGTCTATACCAGTGGTCACCAACCTTTTTAAGCCCAAGATCGCAGACCTCGGCCTAGGTGAAAGGCGAGATCTACCTATTGCAGAATTGAGTGAAAAGACGGCCCAGGCAATGCTTCCAATTTGAGGCCGTTTATATAGGCTAATTGCATCTGAATTACTGTTACAATGAAGGCTCCATAATCAGCTCACGGCATATAGGCAGGGGTAAAGTGCTATTGGG
Organism: Notothenia rossii; assembly: GCF_949606895.1. Classification (NCBI taxonomy): domain Eukaryota; kingdom Metazoa; phylum Chordata; class Actinopteri; order Perciformes; family Nototheniidae; genus Notothenia; species Notothenia rossii. The sequence goes on from NC_136912.1 coordinate 93,058,439, forward strand.
GGGCGGACCTCACCTCCTCTAGGGGGGTCCGGGGGCATGCTCCCCCGGGAAGATTTTTTTTTAAATATTGAAGTTGAAAGCATCAATCTGGTGCACTTTGAGAGCAACATGAAGAGTTCTATGGATACATCTCTCAACACCCAGATGAAACAGAACTGTAAACAGATTTTCTTTTTCTTTATGGATATTTTACAAATCACTCCCCTTTTAAACTGCATTCTTGTTTTACTGACATACTGTATAGTAGGCTATTTCATACCTGTTTTTCATGTATTCTCTTATTGTTTGTATAACTATAATGATCATATGAAGGTGTGCCGCGGAAATAATCTTTTGAATAATTTGTGACAAAACCGTTCTAAACACTCAGAGAGTCCTTTAGCTCACCTGAGCCCCTCAGTCTGACAGGAGACGATTCTCCTCCAGCTTGTTGTGGTAACAGCTCCTTATGCCCGTTAGTTAGTTAGTGCAGCTAGCTAACCAGATGCTAACATCACGGTCCCCGCTAGCAACGGTCCCTCTCTCTCCCTCTCTCCGTCCCTCTCTCCCTCTCTCTATCACACTAAATGCGCTATTGCCACACACACAGAGCCGAGCTTGAATGACACAAGCACAAGTGTATTTCCATGCAACTCTGATTGGTGTGGTGTCTTGCCTCTGTTGCGTTCAGTGAACACGGCAAATTACAGTCCTGCCGTTGTCTCTTGTGTCATGATGAGGTTCACGTAAAGCACGGTTAATGTATTATATTATTGAGGTGTCTCAAATATACGTTAATCAAGTGGCACCTGCTAACGGGGTGGTGGATGATAGGTTTATATCTAAAAACGTATTTTTCAAACATTATTTTAATTTAATTTTTCTTTCTTTTGTTACTTTTTTTTTTAACGGTCTGCGATCTACCCGCACCACACTCGCGATCGACCGGTCGATCGCGATCGACTGGTTGGCGACCACTGGTCTATACGATAGAGAACGTTAGCGGATTCAACTGATATCGTCTCCGTGTGGACGGGGCCTCAGAGTGTCTTCTCTTAATAACTCTGTTAATCATGTCACCTTATATCGCGCTAACACTAGCTGTAGACGTCAGGACAGAGAGATGGCTTTTTTTTATTGTCACTATTTTAGCAGTGTTATTGTGTTGCACTGTTGGAGGAGCCCGTGACCAAAGATCTTCATTGTCATAACTACACTGTAGCTTTGCACACAGGACAATAAAAGCCTTGAATCTTGAGAAAAGTTCAGAGACAGTTCTGTTAATAACTCTGTAGATCATGCCACCTTGCATTGCTCTCACGCTAGCTGTAGACGTCAGAACAGAGCGATGGTAGGAGAGCTTCAGAGTGAACTCTCCCGCTGTCCTTTGTGTCCCCTGATGGTAAAATGGCAGCTCAGTCTCCGGCTAATGTTTAACAAGGAGTCACTTGTGCAGCGACAGATCAGGAGGGAACAATGACGCTCGGCGGTCAGACCCACTCCCTGGGAAACAATGGATTTGTTTCAAATCCCTCCTTCTCTCCCTCAGAGTGAGCGAAGGAGTCATGAGACCCGACTCAAAACTTCACAGAGAGTCGGGGGCTTTTTGTTCTCGCGTAGGAAAAATGCAAAGGTAGCTGTTTATGCATCACGATGGCAAGAGTACACACATCCTGTACTCGGAGTAGAAGTACAGATACTCGTGGTAAAAGTAGAAGTACTGACTAAACTTCTTTACTCAAGTCAAAGTAAAGAGGCTTTGAAATGTACTTCAGTAAAAAGTACCCATAACTAGCAGCTGTTTTAAAGAGTACCTGACCTCCCTTTATATTAATAGAACAATAATGTCATTGTTAGCTAATGAATGTTTCCATGGTGACCAACGGCAACATGACAACGTTTCCATTGGTCCCTCTTCTTTAGAGAAGACCAGGAAATGATGGATACACGGATCGTGTTCAAATCAATAGGCACGCAATGACTCTAAATAATAATGATCACGCCACCAAACACACATTCAGACTAAAGGAACCAGCCTGTTTGGAAAATGAGAGAAGTAGAAAGTACAGGTATTTGGGTTCAACATGTAAGAAGTAGAAAGTACAGGTATTTGTGTTCAACATGTAAGAAGTAGAAAGTACAGGTATTTGTGTTCAACATGTGAGAAGTAGAAAGTACAGGTATTTGAGTTCAACATGTAAGAAGTAGAAAGTACAGGTATTTGAGTTCAACATGTAAGAAGTAGAAAGTACAGGTATTTGTGTTCAACATGTAAGAAGTAGAAAGTACAGGTATTTGAGTTCAACATGTAAGAAGTAGAAAGTACAGGTATTTGTGTTCAACATGTAAGAAGTAGAAAGTACAGGTATTTGTGTTCAACATGTAAGAAGTAGAAAGTACAGGTATTTGTGTTCAACATGTAAGAAGTAGAAAGTACAGGTATTTGTGTTCAACATGTGAGAAGTAGAAAGTACAGGTATTTGAGTTCAACATGTAAGAAGTAGAAAGTACAGGTATTTGAGTTCAACATGTAAGAAGTAGAAAGTACAGGTATTTGTGTTCAACATGTAAGAAGTAGAAAGTACAGGTATTTGAGTTCAACATGTAAGAAGTAGAAAGTACAGGTATTTGAGTTCAACATGTAAGAAGTAGAAAGTACAGGTATTTGTGTTCAACATGTAGGAAGTAAAAGTAAAAAGTCGTCAGAGAAATAAGTAGTGGAGTAAAGTACTGATACCAGAAAAATGTACTTAAGTACAGTAACAAAGTATTTGTACTCCACTACTTCCCAGCTCTGCCTGGAAGACAAAGAGGAAACCTATCATGTCAGATGAGAGGAAACACTGTGGGTGTTTTCTGCAGCAGTGCATGGTGGGTAAATAAAAGAGCCACCCACCTCCAGAGGACCGTCTTCAGGGAGGTCCGTGCAGTGGACGACGTTCTTCACTTTGTCTTTTCCGTGAAGAGCGCGCAACGTGTTCGGCCGGAGGTGACGGGAAATCTCCTGTTGGAGGAAAACATCTCAGCTGTGATTCCTTCCTCAAACATTTATATTTTTCTACCCTTAAAGTCACCGGGTTAATCAGCATGAGATCACACGTTTGTTTTATAATGGAGACCTGGCCAAGAACAGCACAAACACAGTTTAACAAAGCCTAAAACACGAAGTATACTTACTTAAATACACTTTTGAGGTACTTGTACTTCACTTGAGTACTTCCATTTTCTACAACTTAATACTTCTAGCCTACAAAATATCAGAGGCAAATATTGTACCTTTCACTTCAAAGAAATTATAGATTATTATTATTATTACTACAGATAAACCTTTAAGCCTCAGTCACACTGTCCCGAAATGTATACCCGATGGACACACGAATATGGAATTGTGAATTTCGCACGAAGATGGCCCCGAACCACACGAAGGCAACATTTACATTACATTTAAGAAATACAACTGCAACGAAAGTAACACAAACGATTATGTTAAAGTATTTTGATACTGTACTGATATTTTCAGACTTTGTTCTTTACTTTCTCCGTCTTTATATGTAGAATATATTAAGTTTTCTCCGTCATGTTGTTTCCATAGCAACAACAACCTCCTGTCAACTCGCCTTCAAAATAATATATTATATCCTTTTCAGTTTCACAGAACACGAATTGGGTTATTTACATAATATGTTTACATGATTTTGTTGTGCAATAAAACAACCAGATGGACACACGATTAAGGAAAAGTTCAAATTCGGCTCTGATCGGAGCAACATGGGGACATTCGTGAGGGCATCTTAAGCCATCTTTGTGACGCCAAAGATGTTGCCACCGCTCCCGAAGTTGCTGCCGGAGCCTGAGAAACTCCACCGGCGGTCATACGATGGCTTAAGATGCCCTCACGAATGGCCCGATGTTGTTACGATCAGAGCCGAATTTGAACATTTCCTTAATCGTGTGTCCATCGGGTGTCATTTTCGGGGCTTTAGGCTCCTTTTCCCATTTTTGTTCTTACTTTTGAAAAAACAAATCACAGCAAGTCCTCTGACTGAAGATTTCAAATGTCATATTTCAGGTTTGAAAGAGGAGATAGGTAAGGTAGAAGTTGATCAATAAAAACCGACCAATGACTGAGGCCCCTTGCAGGTAAAGCAGATCAATTAACTTTTGAAAGTGAAAGCTGTTGGCTCAGCTCCAAACTTCAGATCCAGACGTCACATGACTAAAATCTGGCTGAAATGTAGAGCTAAAAACCACCAAGATAAAAATGTGTGGCTTAGAACTGGATGGAAAGTCAATATATTGCACAGGCAACGCTGATAGTCAAAGAAAATACAAAACCATTACAGGAAACCAGATTAAACACACTCGATCTTAACTACACAACTCAACCAAACACATGATGTCAATGAAATACATGTTATCAAGTACTGTACTTAAGTACGGGTTTGACACTTCAATTCTGTACTTACTAATATTTCAGTGGCAAATCACAGCTAGTATCTTGCTACAGATTCTCACTACAAAATATACATGAATGATTACAGTATGATGTAGTATATCAGTATTAAGTATATAAAGTAGTTCAGATTAGTTCTCACTTTGCCATCTGCAAGATACTTTAATCTAAAAAGTGCGATTCTGCACGATGAGAAGTTTTTTATTTTGGTACTTTACGTATATTTTGAAGCTAATACTTTTCACCTTTTACTAAAGTACATTTTATTTCACAGGTAACAGGGGATTTAGAAACTTTAGGTTTACTACTTTCACTAATTGAATGCTGATT
>NC_136912.1:93063400-93108264 GCF_949606895.1 Notothenia rossii
TCGTTAATGTACAACTTTTTAGCTGAAGTAGCATTTCTTGTGTTTTTATTACGTCATATCATCGTTTTAATGTGTTACTACTACAACTACTACTAATACTACCGTCTGTTTGTACATTGACCCTTTCATTTGAATGCCACCTAAGGATTGACCGGATAAGCCTTGTGCCAAAGCCTTATCATTAACTTGTACTTTAGCTACTTTAATGATTTCACATTTCTATTCTACTCAGACGGCTCTTTCAAGTGTACTACCGTGCACTCCATTTAGCATCGTGGCCACCAGGAACAGCCGATATCTTTTTCCAGAAAAACATTACGCAGATGGGTCAAACATCAATAACAGGAGCGTATTTTTATCCTCGGTGATGCACACACACTTAGCCTCGTGTCGCAGGAAGTTCAGGCCCCATTTGATCATCTCCTAAACTCATCTGAGACACAGCGAGGCACCACAGCAGGTCGTGACCATCATACTAATGGGTCTAGTGAGGGGGAGGGGAGACATTACGTAAGATGTTACCTTAAAATAACAACTTCTAAATCATTTCGATGCTTTAAGGAGAACATTTCCTCTGTCAGCTTTCTGATGCACTTAGAGAGCGGGTCATATACAGCCTATCGAGAAAAGTGCCTCTAGCTCTGTGGCGCTAAGTTGATTTGAGTGAAACTGGTTCATATTTTATGGAGAAAATGTTTTCTAGGTTCCCTGTGATGTCATCCGGATGCTCCGCCCTGAGATGAAAGAAGTTCCTGACGGACACAAGGCTATTTTTGTTGCTAAAGTAAAGCTAAACGTAGCTCAGTTAGCGGTTCATTCAGTTAGCGTTTCATTCAGTTAGCGATTAGCTCAGTTAGCCATGCTACAAGGACTAGCGCGCGCACACACACACAGTCGCACGCACGCACACACACACACACACACACACACACACACACACACACACACACACACACACACACACACTTGAACAAGGCAGAGCTCCCAGGATGGCTGCTAAAGAAACAAAATATTCCATTTGTAATCTTGGAAAAAGACAATTGTTATTAACACGTAGACGGTTACTCTTGAATTTTTGAAATTATAGAAGTTTAATTTACCTCAGTGTTTTTGAAGTGCTCTTGTAATTAATTTAATAAAACCAACACATGTTTTACCCTGTATCCAGAGCTGGGCTTCTTTGTGTTGGACTAAAAAGTAACATTATTTATATTAAACATTGTGCGATGTATTGTGCTGTTGTTCCAAAACGATCAACTTGCTATTCTTGGATCTCAAGCTATGTAATAACATTAAATGCCCATTACAGCCGTCCATATTCACGACAGCAGTGTGGAGTTACAGTGCACTCTGAAACTGTGTTCATCTAAAAATACCAATAAGTGCATTAAGTTGCTTTAAGTTGTTGACTAAAAGCACAAGTTAAACACTGGGAGAGAGTGGAGAGTGTAGTGTGGGTGAGATTGGCTGACAGAGGACCGTTGTGTGTGTCCTCTCTGATATCAGGACACATCACATGACGGAGCACAATCTCATGACTGAGGCCGGCTGTGGAGGTGTGAACACACGAGGATCCTGTATAGCATGAAGCATAGTGTGAAGCCTAATTAACGGCGTCGTATATTGAGCCGTTTTAATGTGCAGGAATATCACATTCTCACAACTCTCATGTGAGGAAAGTGTGTTTGAGTTCACCTAATGGAGCCGTGCAGCGACATTCATGTGATGTTTATAGATTAAATCAACTGGAAATAATCAATAGCAATGGACTCTTGACTATAAATACACTTTCCGACCTCTTCATACAGTCGGCTCCAACCTGTCAGTCTGATAGTGACGCTGGGAAAGTCTTCTCACACTGCATTGAGAGAGAAAACGTGGTGTACTTTGGTCCCGCGCAGAACAATGTTACACGCCCCCTCCGTAACATATTTTTTCTCAATGCCGATGCTGTGAATTTCCATTTATCTCCTGCATCCAATGACTGAAATCCACTGAAGAGTAAGGGGTGCTAATGTTTAGGTTATTGGTCAGATAATACCGAGGTCAGTCTGAGGTCACGCAGTTACGAAACAGCTGCAACGCCCTGTCGGTGACTCGGGTCTGAAGCAAGGTTTTTAAAGGAACGACAGAGAATAATCTACCAGATCACATATTGTTGAGTATTAAACAGCTCATACATGTTATGACTAACTAGCAATTAATGAATGATTCCCCACTGCAGTCAGCATGTCGTTGTGTCCCTGAGACACTTCACCCCAAATTGCTCCTGTGGGGATTGTCCACAGTACTGGATGTTTGTAAATCGCTTTGGATAAAAAAAAATCTAATATATTAAAAATATATATTTAATTATATTATATCAATATCGGACTTTAACTGCACGATTATCCTATGTGAATTAATAACACTCATGTAAAGGACGGAAAGACATAGAAAATAAATAATAATATATGTTTTTATATGATATCAACATTACATTTTTTTACATATTTTCCAGTTAGCGTCAATACATATACATATATATATTATTTATTTTAAAAGTACTATTTCTTGTGAAAATGTCTCTAAAATGTGGAGATTTTCTCTGTTAAATATCGTATCAAATTAACACATCTTTGGGTTTTGGACTGACTACACAAGACATTAAATATATCAACTATTTTCAGACATTTAATATTGAAACGTTAAAAATGAAAAACGATCGGCGATTTAATTGTTAATACAAAATAATCTTTAATGGCGGCCTACCCTACATTCCCCGTGCAATTCCCCATCATTTATTGACAATCTTTATCCGTGGATATCATTTCATTAATTTTTACAAAGAAGAGAAACAACCAGCACACAGGTCACTATTTGTTACCAGTATTAAAGCCAACCACAGGCAGATCAGAGGAGGGTAGCTTATAAAAGGACAGCTGTAAAAGCTTAATTAATTTGGCATCAATAAGCTATAGTGTCACATGACCTAGAAATCATTAGCCAATTACCCCCACACACACACACACACACACACACACACACACACACACACACACACACACACACACACACACACACACACACACACACACACACACACACACACACACACACACACACACACACACACACACACACACACACACACACACACACACACACACACACACACACACACACACACATCTAGTCTCATTCGCCCCAGATCTTCAAAATGTCACTGAGCAATGTCCTGAAACATCTTCTCTAATTCATCAGGATTGTATTTGTGTCTGAACACTAAAATGTCTTGCTTTTCATGTGTTCAGTTTTCCATATTGCATTTAAATAAAATAAAATAAGAATGACACCTGTGTAATGTATATTGTATTCTATGTTTTGATTTGAATTGTAGTTGTAATGTTTTATTATAGTGTATTCTTGCTTTTTCTTTATAGTTCATATTGTTTATTCTATAGATACTCTATATGTCCTCCCGCTGTTCATATGTACATATTTACTGTTCACACAATACTTTTCACTCTTGTACAAGGGGTTTATAACCTGCCGCTGCTCAATGACACAATCATTTAGTATTTTGAAAAATCATAAAAGATCGTTCTATCTTCCCTAAAAGAAATGAGATCTTGAAACCAAACATTCTGCTCAATATGAAACAGGTCAAAACACAACAGGTCTGTTAATGTGATAAAACATGGTTTGACTGTTTGTTTCTAAAATGTGATTCCTGGATATTAAATATCAATCTGTAATTATCTGAAACACTCCCAGTAAAATGTGTTCTTTAAAAGGTCCCATGTCATGGCCATTTCCACTGATCATAATTCCATTGTTGAGGTCTACTAGAATAGATTTATATTGTTCAATGTTCCAAACTCACATTGGTTTCTCATACAGCGTCTCTGTATAGTATGTGTATTCACTCTCTGTCCTACATGGCTTGTTGGAGCTCCTGCCCCCCCCCCTCTCCCTATGAGCCCAGTGTGCTCTGATTGGTCAGCTCGCCCACTCTGTTCTGATGATTCCACCACCGTTACAGTTGAACATCAGTGATTATGTGTTACCATGGAGTTTTTTAGCAACCAGGAAATGACACCAGTAAGGACAAACAGATGAGAATGCTGCGTGGGGTCTGGGTGCCGTGTTGGCGGGACGTTGCGGGGCTCGCTGCTACGAGGAGCGGACAGTGTGAGCTGGGTTCATTTCCTGCTTGCAGCCTGGGGTCTGCGAGACATCGCGAATGGACGCGGGAAGGGGGGGATGCTGAAGGGGCTGCAGCACCCCCATCTGCGAGGCTCCACTAGCGTTCTGGGGCAGCATAGACAGGTCTTCTCTGTTTTAGAGTTTAACTCCCTACACGGTGTACTTTGAGGGTTTGTGACTCTGCAGACCGTTTACATGCAGAGAAACCTTCATAACACACAAGGGGACGGGTGATAACCAGAAAAGCATGACATGGGACCTTTAAGTGTGCTGAAGTGTCAGATGATGACTCGGTTTAGCGACGTTTGAGTCCAAAAATTGGCTTTAATTCAATATATTCAGAAAAGTTTCTTCTGGATCAATAAAAGCGTTATTTTATAAACAGACCAGACTGAGTTTACATCTCATGACGAACATGAACATATCCACAGCCTCAAATATTGGGAGCTGCAGTGTTTATAATATAGAAACTCATCCAACAGTGTAAATGTACTACGACTTCACAACTTTACTGTTGGTGTAATCTGCTCTGAGCTTGAAACACAGATACACCCAGACTGACAATAACTCTCCTGACATTTTACTCAAACTGCTTCAACACCCTACAACTACAAGATTGGACCAAGCTTGAAACACATTTATAGGAATACATACATTTAATACGGAAAAGGTTCCTTGCTCACCTGCAGCGGCTTGAATCCCAGACTCACTGAGTAACTAGAATTACCGCCTCGTGGTTCAATGCCTCCAACAACCAGTAGAAGTAATAGTATTCTTTCAGTCTATTCAAAATGTCACCATACTTTAGCTTCTCCTTATTATTAGTGAAACATTTCCATATTTAGAGTATGAATTTTTGTGTTATGGTCGAAACTTGTGAGGTCCCAGTGACCTTTGACCGCCAGAATCTCAATTCTCAAATCATCCACATTCATAGCACTGCACACAGTGACATTTTGACTCTGCCTTTATTAACCCACACTATGAAGCAGTTGGCAGCTTTTATACCGCGCCTGGCGAGCAGTATGAGAGTACTTCAAAGTACTAGTGCCCACTCCAAACTTGGACTGTTCAGGCACTTGAACCGACGACCTTCCCATTCATAACGACTGAGGTACTGCCACCACTGAATTCTTGAGTTACGGCATCATAGAGTTGTGCAGTGACGAGTCCTAAAACCCGGACGTGAATTAGCATTTTACCACTTCCTGTTCCCTCGTCTCAGAGCCAATGGGATAACTCCATAGGATTTTGAACTAGTTTTTTGAAAATATCTGGAACTAAGGTCTGTGGTTGAGACACATTGAAGAGACGGATCACGTTTTGTTCTACGACATTAAATCCATCAGCAGTGACCCCACTGGTGATTTCTGAAGAGTTGACGTGTCTGAGAAACGATGGTTGTTACAAAGTGGCTGAATAGGACTACAGAAGTTGTGGAGGCCGTTGTACGTCATTACGCCGAACACGTAACACTCCTCTAAGTTAGTTTGCCCTGTTCTGCTTGAAAGCAAGTCCCTGCCTCCTGCATACTGTTCAAACAAAAGCTTCAACTCGTACCATTTAGAATCTGTGTGTTTGAATATGGATCTTAAGTTGGCGTGACGTTGAAGTCGTGCTGCTGGACTCGGCTGTAGTTCCTTTATAGCATAACGTTAGCATTTTGCTTCTGGACATTAGATTTATGATTAGAAAATGATAAAAGTAGGGTAGACATGTGGAGATTATCCGGCTGAACAAAACGTGCATTCATCAAACAGGTTGGTTTTCCATTTCGAGCTCTTTTCCAAAATCCTATGGAGAAATCCCGTTGCTTTTTTGTCGAGGGAACCCATGCGCAGCTTACCTCCGGGTGAATACGGCCCTGCACCACTCTATATAGAAAGGCCACAGTGACCCTTGACCATCAAAATATAATCAGTTCATCCTTTAGTCCAAGTGAATGTTTGGGCCAAATTATAAAAAATGAGGTTATTGTGTTCATGAGAAAGCGATGGATGGACGACACGAAAACTAACTTCAGACGATCAGGCTTAAGCGTGACACCAGAGGGTGAGGTCACCACATCAATGACTGCACTGCTGCTATTTCCATGCATTACTAAGAATGACAGAAGACAATAACACTACTGTTGTCTTTTCACACAACCAAACTCACACTGCAGCAGAAATAGCTTCATCATCTCTGAGGATAAACTCATTTAAACACCTCTAAGTTTAACACAAGGCAACAATAGAACATCTGGGAGTTATCGCAGCGTTTATATCAGACTTCATTCGTTTTAGTGAGGTGGGCTGAATGAAGCACTCCATTTAGAGGTCTCCTATTATGCTGAGTCCTCTTCTTCATGTCTCTTCTACATCAACATGTGTCCCCTCTTCTTCATGTCTCTTCTACATCAACATGTGTCCCCTCTTCTTCATGTCTCTTCTACATCAACATGTGTCCCCTCTTCTTCATGTCTCTTCTTCATCAACATGTGTCCCCTCTTCTTCATGTCTCTTCTACATCAACATGTGTCCCCTCTTCTTCATGTCTCTTCTACATCACCATGTGTCCCCTCTTCTCCATGTCTCTTCTACATCAACATGTGTCCCCTCTTCTTCATGTCTCTTCTACATCAACATGTGTCCCCTCTTCTTCATGTCTCTTCTACATCAACATGTGTCCCCTCTTCTACATGTCTCTTCTACATCACCATGTGTCCCCTCTTCTTCATGTCTCTTCTACATCAACATGTGTCCCCTCTTCTTCATGTCTCTTCTACATCAACATGTGTCCCCTCTTCTTCATGTCTCTTCTACATCAACATGTGTCCCCTCTTCTTCATGTCTCTTCTACATCAACATGTGTCCCCTCTTCTACATGTCTCTTCTACATCACCATGTGTCCCCTCTTCTTCATGTCTCTTCTACATCAACATGTGTCCCCTCTTCTACATGTCTCTTCTAAATCAACATGTGTACCCTCTTCTTCATGTCTCTTCTACATCAACATGTGTCCCCTCTTCTTCATGTCTCTTCTACATCAACATGTGTCCCCTCTTCTTCATGTCTCTTCTACATCACCATGTGTCCCCTCTTCTCCATGTCTCTTCTACATCAACATGTGTCCCCTCTTCTTCATGTCTCTTCTACATCAACATGTGTCCCCTCTTCTTCATGTCTCTTCTACATCAACATGTGTCCCCTCTTCTTCATGTCTCTTCTACATCAACATGTGTCCCCTCTTCTTCATGTCTCTTCTACATCAACATGTGTCCCCTCTTCTCCATGTCTCTTCTACATCAACATGTGTCCCCTCTTCTTCATGTCTCCTCTACATCAACATGTGTCCCCTCTTCTTCATGTCTCTTCTGCATTAACATGTGTCCCCTCTTCTTTATGTCTCTTCTACATCAACATGTGTCCCCTCTTCTTCATGTCTCTTCTACATCAACATGTGTCCCCTCTTCTTCATGTCTCCTCTACATCAACATGTGTCCCCTCTTCTTCATGTCTCTTCTACATCAACATGTGTCCCCTCTTCTCCATGTCTCTTCTACATCAACATGTGTCCCCTCTTCCTCATGTCTTTTCTACATCAACATGTGTCCCCTCTTCTTCATGTCTCTTCTACATCAACATGTGTCCTCTCTTCTTCATGTCTCTTCTACATCAACATGTGTCCCCTCTTCTTCATGTCTCTTCTACAGCAACATGTGTCCCCTCTTCCTCACGTCTCTTCTACATCAACATGTGTCCCCTCTTCTTCATGTCTCTTCTACATCAACATGTGTCCTCTCTTCTTCATGTCTCTTCTACATCAACATGTGTCCCCTCTCCTTCATGTCTCTTCTTCATCAACATGTGTCCCCTCTTCTCCATGTCTCTTCTACATCAACATGTGTCCCCTCTTCTTCATGTCTCTTCTACATCAACATGTGTCCCCTCTTCTTCATGTCTCTTCTACATCAACATGTGTCCCCTCTTCCTCACGTCTCTTCTACATCAACATGTGTCCCCTCTTCTTCATGTCTCTTCTACATCAACATGTGTCCTCTCTTCTTCATGTCTCTTCTACATCAACATGTGTCCCCTCTCCTTCATGTCTCTTCTTCATCAACATGTGTCCCCTCTTCTCCATGTCTCTTCTACATCAACATGTGTCCCCTCTTCTTCATGTCTCTTCTACATCAACATGTGTCCCCTCTTCTCCATGTCTCTTCTACATCAACATGTGTCCCCTCTTCTTCATGTCTCTTCTACATCAACATGTGTCCCCTCTTCTTCATGTCTCTTCTACATCAACATGTGTCCCCTCTTCTTCATGTCTCTTCTACATCAACATGTGTCCCCTCTTCTTCATGTCTCTTCTACATCAACATGTGTCCCCTCTTCTTCATGTCTCTTCTACATCAACATGTGTCCCCTCTTCTTCATGTCTCTTCTACATCAACATGTGTCCCCTCTTCTTCATGTCTCTTCTACATCAACATGTGTCCCCTCTTCTTCATGTCTCTTCTACATCAACATGTGTCCCCTCTGTGGAAAGAGACTCTGAAAGTTTCAGGAACAAAGATTCTCTCTCTTTTTGATCCATTTCTATAAAAACCTGTCTGAAAATGAGCTGATCAGATTTTGGCCACTTTATGATGTCATAACGATGTTTTGTCTTGTGTAACCATTAGCCAATCAGCAACCAAGGTAACCCCCGCCCCCTCTTATCACCTGAATCTCCTCCTAGAGCACCATTTTGTTCTTTGTAACCAAATGTCTCTCAGAGGGGCGTGGGGAGGGGCTCCTTATTTTCATCTAAAGTAACAGACAGAGAATCAGCACTTTGGAAACAGCGCTGAAACAGAGGGGATTATGGGTAATGCTGCAATGATCTGTTTGGTGTTTCAGCCAATCAGAGACAGGCTCTGGATATATCTGAGACCTGTGATATATTGATGAAGAACAGTATAATAGCAGACCTTTAAAGCACGGATGGCAGATGGATAATTACTTGCTGATGATATATTGATTTCCACCACATTGAACCGATCGTAGTACTTATCAGGCTCGCTTCTGCTATGGACTATAATGATGATATTTAATATAGTTTGACTCACTGGATCGGCGGGCCCACAGAAGTCTCTGAAGGTCTTTGGTGTGTTTTCTCCGTGGATCTCCAGCACCATGCAGGGCCCGGAGCACAGCTCAGTCACCATGCTCTGAGGGACAGGAAATTAAAACATGTGCTGATAATACTGGTAATATATTTAAGGAAGGCCAGAGAGGCAAGAGAGAAAAAGTCAATAATAATACGTAATACATTTCTATTCTATTTTATAAGTCTGAAATGAATATTTGTGTCTCTCTGTCTTCATGATTTAAAAACCGGATATGTGTTACTTCTTTGATCGTATTTTCATAGAGGAAAGAGTGAGTTACTTTGATAAATGATCCTGGCAAACAATGTTCTTCCTACCTGTTCTTCAGATTTAAAATCACCTTTTATTTTTTTAGAACGGTGACTCAGCCAAAAGCTTTTTTCCATATGTTTTACAGATTTAAAAAACTTCTTCTTTAAAACTGATGTTAAGTCGTAAACACAGGTAAGAAAAATATGTATAATACGTTTATTTTCTCACTTGTCTCGAGGGGCTTCTGTATAAATACACAATGACTCAACTGAAAACAAATCTGTGAAACCTTTGTCACTTTTTGAGATCATTACCAGAGATTTTGCAGTGTGTGTGTGTGTGTGTGTGTGTGTGTGTGTGTGTGTGTGTGTGTGTGTGTGTGTGTGTGTGTGTGTGTGTGTGTGTGTGTGTGTGTGTGTGTGTGTGTGTGTGTGTGTGTGTGTGTGTTTTATTCTCAAAGGTAACACTGACAGATATATAGCGCAGGTGCTTGCAGTGATGGCACAACAAAGCCTTGTTTTTACTCACAGCGTACTCCGTGACAACCCCTTTGTAAACTTCATAAAATTCCTCTGCGTTCGCCCGGTCCAAGTTAAACTGTGAGGAAGAAGAAATGTGATATGGATAATGCGCTCAAAGAAATTAAAAATGAAAAACAAAAAAAATTAAACATGAAAAAAATACGATTCCTTTAATATTATCGACTCTGAAACTGAAACGGGTTTATTACCAAGTAGGTTAACACATACGAGGAATGTGTCTTGGTGTACATGGTGCATATTCAAACACAGTCAAAGGAGATCAAAAGTAAGAACAAATAACCAAAAAATACAGTAAAAGCCATTTAAACTATTAAGATATAGAACATTATTTACATGAAATCTGGATATGCCAAAAAACCAAGTGCAGTATACTGTTGCAAATCCCTTGGAATAATAATATCCACACCTGGATGTTATCTAACAACTGGAGCTGGATGTGTATTCTGTAAATTGGGTTTTAATATTTTATTCATGCTTCTTAATTAATATTAAAGGTCACCTATTATGCTAAATCCTCTTCCTCATGTCTCCTCTACATCAACATGTGTCCCCTCTTCTCCATGTCTCTTCTACATCAACATGTGTCTCCTCTTCTTCATGTCTCTTCTACATCACCATGTGTCCCCTCTTCTCCATGTCTCTTCTACATCACCATGTGTCCCCTCTTCTTCATGTCTCTTCTTCATCAACATGTGTCCCCTCTTCTTCCTGTCTCTTCTACATCAGCATGTGTCCCCTCTTCTTCATGTCTCTTCTACATCAACATGTGTCCCCTCTTCTTCATGTCTCTTCTACATCAACATGTGTCCCCTCTTCTTCATGTCTCTTCTACATCAACATGTGTCCCCTCTTCTTCATGTCTCTTCTACATCAACATGTGTCCCCTCTTCTTCATGTCTCTTCTACATCAACATGTGTCCCCTCTTCTCCATGTCTCTTCTACATCAACATGTGTCCCCTCTTCTCCATGTCTCTTCTACAACAACATGTGTCCCCTCTTCTTCATGTCTCTTCTACATCAACATGTGTCCCCTCTTCTTCATGTCTCTTCTACATCAACATGTGTCCCCTCTTCTTCATGTCTCTTCTACATCAACATGTGTCCCCTCTTCTCCATGTCTCTTCTACAACAACATGTGTCCCCTCTTCTCCATGTCTCTTCTACATCAACATGTGTCCCCTCTTCTTCATGTCGCTTCTACATCAACATGTGTCCCCTCTTCTTCATGTCTCTTCTACATCAACATGTGTCCCCTCTTCTCCATGTCTCTTCTACATCAACATGTGTCCCCTCTTCTTCATGTCTCTTCTACATCAACATGTGTCCCCTCTGTGGAAAGAGACTCTGAAAGTTTCAGGAACAAAGATTCTCTCTCTTTTTGATCCATTTCTATAAAAACCTGTCTGAAAACGAGCTGATCAGATTTTGGCCACTTTATGATGTCATAACGATGTGTTGTCTTGATTAACCATTAGCCAATCAGCAACCAAGCTAACCTAAAGTAACAGACAGAGAATCAGCACTTTGGAAACAGGGCTGAAACAGAGGGGATTATGGGTAATGCTGCAACGATCTGTTTGGTGTTTCAGCCAATCAGAGACAGGCTCTGTATATATCTGAGACCTGTGATATATTGATGAAAAACAGTATGATAGGGGACCTTTAAGCTATCTTTGGCTCTTTACTTGCCGTAACAATATGGGACGAATAAATGTATCCTGATTCAGATCTACTCAAACAGAAACTCCTCACTGAGTGTTGCTTATTATTTCTCCACACAGTGACTAACTAATGTCTTATGAACATCGAGGCTGTGAAATCACGTCCTCAGAACAAAGGCGCAGCATGAATAGTTAATATTCTTTTTATTTAATTCCCCTTATTGCACAACATGCTCTGTATGTGGCTCCAGAGATGAAACCGGCATTGATTTATTCCTGTCCTACGGCCCAGAATGCATCCCTTCTGACGGATGCACTGAGAGAGGTCACTGTTTGCAGCGGTTCAATTATGAGGTCAGGTCGGATCACAGGAATCAATACTGAGCACGTATTGGTTACACAAGGACAGCTGGGATATATATGGGCAGTGGTGGAGGGTAACTGAGTACATTTAATCTAGTACTGCACTTCAGTACACATTTGAGGTACTTACACTTAACATTTGTGATTGTATACTACGTTATATTTCTACTGTACTACATTTTGGAAGCCAATTTTGTACTTTTTACTGCACAAAATGTATTGATTTTATATACTTTACACATTCAGATTTTGACCCAGATAAACTTTACAATATGATTATTTGGTATAGATTAAACCATCCAACATTATATTTAAGTCACTAAAACAGAGTGGGTTAACAGAAAAAGTACATGAATTAAGAAGTTTTTGGAAAATATTTGAAACGGAATGTGAAGATTTATTGCTTTTGCTTTAACTTATTTAAATATTTCTTGAGTTCTTCTGCAAAGGGTACTGTTCCTCCAGATATTTTGAGTACATTTTCCTCATTTTCCTTGAATACTTTAACTTAAGTACTTTTCTCAATAGCCGCTTTCACACCAAGTACTTTGCCGTACTTAGTGCAGCACTTACGCAGCGTCCACACAGCGGCGTGTCTGAAGCTCGACCAACAACCAATCACATGAATCTCCCGCCCCGGACACACACGCACGCAGTTTGATTGGCTATAGCTTTTACTGGCATATGATTTGATTGGCTGACGCTTCTGTCGAAGCTTCAAAAGTTGAACATTGCTCAACTTTTTAAGCGAGCAACGCGAGCAAAGCGAAGCGACGCTCCCACAATGCAGTTCGGCAAAGCGTGACGTCAACCCATTCAAAGTGAATGGGCAGAAGCGTTGAAGCTTCAACGCACGCCGCCGTGTGGACGGGACGTTAGTGCCCAGCACTTAGTACCCCCATGAAACTAAGAGCAGATCGCGTTCACACTGGAATAAGTCCCTGAGGGTGGATTAGGCAAATTAAGCCGCTGACGTCACTTCTTCTTCTTCTGCTTTGGGTTTACTGGCAGGCCGCAAACAACTTCACGGCGTATACTGCCACCCGAAGTCCGCGGCCGGTAGTCCCCGGAGTTAGGGACTAGCTGCTGGGACTCCCACTTCTACAGAAGCCTTCCGAGTAAATCGCCAGAACGCCGACATCTCCTCATCTCCACCGCTCCCATGTTTTCTTTTGTGCTGCCATAAGTTAGTCTCTCTGCGTTGGTGCGCGGGGCTAATGCTAATGCTAATAATGCTAATGCCAGCAAATACAATGGCAGCTTCATAAAACTTTTCAGAGTTTTACGGGGCGTGGTTTGCAATTCGCCCAGCCAATCGAAATCGGTACTTTTTTCTCCCCAGGACAGTCCCACCTCTCTAGCAGGCACTAAACATGGGGGGGAAAGTTCTCTGAACTAAGTTCTCTTTTTGGTGTGAACGCAAAATTCCAGGAACTATCGGAACTAAACGGGAAAAGTACTCCGGTGTGAAAGCGCCTAGTGCAGTAGTGTTACTTTAAATTGAGTATTTTCACAGTGTGCTGTAGTACTTTTCTTTCTTTTTTTTCCCACTGCTGTATAAAGGCTCATTATTATACATATCAATCATACAACTCATATTAAGATGGTGAAAGGATAGGACAGCCTCTTTGTTTACGATATCAAATGGGACAAACCTTCCAAGACTTTAGCACAGGAGAATAATTAGTTACCATCTGAAGAGCCGAGATTTGAAACCCAGCTGCAGATATGGAGTTCAGGATCTTCCCGGTCAGACCTGCGGACACATGAAAGCTGGGTCATATCTACAACTTTTTATGAGTTGACACAGATTGGCAAGCTATGTGTTTATTGCTATACGCTTCAATGTGAAACCAACAAAAGGTCTTCTATACAAATCCTACAGTTGATTTAGAAGTGGAACGTTGGTGTTTTTCAACCTTTGAACTTGTTTTTAGATTTTTTTTGTGATTAATTATGCAATAAAAGTTCCACTAAAACCGGCTGCCATTAGCCGACTGTCTGTTTTCTAAATGCTGTCAAGTTGGTGAAGATGTGTTAGTGGTCTATTTGTGTTTTTGTATTAGTGTCTTTACTAATGGAAATGTTTGGGGCCGTTGTGTTTGCACCTGTCGACCTACTTTTGTGTATAAAAAATGCTAGATAAAAAAAAGTTGTATTGATTAATGTCCGTTCACTAAAAATGTGTTTAAGCCAACAACAACATTATGGAGAGGGCCGGCAGAGATATAAAACCTTTTCACTTTCAGCCTTTCACTTGATCCACTCTGGTTTGAATTGTCTCATTCAGAAACTTGTACAATGTGACTTGTTATCTCAAATATTCTCGATGTCATGGCTGAATATTTAGCTGATTTGTACCACTTCTACTTGAGCAAACCTAGACAGGACAACAAACAAATAAAACAACCTCTTGATTTCTCTTTTGGCTGCTTTTCATAATGTTGTCAAGCATGTGTAACAACAGAGCCTTGATTCAGAAACAAGAACACACTCTTAGTGGACGTACATGGATGAAAGGATTACATTTCAGCCTGTTCGGCACCTGCAACGCTCGGTAAACGCTGAACCAATCCCAAAAATGGTTGTCCTCATTATTCACTTACACCAGAAACATGGTTTAGGTTGGAGATTTCCTTTTAAGTAAAACAGTTTAGATCAGATTATACTTCATATTAAAGTAAGGAATGTGATTTGAAACCATGATCTTTCTCCTATTAAAACATGGATGTTATCTTTTTGGTTTGTGAAGTTGAAGGTAACTTCTTTTATCAGACATTTATAAAAACAATCTGAGCCGGTAAGTGGCAGAAACAAACTTATAGTGGACATGCATTGACGAAAGGATTACATTTCAGTATGTATTGTGGACTAACTTCCAAAAATGTTGTCCCTATTATACACTTAGACAGAAAAACATGGAAAAATACACTCCGGATTGAAGTTCCACTGGCTTCCCGTCTCACACCGCATTCACTACAAACTCCTGGTCCTCACCTATAAAGCCCTCCACCATCTGCCCCCCCCCTACCTCACTGACCTCCTCATCCTCTACCAACCACCCCGGTCCCTCAGATCCACCTCAGCTGGTTTGCTTTCAATCCCCAAGGCCAAACTCCGGAGCTTCGGGGACAGAGCCTTCTCTGTGGCAGCCCCGAAGCTCTGGAACCCCCTCCCCCAAGACCCCCGTGAGTCTGATTCCCTCACCCTGTTCCAGTCCCGTCTCAAAACCCACCTCTTCAACTCTGCTTATCCTTAAACCCGCCCCTCCCCCCTCTGAACCGACATCCTCCTGACTGCTTTTCTGTTTCTGTTTTGTTTTTGTTTTTGTTTGTGTTTCTGTTCTTGTTTTGTTTGTCGACCTTACTCATAATATAAAGCGTCTTTGGGTCTAGAAAAGCGCTATATAAATCCCATTTATTATTATTATTATTAAGTTCCCTTTCAAGTAAAACTACGGTGGCTCTGAAGTGCAAGACACCGCAGCATTTCAGAAAACGCCACATCATTTCACATTGGACGGAAAGGGTATTCCTTTAGGGAGAACACTTCCTGTTTGTGATTGGACAGAGCCAGCCAGAGAAGCACTGTCGTGATTGGTTGTTTTCAAGAAACGACGCTTCGAGATTGGTCAGCACCCGACAACGCAACATGTCCCAGCACATCAGCCGTTAGCTGTTAGCACTCAGCTCCTCATATCTGTTCAGAAACTGGACAAAAGTTAAACATGTACAAACCACAGACTGTCTATGTCATGGTTTTCTGAAATGCTGCGGTGTCTTGCACTTCAGGGCCACCGTAAGCCCCGTCCACACAGCAGCTTTAAAAAAATCTTCCAACGCTTCCAACGCTTCTCTGCCCATTGACTTTGAATTGGGGTGACGTCACTTTGCCTCGCTTTTCGCCGAACTGCATTGTGGGGAAGCAAAGCAAAGTTTTTCAGGATTTTCAGGATTTTCAGGATTTCCAGGATTTTCAGGATTCAAAAGTTGAGCAATGTTCAACTTTTGAAGCTGAGCTGGAAGCGTCACCCAATCAAATCCCGTTTATGCAAATCTGACAGTTCAAGCGCTAGCCAATCAAACCACGTGCAAGCTGTTAGAGCCAGACCGCAGTTCATTTCCTCATATTCCAAACGAGAAATTACGGTAGCAAATCACCCGGTTCTTTACGACCAGAACTATTTACCGGGATACAAACCGGAGGAACCAGGCATGGAGGGAGGTGGCAGAGACAGTGGGTGAAACTGGTAGGTTTTCGCCTGTTTGGGGATTTTATATCCAGTTTACTTCGTTTTAACATTGCTATTGCTTTGTATGTCGGGGGTGGGAGATTCATGTGATTGGTTGTTGGTCGGGTTGCTCGCAAAAAATCCCCAAGCTTTCAGACACGCCCACCTCCAAGATTTTTTCAAAGCTGCTGTGTGGGCGGGCCGTTAAAATCGGATTATTCAAGTACTGAACGTGCTTTGAAGCCGTCATCTGGCTCCTATTAAACCATTAATGTTATGTTACATTATGTTTTTGATTTGTAAAGTTGAAGGTAACTTCTGTTGATTGCTTTCCATAATGATGTCAGACATTTATTTAGGCATGTTTTTTAGTGGTCGTACATAGACGAATGTTCACATTTTAGCCTGATCCATGAAAAAACACATTTTATACACTCAGACAGAAACACAGATTGGAGGTTCCCTTTCAAGTAAAACAGTTTTCATCCCATTATTCTTCATATTTAAGTACTGAATGTTCTTTGAAACCGTCATCGTGCTCCTGTTAAATGTTATCTAATGTTGCCATGACCTCAGATTGTGCAGTCAGAGCACAGTGATATTGTCTTACAGATGTCCTTTCTGTGGGAGAGAGGAGACAGTAACCAGAGCGAGATACAGCGCTCATCCTTTCATCCATGACGCAGTACATTATTGTTATAAAAAAAAGGAAAAGAAATGTCACATCCAGTGACAAAGGTGCAGCGGTGACAGTGAAGGTCACACAGCTGCAGACAGGCATAATTGAACGTGGGCGCCAGCCTCATTATCTCCCTCTGACATCCTGATAAAAAGTAGGCTGTGTTCCCGTCAGCCAGGATAGAGAGTAGGTATAACTCTAAACATTTCTCTCTCCTCTCTCTCTCTATGTGTGTGTTAGGTAAGTAATCACCTTCCCGGTCCTGTGTGCCCTCCCCGAGGATCGACACACACACACACACATACACAGAAGCAAAAGCGGCTGGTGCTGTTGCTAGGAGATCCTATTCTGGGTGCCTGGCAACAGAAACTTCTCTATTCCAGTCATGTCTGAGTGCATTTTCAGCCACTATACTTCCCTTATCTGCGCTGTGATTGGCCGGGCCCGGCGCACGTAGCTGTAGCGCAGTTTGTAGCTCATGAGCATGGGCGGATTATTATGAGGCAATGGGCCCCTGGGCACAGACACTCAGGAGCCCCCCCCCCAACACACTCACACACACACACACCCCTTCTACAGTACATTAACAGACAAACAAAACGTCACAGGTGAGCAAGGAGTGGATATTGTAGAAAACTCTGTCACATTGTGGTTTGTTTAGTTTTGAAGTCATTTTGTGTCTCCTTGCTGTAGTTTTGTGGCTCTGTGATAAACGTTTCTTTTTTGGGTTGTTTTGTGTGTCTTTATGGTCCATCTTTTAGGTCATTTCGTGTGACTCAATGCAGTAGCTTTATGACTGTTTTTGATGTGTCTTTTTGGTTGTTTCGTTACATAGTTGTGTGCCTCTCTGTGGTTGATTTGTGTAGCTTTGTTTGTCTTTGATATTGTTTTGTGTTTCTCGTGATCATTTTGGGTCTCTTAGTGGACGCTTTGTGCCTTATTGGGATAGTGTTGTGTCTTTATTGTTGTTCTGTGCCTGTTTTAGTTTATTCCGTATCTCTCTGTAGTTGTTTTGTGTGATTTTATGGTTGTTTTGTGTCTTGTGTCTCTTGACCACTTTGTCAACGGTGTGCCTGTTCAGTAAACCATGCAAGCTCCTGAGTGATATCAATACAAATCAAAGCAAGCCTATTTGTTTTTAAACCGTGACAAATATCTCTATTTGAAAAATACAAATTGCAGTCCAAAAGTGATGGAATGGTGCATTCTGTGGCTATTTTTCCTGACGGCCGGAAATACTAGTTGTGTTGTCATTGTCTATATTGTCGCTGTATTGTATAATTAATTGTATAATTATTCGTTTGTTTTACTTTGATGTGGGTTTATTATAAAAAAATAATAATTTCGTTTTCTGTTTATTTTCATGGCTCTGTTGTTTAAGTTATATTGATAAGCATTTTTTTTTTTTTTTTTTGGTTTCGTCAGTGTGGGCATGTGCGGGTGGAGGGAGGGAGGGGGGAGTGTAGTGAGTGTACTGTGATATTACAATACATGAAATGGCATCGATTATTGTACACTATAATGAAATAAAAAGACTTGTAAAAAAACAAACAAAAAAGGTTCATATTGGAGCAAATGAGGCAAAGCCTGCTTACAAATATGTTGTAAACAAATACCAGCCAAACCAGAATGAGCAGAGAGAAACTTGTGGGCTGAAGGTTACACAAACTCCTACTTGGAAACAGGCCTAAAGTGCGTTCAAATAACATGTGCTTTAACAACAAGTAGAGATTGTGTAACACTTGACAAACTGACAGAGCCTAAATTAAAATACAACTGGTGTAGTGATAACCATCGAGTATTATTTCACACCATACAATACAATGCGTTCTCTGTTTTCCAATGGTGCAGCAGATGAAGGGTTAAACAGTTGCTCAATGGTGCCCTGCAGCAAAACGAAGCATGTCCACACTTTGGCTGGTTTTTTTAATGGGCTCTCTCTCATAGACCTTTCTCACGGCTTTCTTGTCTTAGCAGGGAAAAGCACAGGTGGAACTGCAGTAAAAAAAAACATTAAACATGGCTTCGTTCCATTTAGGTGTGGCTGGGTTTGGGCCGTGAGCAGCTTGCAGAGAACCGGGATCCTGGCACACGCACACTCTGTATCATACAGGAGTGATTTGTGTCATAGGTAAAAAACGTCCTGTAATGAAGGGGGATTATGCAACCTTTGATAACACATGAACACCTGATGAGTCATTTCAAAGGATGTTACTTCCTTTCTGTTCTTTAAATAAACATTGCAAGCAAGAATGTGTGTCTCCAACAGAAAATGTCCTCCTAGGAAGCAATGTTTTCATGTTTGTCTCGTGGAATTTAGTTTGAAAGATTTACATAAAATTATCAGCTCTAACTCAAAGAAGGGATTAAGATATCAAGGGACTTCCTTGTTAATTAAAGTCAAAGTAAAATAATCCAGTCACTTATTTAAGTAATTCTGAAGAGGTATAAACGTGTATTGTTACCAGGAGTGAATCAGATACAAAGCTAATGTTAAATGTGCATTTATTGTGTGATGCTATGCCCATCAGCATTGAGAATATCCTGACGACACGGCCGTTGTTTAATTAGAAATGGAGAAAAAATCTATAGAATAAACACCTTAAGTGCTGGTAAGTTTGTCAAATGTTACAGATTATATTGATATAAATGTGTATACTTGTGCTTAATATATATATTTATTTGTATGAGTTGAAGTAGCAGCTACCATGTTAGCCCTTATCGATCCAATCTCAATTTAGAACAGGGTATCTGCAGGAATCCTGAAGTCAAATGTAAAACCTTTTAAGAACTTTTTTAAGACCCTTTCCAAACATTTTAAGACCTCATCTCCACTTGAAGTTTTAACCGGTTACCTTGGCGACACACTTTACCTCACACTGACTATATACAGTATTGATTGTCCTTCCTCCTTATCTTCCAACCATTTGGACGCAGACTTGCATTTCCCCATAACGATGTTGTTTAACAACCGGCGTAAACGGAGCTTCGTGCGCTATCAAGCAGTGAGCGTGAGATGTCCTGTTCAGATGACGTCAAACCCAACGGGATGCCATAAATAAAGTACACAGAATCACACTACACACCTACGCAATGATTACATTCAGGCAGACTGTAGAATACAACCTCTTTGGACAATTCATATACTTATTGAAAACAAGCTACAAAATGTAATACCTTGGAAAATGCCCTTTAATACTTTTTAATAGCCTTCATTTTCGCTAAATAGATTGATCAACTTGTGTGAACCGCAGACACCCTGCAGGAAACGAGTATTTTAAGAGATTTCCGACTTGGAAAAGCAGGATCTCAAATCTACAAAGCGACATCGTCATGTTTTTATTTCGGGACCTTTTTTAACTATTCATTGAAACTAAATCACTGAAAATGTGTTTTTGTTTTTTAGTTCAAACCAATGCAGTAAACCAGATGATTTAAGCCATGTAAAGTAATGCAAGTAAACAAAATCATCCTGCGAAAGAAGTGCGAAAATGAACTTTGCATTAGTTGTGAACACGGCATAAGGGCTGGAGAAAGGCTACGCGTCAACACGCTGTCATGCTCACAATGACATTGACAAATACGATGCTGATGTGAAGCAAGTATCGTGTTCAACAGGTTCATGTTCTTAACTTTTAGTTTTTATGCTCCCCACAAATGAAATTTTTTTTTTTTAAAAACACTACTTCTTACAGCTGCTTACCCAGAAGCCTTTGAACTTGTTTTAGCACCTACCGTATTTACAATGTTGTTTTTAAACTATTCTGTATCTCTTTTATGGATGGGTTTTATGAATCTGTTATTCCTTTGTGTTTATTTATTATGTTCCTTTTCTTCTTATTAAGTGTTAATGATGATTTAAGGCACTTTGAATTGCCTCTGTGTCTGAAAATGTGCTCTATAAATAAACGTACCTTACCTTAACCTAACGTCAAGGTATTTGTTCATTGCAGGACAAATAGAACCAGATGGTGGCGCTAAATGGAAAAGTCAGGGGATCTCCAAAGTCACTCACCGACTACATTGCCGCCCTTAAAGACATGCCGTTAGCATGGCTAAAAATAGAAAGAGAACACAGCCCAGAGAGAACAAATACCTCCATGGAAACTAGATATAACCCTGGTCCAGATCAGATACCAGGCGAACGACCACTGAGGAGTAAAGAGATCCAATCAGAAGTAAAGATTAAATGAATTTAGAAGGGACCGTGGTGAGTTTGTTTATTGCAATGAGCTGCGTTTGGACTTATATGTGCAGAACAACCTTCCAACTCAGTCAACAGCTTCCTGTGTGCATGCTTCAGCTCTGTCGAAAGAATTTCACATTTCACAGGTCAGAGCTCGAGTGGCATGCTCCACCGACGCGGATCAGGGCAGGGATTTGGAAAAATACAAAAGCTAAATGAGGTAACTATGTAGCGCCCTTTGTGCGACAGAAATACACTTACAGACACGCGTGAAAGAAGACGTAAGTCAGTGGAGAACGACTGTTGCTTAGCACAATTCTCAAAATGGCAGAATATTGTACACACAAAGCCAACTTCATGAGAGCCCCACTGTTTTTAAGGAATTTCCTGAAAGTATGTGAGTATAAAATAGAGCTGCAATGTGTAGTCGAAAAACAGAAAAATTATTGTTAACTATTTTGGTTATTTTTAAATGGTTAAAAGGAACTTTTTTTCATGCCAACATTTTTTTAAATACTGCTTTCAGTCTTTAAAATATGGAGCTTGTCTGCTTGTATCAGATTTATATTATATTAGATGGAATATCTTTTGGTTTTGGACCGACACAAGGAAACATTTAAAGACCTCACCTGGGACTTTGAGAAACAGGGATGGACAATTTCTTTAAAGCTTTATACCCCAAATCAGAACTTTTGAAACAGGAAGTGAAATAGAGGGATATGAGGCATGGCTAGAATGGGTGATCTGTTTGGTATTTTGAGCAAAACACTTCATAGACATATTTTCTATATATTTGTATATATCTGAGACCTATGCTATTGCCTAAAGATAGCATGATAGGTCCCCTTTAAAATGTGGATAATTTATATTATTATATATTTTGTATTCTTATTATATTGTTTCACTTCATTTTTTGGTATTTCATTTAATGCACAAACACAAATGTATGATGTCATAAATATATACTGCTGTGTTGTTTGTAAATCGGACTTTAAATAAAGAGAGAAAAAACATCTCAGTGCACTTGTAACTGTTTAGTTATGCATAAACAAACAGACGAGGACAAAGAGACAAAGAGACAAACAACACATAATAATAATTTAAATGCAAATAGAAATGTTCCTGACCTGCTGATATGGCGTGAGGTTTGATTATGCAGCACGTGCAGTCTGTAAAGATGGCTGTATTCGAGGGTCCATGGCCAATTGTTGAAGGGAAAAAGAATTCCAGCTCCTAATGAAACAAACATAATAAAAACAAGTTATGTCTCCATGCTTTAATGTTCAAAAAGCTCTTTATTTTCCTCATACTGCCTTTGCTGCAGCACCTCTTTTCACCCTCTGTCTGAAACCAGAGCCTAGTCTGCTCTGATTGGTTAGCTGGCCGGCTCTGTTGTGAGTGGTCAACCGCTTAGAGCTGTCCCGCCCCTTAGCCTATCATGTACGATGTGTTGAAGCCCTAGCCAGTAGAAGTGCAAGTGTTACAAAGTGGTGTGTGGTGCTCTGTTGTGATTGGTCAACCGCTTAAAGATGTCCCGCCCCTTAGCCTATCAAGTACAATGTGTTGGAGCGCTAGCCAATAGAAGCGTGAGTGTTACAAAGTGGTGTGTGGTGCTCTGTTGTGATTGGTCAACCGCTTAACGATGTCCCGCCCCTTAGCCTATCACGTACAATGTGTTGGAGCACTAGCCAATAGAAGCGTGAGTGTTACAAAGTGGTGTCACTATGTTCAGGAAGTAAACAAAGGAGCCCAATGGAGGTGTTTCAGGCAGGGGGGGAGAGTGTGTGGGAGAGAGATTTTAGCCTTTGAAGACTTTTACATGCACTATATAAACACACTACAGGAAAAGGGAGCCCCCAAAAAGCATGAGAGGGCCTCTTCAAATCCACTCTCTTACTCTTGCTGCTGCTGCAATTGAGTCAGAGCCATGACCAACATTTTTGACGCCATCTGTTCCCAACTTGGCTCGAACGCTCTCTGGAGCCTCTTTCCGAGCAACAGCAGAGTCTCCGGGGCCCAGGAGCCTCCTCCAGATCGACATGGCCTCATCACCCATCAGCTCCATGGCAACCACGGGGCCCGAGGACACAAACTGCACCAGGTTACTGCAAAAAAAAACGAAGAGCAAGGACATGAGGAATAAAGCAGATAAGTGGAATTCCTACAAGCAGGAAGTCAGCAAAGGGATTCATTCAGATTTGTTTGAAGAGGGTTTTGATGTAGCCACTTCTCAAGAGTCAGTATATTATAGTATATAGAGTAGAAACAGACCTGGCAGGAAGCTAAGCAAAGTACTGCTATGGACATATTTAACACCTAGAAATATCTATATCAGTTTAAGTACAAGCTATATTTAGAATATTTCCACAGCTTTACCTTGCTGTCAGACTGCTTATGATTATTGCAGAAAATAAGTTCTGTTGCAAACCAGTGTTTATTATACGTACATATTTTGTTTAGCAAGAAAATCTCCACATATGAAAGTAACTCTACTAACTTTGTAGAGTAAAAGCAATCTCCCCAAAAAAAAAAAGCTAATGTTGGGCTATGAAAGAACTACAGCACGGTCACATGACTTCACGTCACCACCGCTAAGCTAAAGGCGGCTAATGTTGGGCTATAAAGGAACTACATCACGGTCACATGACTTCACGTCACCACCGCTAAGCTAAAGGCAGCTAATGTTGGGCTATAAAGGAACTACAGCACGGTCACCTGACTTCACGTCACCACCGCTAAGCTAAAGTTGGCTAATGTTGGGCTATAAAGGAACTACAGCACGGTCACATGACTTCACGTCACCACCGCTAAGCTAAAGTTGGGCTATAAAGGAACTACATCACGGTCACATGACTTCACGTCACCACCGCTAAGCTAAAGGAGGCTAATGTTGGGCTATAAAGGAACTACAGCACGGTCACATGACTTCACGTCACCACCGCTAAGCTAAAGGAGGCTAATGTTGGGCTATAAAGGAACTACAGCATGGTCACATGACTTCACGTCACCACCGCTAAGCTAAAGGTGGCTAAAGTTGTGCTATAAAGGAACTACATCACGGTCACCTGACTTCACGTCACCACCACTAAGCTAAAGGTGGCTAATGTTGGGCTATCAAGGAACTACAGCACGGTCACATGACTTCACGTCACCACCGCTAAGCTAAAGTTGGCTAATGTTGGGCTATAAAGGAACTACAGCACGGTCACATGACTTTACGTCACCACCGCTAAGCTAAAGTTGTGCTATAAAGGAACTACATCACGGTCACATGACTTCACGTCACCACCGCTAAGCTAAAGGTGGCTAATGTTCAGCGTGATGACATTTAGTCGTCCCAATTAATCGCTTGTTATCGACCGCCATTTTTAAGACACATTTAAGCTTCAAAAGTCACAAGTGAGGTATTTATCTTAACATCTCTCTACCTTGTGTCAACCACAGACCTTTTTTCAAGCATTAAATCAAACCACACTCCAAAAATGGTTGACCTTGAGACCAGGGGACTGTAAATGGTAAATGGCAGACTCATTCCTTGGTGATATTAATGATTTGAATCTAAATACTTCCACAGCAGTACATTGCTTGGCTTCCTTCCATCACTTCTGTTTCTCTTTCCACAAACGGCATGTACGACACACTGACAGTGGAAAGTTACCTCATATTACAACACTTCAAAACATCCAAACTATCCCTTTAAATATGTCCGAATGTCACTCCAATGTCATTAGGATCATTTCCACACATCCTGTTAATGATAGTGGCCGGATACCAGAAGTGTTCTCTGCTGGCTCAAGACTGGCAAATCATTTACAGGCACTCACTTGAAGAAAGGCTTTGACTGATGTTCCACATAGAAGTCCGCCGCTTGCCTCCTGTAATGCAAAAACACCATAAACCTTGGAGTTAATAAATGGCCACATTATCTGAGGTATTCTGAGTAGACACTTTGTGCTGACAAAGACATTTACAGAGGTCAACAATATTTTAATCCTTTCTTTCCAAAACTTTTTGGTTTCCTTTTGGCAACCAGAAGGTTTAACAGAAGACATCTTCAAATACTGACCCTCAAACCTGTTTTGCCAATTATACATTCCAACAAACAAAACGATCAAATCAACTTGTATTCCAGTATTATCGAGATATCTCTATTATCCGAAGAAGTGTCCTTTTACTTTAACTGTGATTAATTGGATCATAAATAATAATAATAATAATAATAATAATAATAATAATAATAATAATAATAATAATAATAACTAGAGAAAGATATAAATTAATAGATAAAATGAAAAAAAAATGTTTTAGCATTTATGTTCTCAACTTTGTAATTGTTTGGGGGGAAAAACTAATCACAGGAATGCACTGAAATAAAATAACATTTCACCCAAAAACTCAAAATTGGGAGAAATGTCCTTCAGTTAAAAGTTTAACGTTAACATTTTAGTTTACTTAGACCCTGTATTTTTCCGGCAGTATTTTATTACTTGGCGGCAGTGGCGATCCTAGAGTCGGTGGTGGGGTCCCTAGGCAAACATTCACTGGGGGCCCCTCGAACCAGCTTTTCATCACCACGCACAGCCACCCCCCCCCCCTCCCCGGAGCGGAGCAAGGCAACAAAACTTAAGATGAGAAGCTGCATTTTACGGCACGCTATGCATGGGGCCGCCTTGAGAGGGTTTCCCGACATGTTGTTGCAGTAAATGAAAGGGTGTTTCATGTTGTCGTTGTTGTGGACCTTCTTAATCTACCTTCTTTGGGGGCACCCTTCTGGTCCGGGGCCCCAAGGAGTTGCCCGCATTGCCTGTTCGCAAGGAGTGCCCCTGCTTGGCGGTGAGGAGAAGGTCAGACTAATCAGTAATAAAAATAAGTAACCCTATTTTATTGGTGTGTAACTAATAAGTCCCATGGATGTTTCTAAAAAAAAAGAGATATAATCTTATGAAGTAGTGCCAATTATGGAGAAAACTGCTTTAACTAAGAATGTAGTTAGCCTTGCACAGGAAGGATTCAATCTATCTTATGCTTGTCAAATTCTTTAACATATATATGTAGAAATACTATACCAGACGAAAGTCCAGCAATCATAATGTTAAAAGTCTGCTCTAAACTGTTTCCTGTGGTCATGACTTAAGCAAGTAAAACAAAAGACAGTATAATCATTTTTGATTTCCTTTAAAAGCAAAACAATCATCTGTGAAAAAAGGGGGAACGCGTTTTACAGTTAATACAAATATGAAGTAATGCTACATAAATGGCTAACTCAGAAAGAAAAAACCTAATGGGAAGAAGACATGACTCGTTAGGACCTTGTAGACTAGTGGTGCACTTCAGCCTCTTGTGGCCGAAAGAGGTATTGAAATGACAAACAAAAAAAAAGACAAAAATGTCACAGATGAAAAAGAAAAATGTAGAAAGATATATAGATATATTCTTTCACCTTTTCTTAAATAATAAACACAGGAGAAAAACCTAGTCAAATCAGACTTCAAGAATGCTCACTTGTATCTCAGGATTTCCAAATTAAAAGTATACCTGATAATCAAATGTCAAAGTAGAAATTGCACATTGTACTCATTATCTAAGACTGAGATTGTTTTGAAATTATATTTACCCCATTATTGAGCAGCTGATAAAGCTGTGATTAAACGGCACCCTCGTCCTCTCCTTGAACGCCATATGTTCCTAATGTGATGCCATCCATCTGTTTGTGTGTGTGTGTGTGTGTGTGTGTGTGTGTGTGTGTGTGTGTGTGTGTGTGTGTGTGTGTGTGTGTGTGTGTGTGTGTGTGTGTGGCACAACACAGCCTGTGTCTGCCTCCATGACTCTCACACACTTCCACAATATGAATTGCAGTATTATTAGTAACTCAGCAGGGACGCAGACACATGGGTTCAGATCAGTATACAGATCATACATGGTAAACAACACTGAGATATAATCAGTGTACAGTCATTTAAACACACACAGACATTTGTGCAATTACCATGTTAGCGAAGTCATTTTAGCTTTGGTCACGATCAGGTTGGAGGAGTATATCGACTCAAGGACATCTCCGAGCTTGGTGACAACATCTGGCTTTATCAAAGCAAGAGTTCTGGAAAATGGAGAGAAACAAAAAAATTTTTATCAAGCCAGAGATTTAAGCCAGTAAAAGGCAACGTTTTACGCTTACCAATATGAATGCTTTTTAAAGAGTCCTCTCCTGCTGATGTTCAGGTGTATATCAGTATTTAGTGTCTCTACTTTAAAGAGTCCTCTCCTGCTGATGTTCAGTTGTATATCAGTATGTAGTGTCTCTACTTTAAAGAGTCCTCACCTGCTGATGTTCAGGTGTATATTAGTATGTAGTGTCTCTACTTTAAAGAGTCCTCTCCTGCTGATGTTCAGGTGTATATCAGTGTGTAGTGTCTCTACTTTAAAGAGTCCTCTCATGCTGATGTTCAGGTGTATATCAGTATTTAGTGTCTCTACTTTAAAGAGTCCTCTCCTGATGATGTTCAGGTGTATATCAGTATGTAGTGTCTCTACTTTAAAGAGTCCTCTCCTGCTGATGTTCAGGTGTATATCAGTGTGTAGTGTCTCTACTTTAAAGAGTCCTCTCCTGCTGATGTTCAGGTGTATATCAGTATGTAGTGTCTCTACTTTAAAGAGTCCTCTCCTGATGATGTTCAGGTGTATATCAGTATGTAGTGTCTCTACTTTAAAGAGTCCTCTCCTGCTGATGTTCAGGTGTATATCAGTATGTAGTGTCTCTACTTTAAAGAGTCCTCTCCTGCTGATGTTCAGGTGTATATCAGTATGTAGTGTCTCTACTTTAAAGAGTCCTCTCCTGCTGATGTTCAGGTGTATATCAGTATGTAGTGTCTCTACTTTAAAGAGTCCTCTCCTGCTGATGTTCAGGTGTATATCAGTATGTAGTGTCTCTACTTTAAAGAGTCCTCTCCTGCTGATATTCAAGTGTATATCAGTATGTAGTGTCTCTACTTTAAAGAGTTCTCTCCTGCTGATGTTCAGGTGTATATCAGTATGTAGTGTCTCTACTTTAAAGAGTCCTCTCCTGCTGATGTTCAGGTGTATATCAGTATGTAGTGTCTCTACTTTAAAGAGTCCTCTCCTGCTGATATTCAAGTGTATATCAGTATGTAGTGTCTCTACATGCTCAAAAAGCTCTTTATTTCTGTGCAGCAGCACCTCTTTTCACCCTCTGTCTCAAACCAGAGCCCATTCTGCTCTGATTGGTTAACTGGTCGGCTACGTTGTGATTGGTCAAACGCTTATAGCTGTCCCGCCCCTTAGCCTATCACGTACAATGTGTTGGAGCGGTTGCCAATAGAAGCAAGAGTGTTACACAGTGATGTCCATATGTTACGAAAGTAAACAATCTGTATATATGTACTGTTTGTGTTGAATTTTTTAGTATTCTTTTATTTTATTTATTTTGTATCTATTTTAATATATTTTAATTAATGTGCAATGCCTTGTTTACATCCTGCTGTCACACAAAAATAATTGGGATGAATAAAGTATATAAAATCTAATTTAATCGAATAATGTCTGTGAACAATCCAGCAAGGTAATGTAAGGCTGTGAGGCGTGTGACTGCAGTACCTTTCTTTTTTGCTGCCCAGTTTGTTCGCTGTGTATTGATCTCCATAATCGATCAGATTAAGCTGCCGTGAAAACACGTTCACTCGATTCCCGACGAACAGGTCCTCCTGATGGAGGTCTTCATATTTGGTCCTTCTCAAAAATATTCGCTGGTTTTTAACATCAAACTAAAAAGGCAAAAAACAAACACATTGGTCATTTAATAATATTATATAGTGGTAGACTTGAGCGGGATAAAATTACTATGAGAAATATCCCAGAGAGGGTTAACCTGGGTTGTGAAGCGGCGGAAAAATACATTCATGGAATAAAAATCCTGTTATTCTTCTTGAATATTCAAATGTTGAGACTCTTCAACTTCTTGAATCGCCAGCTAAATTAGTGTTTCATTTGAACTGCTTCTGATGTGCGTTATGTATGTTGTAAATTGTGTAGTTATGTGCCATTTGGGATTCATGTCCTATTTGTACAGATGTTTTGTGTCAATTACAAAAGAAGCCTAAGAAAGTTGAAGCAGCCTCTGTCACATTAAATAAATAGTATCAGCAGTAGTGAATGCTCACCATTTCCACTGAGTTGTCTTGTGGGTAGTAGAAGAGTTGGTAGCGCCTCAGCAGAGCTGCAGTCGGGTCGTACCACTCAGTGAGAAAGGCGTATCGTTCCTCCTGAAAATGTCAAGGAAAGAGAACACATCAGAGGGACAACGAGGCACAAATAACCCATATTTTAGGTAACAAAAGAGACCTAAAAAAAGATCATAATGTCACTTTAAAACATGAGACTATGATAATCTGCCAAAAAGATCATTGTGTATAGAAATTGACCCAAATGGTCAACAAGAAAATATGACATAGAGTCCAAATCATAAAGTTGAAGTAGTCTCTGTGCCCGTGTCAACAACATTTACATTTGTTGCAGAGGACGTTCTGTTGCGTTAACAACATCTCCCAGGTGCTTTATTTCATTTCTGATTTGATCTGTTCACGATGCTCCATGTTTAAGTGTTTCACATTTGTGATATTGTTATCCCACCTTCTATCAGTGTTTTGATTTTGATCATCAACTTGTCGAGGCTGCGTGAGTTATTATAGGTAATGCAAGTACACTTTTAACCTTTGAATTGTAGTGGGGTAGAAGAACAAAGTAGCAAAAATATTTAAATGCTTAAGTAAAGTAAAAAGTATCTCAAAATTGTACTTAAGTACAGTATATGATTAAATGTAGTTAACGTCACTGCTTGTTCCTAGCTGTTATGTATATTAAAATGTACATCAAATGCATGTATGCATTTGTAGTTGGCATGTTAAAATGTAGTATTTCATTTTCCTGTTTCTTTGTACTTCTACTCCACTACAGTTCAGAGGTGAATGGTGTACTTTTACTAGTTACTTTACAGACTTGGATGAATGATGTGAAATATAATCAAGTGTTAAATCAGACTTTAGTTCCACCTGGAGTAAATTCACCAGCTACCCTGCAGTATACAAAGTCATTCAAGCTAGCTGCACCTTTACCAGCTTTGATTGATTGATTGAAAAGTTTATTAACAGCTTGTATATTGGGTACAGTACAGTACAGCTCAAAACATACAATTGTTAAGGGGATGCAGACCAGAGAAAGACTTTCGTCTTGTTTACATCAGGGTCCCCCATTTCCAATTCATCATATCATTTGAGACATACAAGACATATTTGACATACAGATGGCTTAATATTTACAATTGACATACAGGTGGTTTTTTACATACAGATGGCTTATTTACAAATTTCATTTTAGATTTCGTTCTAATACATCCTAACCGGACATTTAAGACATACCAAGTCTACAGATATACAGTTAGTAACAGAGTCTAAAATGCGAGTATATACATAGATGGGGGGGGGAAGCTGTCCATTGTACGACAGGTTGAGATTTGTACCATTACCGGAGCCAGTTTTGCAATGCTCTCCCCCGAAGGTGCTCTTTAAGAGAGGTTTTGAAGGTAAGTATAGTTTTACTTTCCTTTACAGTAGTGGGAAGAGCGTTCCACCTTGATGTGGCATAATTGCGAAACGTGTATTCCCCTTTTTTTGTGCCAAATCTGGGTTTTACATGATTTGTGGAGCTCCCTCTGGTGTTATGATCATGGTATTCCTTGACCTTTGGGAAGAATTTTGACATGTACATGGGTACCATAGAGGTGTAGTGGATCTTGTAGACCAGGCCCATTGCAAGTAGCTGTACTCTGTCGTCTACTCTAAGCCATCCTAGGTTGTCAAAGTGGGCAGAGGTGAGGTGGGTTCTAGATGAAAGGTCAAGCAGTAGTCTGACCAGTTTATTTTGTGATGTTTGAAGTTTTATTTTTAGCGCCTTGGAGGTGCTATGGTACCATGACGTGCAAGCATAGTCATAGTACCCTTGAATGAGTGCTCCTGCCAGAGTTTTCAGGGTGTTTTCAGGGTGTTTTTGTTTACCAGAGATTTACTTTGAGAACACTTTCATGATCAATCATTATAAAACATATCATAGATATTATTCTGAAATGGACCAATCTGCACAATGACTACTTTTACTGCCGCTACTTTCACTAGATGTTGATGATAATACTTTTCTACTTTTACTTGAGTAACATTTTGAATGCAGGACTTTTACTTTAACAGAGTATTCCTACACTCTGGTACTGGTACTGGTCTGAGTACTTCTACTTTTACTCAAGTACAAGATCTGAGTACTTCTACTTTGACTTAATTAAGTACAAGAGATCTGAGTACTTGTCCAACATCTATTTAAAGTTAAATGTAGTATGTGATTGTAAACAGTATTTAGAATTCAATTTAAGGTAACGATAAAACGTTACAAATTAAGCCAAGCAGTCAACGCTAATCTTGTTAGTTGCCACCAATTATTATAGTTGTAAATGTTGTTTTTACTTTTAATTAGTTGTCAAAAAAGGTTCTTTTAACGAGTCTAACGGTTGGTAAAGCTAACTGTTATGCTAACTGATAGCCTGTGTTTGCTATGCTTCCGTTAGCAAACACTTTTCGGTTTTGTCCGTTGAAGCGTTATATATCCAAACCGTGCTGAATGTCTAACCATCGAATAGTGTGTTTACACAATGAGGACTGAACGGAGGGTTTTTAACTTACCATTTCTGCCCAATTCACAACGTATATTCCTAAAGTCCCGATGCTGTGTTCAGCTAGCAGACATTAGCCATCGTGCTGTGTCCCGTTGCTATAGAAACTGTGGACAAGGTGCGTTCAGGGTCGATAACAGACAACTGAAAAAACATCGGAATCTACCAATTGTCATCAAATAAAATGGTCCAAAGAGAAAATCAAAAAATAGCCTATGTATTTTATTATGATTATATATTATGTATTATTATATTATGTTTTATTATAAGTACTGTACTTAAGTATATGTTTGAGGTATTTGTACTTTACTTGAGTATCTAAGATGTCAATAATAACATACAGTATATGGTATATTCATATTAATTTTTGTCGACAATGTCTGCATTATACTGGATATATGTATACCTGATATAGGCTATATTCAATTTATATACTGCTGTTATTAATGCGTATACCTCCTTATATTGTTCATAGTGTAAATACCTCAGTTTGTGTATATCTGTCACATGTATATATTATACTTGAATAACTTTCTCCTCTTTTTGCAGACCTCTGACCTCTGCAAGTCTCACATAAAGTGTGTAATGTGGTCATATTAGATCATGATTAAATATTTTAAGAGCTCTGCTGCCATCTTCTGGACTACAGGCTGAATGTAAAAATGTAGGAATTTATCATCAACACCTGGGATATAATTTGTACATTTCCCAAATTTTTTGGGCATAATAAATATAAATGTAAATACATAATGATAAATAATACATTTAGAAAATGAAATCGGGAACATTATCATAAAAAAATTTTAAAATACAAATTCATAACATAAAAACAGAGAGATTTAGGCTAGTTTTGTTTATGTGGATCTGTGGTAATGTAACTTTAAGTGTTCAAATGTTACATATGTTTAACAGTATACATCAATTAAAGATACAAATCCATTGAGCCAATGCATTATTCACATTATAGATCAGGAATTCACAAACTCGGAAATTTATTTCTGTGTTCTTTCTCCTTTTTGACAGTAGATGCTTTTGCCTTGATTTCAAAAAACAACACGGGGCTTCCGTAGAAACAAAACGGCAGCGTTGTTCGGGGGCGGGGCTTAGCGAACGAACGTTCAAACATTGATCTGATGATCTCATGATGACGTCATAGCTTTGATCCGATGACATAATTCGAAATGACGCATCAAGGCACATTGAAACTGCCAAAGGGACCTCATTATCACATCTGGTCACCCTTTGAGAGGCTTACAGAGAGTGCAGTGCGTTAAAAAACAGACAGTTATTTCACCAAAAGGATAGGATAACTTACCAAAGAACTAATTCAGAGCATAGTAATTATTAGAAAATAATTATTACTACAGAGCAGAATTACTTAAAAATATAGTAATTATTACAAAACGAATTAGTATTACCAAGTAGTTAAAATTCAATCTAAAATTACTATGTCTCAATCAGCTATCCCACAGGAAGAGAACATGGCAGCAATCGGTCTAGATGACATCCGTCCAGTGGTTGTAAAGTTCTTCAGCAGGCTGCCAGTGGATAAGTGGGAATCCCTGAACAAAAGCACATCTGATGATGGCATCAAAATTTATGTGGCAGAGTTTATTTTGGACCTGGTAGATGTACTGACAAAATCCCTACTTGTAGCCTTGAAGAACAAACATTTCATCATTTCTGAGGAGGTTGTTTGGTCCATTCTGGGCAACACACTCCCTCAGACTATCGCTGATTTTCTGGACATTAAGGACACGGTTGAGTGTGCCAGCGCCACAAGTTTAACCAGGCTGCTGGTGAAAGAAGCTGTAACCAGCGTCAAGTCAGCACTCAGCTGCAATTCCCAGGCTGAGGGTTTTATGGAAAGCGAACATGTCACTTCCCACCGCAGACTTGATGTCATGGTTGGTCACGCCATCCATATGTTGAGAGCTATTGGGGCAAAGATGAAGGGCTTGTTTCGATTTAGATTACGCAAAGAGAAGAGGGTTATGGAGACCTCCGCTGATGGTCAAAAAGGGGATGACGTCAACGAAGAAAAGAGCCACGAGTCATCAGGCCCCTCTAAGACCTCAGAGACAGGGTCTGCCCACTCAAAAACCTCAGAGGTCAACTATACCCTCTTTCAAACCTCAGGGTCCGGGTCTACCCTCTCAAAAACCTCAGTTGCTCCCCCCTATCAAACTTCAGAGACAGGGTCTGCCCACTCAAAAACCTCAGAGGTCGACTATTCCGTCTTTCAAATCTCAGGGTCCAAGTCTGCCCTCTCAAAAACCTCAGAGACCAAATCTGCACTCTCTAATAGATCAGGGTCCGTACCTCTATTCTCTAAAACCTCAGCCAGTTCTGGGTTGAGGACCGCCTCAAGCGGATTAAAAGACAGCATTGGAAGCGATACATCCAGAATGGTCGAGGATATCATTACAAAAGAGTTTTTGAAAATCACAGAGCCCCTAATGGATAGTATGACCAAAAGTGAGATCGATCTTCTCAGAGCCGACACGGTCGAGGAGATTGCTGAACTCACTCAACTCATCGTGAAGGAGAGTCTGGGAGCAAAGAGCGATTCAACGCTTACCACTGCAGAAATAGAAGCCGAGATCAAGCTGGTCGAGAAAAATACATGCGGAAAGATCAAGGCCTTTTTAACCAGACGTGTTGCCAAACTGACCATACATCGAATGTTGTCAGGGCTGAAGAAAACCTTTTGCCCTGGAGCAAGAGCTAGCAGCGTGAATTCAATGAGGTCCTTTGATAACGATATTGATGATTTGCTCAAGGAGGAGGGTGATGGAGACCACAATTGCAACGAAGTTTGTGTTAATCAGAGAATGAAAGACATTTCCCTCGGCAAGAACCATGTATTCGAAATGGATCTCAAAGACCTCCTCTACACTCACACCACGAGAGAGATGACGATTCCTGAGGTCACCCCAGGAGTTACGGAAATATTAGTTGCCCCACCCCCAGAGGCTGTGAAATCTGCGATAACGAGGCAAGTGCGTCGCTTCTTAGGAGTGTTCGGGTGGTTTGTGAACAACGAGGCTGTCACACAAACTAAAAGGATGATATTGGCTTTCGAGGAGATTGAGGCGCGACCAACAATCACAGAAGAAGCCCCAGTGTCAGTGTCATTGAAAGCCAAAATGGAAGTCAAGGTTCTGGTTCAGAAACTGGTCACACGGCTTTTCAAAAACGCAAAGGTGAACCACAAAGTTGGAAACTCAGTCGGCATCGTTGAGAGCTTGTTGGAGAAAGTGTGGACAAAAATCGAGGGGGAAAGCTTCACAATAACCCCGGACACATTTCAGACCCTCGACAAGGTGGTTTACAAGGACCTGATCAGGATCTGGGGCAGCGCAGAGTCCGTGCTCGTGATGTTCAACATGGAAGGATCGTCAGGTGAAAATTGCGTCGCTTCCATTTTCAAAGCTCGCCTAATGCGTCCACCAAAGAAGAGACGAGCCGTCTGCACATTTTTCCACTCGGTAGGCAAGGCCATCAGCAAGCCTTTCAGACGCAGCTCTGAGCCCGTGTGGGTTCTTTAAAGGGGGTTATTGAAATGTGGGGTCTTTAAAGGGGGTTATTGAAATGTGGGTTCTTTAAAGGGGGTTATTGAAATGTGGGGTATTTAAAGGGGGTTATTGAAATGTGGGGTCTTTAAAGGGGGTTATTGAAATGTGGGGTATTTAAAGGGGGTTGTTGAAATGTAGGGTATTTAAAGGGGGTTATTGAAATGTGGGGTCTTTAAAGGGGGTTATTGAAATGTGGGGTCTTTAAAGGGGGTTGTTGAAATGTGGGGTATTTAAAGGGGGTTATTGAAATGTGGGGTATTTAAAGGGGGTTGTTGAAATGTAGGGTATTTAAAGGGGGTTATTGAAATGTGGGGTATTTAAAGGGGGTTATTGAAATGTGGGGTATTTAAAGGGGGTTATTGAAATGTAGGGCCTTTAAAGGGTGGGATTTTAAGTTAGGGTGGTAAATATGTGTGGGTGGGTTTCATTATTTTGGGATTTACTCGGGGGTCGCTCCGGTGTTTTCCCAAAATATTTGTGTGGGCGGGTTTTATCATGTTGGGTTTTCTCTGGGTTCACTCGGTTTTTCCCGCTTACCATGCAACGGATTGGACGATTAACATCTCCACCAAAAACTGCATGGTATCAACCTCTTATATTGTTATCAATAAATGTTGAAAAGCATTTTTACTGTTTCTCTGTCTTTAGTTTACGGTTGAATCTTTTAATATGTAACACATGCTGAAGGTCTGCTATTTTCAGTTTCACTAAAAGATCAAACTTTTGTGTTTTGTTGTGAGAAAAATACTCGGTTACAATCAAAACAAATGAATGTGTTATATGTTATTGTGTCATTTTACAAATATATAGTACATTGGGTAATTACATTGTCACAACAGCAGTGTTGTCACGCATTACACATGAGAGAAACTATTTAAAAGAGACAATAAGATACAGATACAATAAAACAAAGAATGTACATGAACAGCAAATACTGTACATACAACATTACAATAGAAAATACATCTAAATAATACACAATATAAAGAAAATACTGAATATGTTTAAATACTCTACAATATACAGGTGCACTAGGCAAAGGATAGAAATATACAGAGTATTGAATAATCAAAATAAACAATACATTAGGAAATGGTGCTGTTGTGGAGCACCAGGTAATCACAACAATCTTTGAAATTCCGATTGTCTTTAAACGCACCATTTGACCTGTTTATTGTACCCGGAACAAATATAACAGTCAAAGTCTCGTCGAGTATTTCCTCCTCATAACTGTGTTTTGTGAAGTAGGCATTAGATTAAAAATAAACAATTAAGAGGTTGAAGTGTAGGTTATAACTTCAGAGACTCTTAAATAAAGTTGTAATGGGTTCCTCTGCTGGTCTCAGACTTTATATGAGTGATAATAACGGACCTTTAATCCTGGATGGGGGTCTGGCGACTGAACTGGAGGCGCAGGGAATCAAATTACAGGTAAAATATAATTAATAATAACAATAATCTTAAGTACTTTTACTAAGGTTTATACTGTATCCCTCAGTTTGTCATTCAAATACTAATTTCTATGCACCAAGTAGGCTTACATCTTCCTGTTTACTCAAATAAAGTTACCAGGATTTATTTAATATCTTGTAATAAAAGATAATAATACTCATGGACGCGAGAAGGGGGGACGGGACGGGACGCTGAGGGGGCTGCAGTACCCCCATCTGCGAGGCTCCGCTAGCACCCGCAACCCCCCCTCGCATACAAATCTTTCTGTAAGAGTAAGTATTATCAAATACATTATACAAAATATATAAGGTAGCTATAAAAGTAGTCAACAACGATCAATACAACAAACAATGAATAGCAAACTGAAAGAAGGCAATTTAAAATAAATATTTCATGGATTTAGGATTATAATCTAAAGGATGTTAAGGTACAAAGAAATGCCAAAAGGTGTATTTAATGAAGACTGAAACAAAAGAAAGAGAAAATGTATAAAATGTCTGTCCATGTGTGTGCGCCTCACACAGGGAGACCCTCTGTGGAGCGCCAGGCTTCTGCACACAAACCCCCAGGCCATAAAAGATGCTCATTACAGGTAAATCCATGTACAATATCACATTAAAGAGGACATATAATGCTAATTTACAGGTTCATATCTGCATTTTGTGCCTCCACTGTGACATGTTTACATACTTTCACGTTCAAAGAATGCTTTCACAGACCATTTACAACCTATATAACACACTACAGGAAAAAAAGCGTAATACAATACAGCACTCCCTATCAGAGATGGTAGAAGTACACACATCCTTTACTCAAGTAGAAGTACAGATACTCGCGTTTAAAAATACTCTGGTAAAAGTAGAAGTACTGACTAAACTTCTTTACTCAAGTCAAAGTAAAGAGGCTTTGAAATGTACTTCAGTAAAAAGTACCCATAACTAGCAGCTGTTTTAAAGAGTACCTGACCTCCCTTTATATTAATAGAACAATAATGTCATTGTTAGCTAATGAATGTTTCCATGGTGACCAACGGCAACATGACAACGTTTTCATTGGTCCCTCTTCTTTAGAGAAGACCAGGAAATGATAGATACACGGATTGTGTTCAAATCAATAGGCACGCAATGACTCTAAATAATAATGATCACGCCACCAAACACACATTCAGACTAAAGGAACCAGCCTGTTTGGAAAATGAGAGAAGTAGAAAGTACAGGTATTTGGGTTCAACATGTAAGAAGTAGAAAGTACAGGTATTTGGGTTCAACATGTAAGAAGTAGAAAGTACAGGTATTTGAGTTCAACATGTAAGAAGTAGAAAGTACAGGTATTTGTGTTCAACATGTAAGAAGTAGAAAGTACAGGTATTTGGGTTCAACATGTAAGAAGTAGAAAGTACAGGTATTTGTGTTCAACATGTAAGAAGTAGAAAGTACAGGGATTTGA
Organism: Notothenia rossii; assembly: GCF_949606895.1. Taxonomy (NCBI): domain Eukaryota; kingdom Metazoa; phylum Chordata; class Actinopteri; order Perciformes; family Nototheniidae; genus Notothenia; species Notothenia rossii. The sequence continues at coordinate 93,101,843 of NC_136912.1, forward strand.
GTTCAACATGTAAGAAGTAGAAAGTACAGGTATTTGAGTTCAACATGTAAGAAGTAGAAAGTACAGGTATTTGGGTTCAAAATGTAAGAAGTAGAAAGTACAGGGATTTGAGTTCAACATGTAAGAAGTAGAAAGTACAGGTATTTGGGTTCAAAATATAAGAAGTCAAAGTAAAAAGTCCTCAGAAAAATAAGTAGTGGAGTAAAGTACTGATACCAGAAAAATGTACTTAAGTACAGTAACGAAGTATTTGTACTCCATTACTTCCCACCTCTGCTCCCTATCAACTCACAGTTTGTAAACGTGGTGCATCAACAGGTTTCTGCTCAGTGGGGCTGATGTTATCACCACAGCCACGTACCAGGCGAGTGTTTCAGGATTCATGAATCACCTGGACGTGAGTTGTGATCGAGCCAAAGAGCTGATGATGTCCGGAGTTCACCTCGCTAAAGAGACTGTGGAGAGATTTGTTTCTGACTCTCATCCAACAGGTAGAAAACTACACTTTAGACGCTACAGTCTGGCCTGTATTGCTTATATGTCTTCTGTAAGATGTGTGCAAAGCAAACATCCTAACACCTAGGACTCGATTTGTGTCTGTAGATTTCTCCTAAAATCGCCAAAAGTGACATAAGATAATGCCTAATTTGCATATTTAAACATAACATTTCAGAAAAGTTGTAATACAAAAAGCAATTATTCTAACGTTAGTAATGAACCTGGGAAGTTTCATGGTGATATCTATTAGTTACATGTTTTACCCTATTCCCCTGCAGTGTATGAATATTACAATACATATCTTTAAAGTCCGTTTTCTCTTCCTCTCGCACCAGATATCTCCACTTCAGAAGTACTTACATGCACCCAACTTCCCAGTTACATTCCTATCTATTTTCTGGAGTTTTTTAAAAAGGCTTTTATTCATAGATTATTCAAACCCTTATTTTAGGTCATTTCTTAACTAAAAACATGGAGAAAAACGATTATCTGTTTACCATATTCCCTGATTTATGGAGTGATAAAAATAGATATTGAAAAGGTCCTCTGTAAAAAAATATCACTCGTCGTCACCGGCTTGAGCTTCAACCTCAGGATCCATGTGTTTCTGATGCTCTGCAGAATGGAAGTAGTCATCACATACAGAGCATCAACTAGTTCCTGAACAGTGTCCTTCACATGCTGATATCCAAGAGAGGGAGTTACACAGTCACAAGATGGAGGAATAGAAAGCAGTATTCAATGTTTACTTCAGATTAGCTCCACGTCAGAAATGAGCATGCTTGTCATATGTCTCTCTCCATAGAGGCTGAATCATCATGTTAATCCCATAGCTATCATATGCCTCAAACAGTCCTGATGCTCTTCTAGGTAATCACACATCCTGTCATGGTCACAGCTACAGTTGGGATACCTTTGTTATCATGTTACTCTCATGTTGGAAGAGGACATTCAGTGTTTTCCCAACATATGTAAACAAAATAAAACATGAATTTTGACGCTGGCTTTATCCAATGTTCACATCTCTCAGGGCGGAGGCGTCCGCTAGTGGCCGGTTCTGTCGGACCGTACGGAGCGTTTCTGCTCGACGGCTCCGAATACACCGGGGCGTACGCAGAGAAAATGAGTGAAGAGGTAAGGTGGTCGTACTGGTGTTAACTTCTTTATCTTTTGCAGGCACAACAAATTCAACGAATCCTGAATCTCGGACCCCCTCCAACAGCGCTCTTTAAATGTGTATACAAATAAAAAAGTGAACACAATATAAGAATTTTGCTGTAACATGAATTCATGCAATTGAAAATATGGGTTTGTTTGCTGACACTGTAGAAAAAACAGATCAATGCTGTTGCTAAGCATTGCTATGACAACAAATCTATTTAGCCTTAGGTCTACAGATAATAGTTACAATGTTATTTTTCATAAAAAGCAACAATAACATGATGTAAAGAAAGTCATAAATACAAATTGAAAAGTTTAAAATGATGGAAAAAAAGCACGACCAATCATCTGAGCCGGCCCGGCTAAAGTAACTGGATGGCCTACCTGCCTGTCAGCCTTCCATCTGTGCACAAACTTATCTCGTGCCCTCATTGGTCATGTGCGCGTTCGTGTGTGTTGGAGGAGGGGCTCTGGAAGGAAGTCTGAAGGAAGGGGGAGATTTTTTCGGCTGCGTACTTTCAAATTCTCGCGCACTCGAGCTGGTTTCTCCATTCTTACCTACCCTACCTTTAAGGTAGTTGAAAGATTTTACTTCGAAAAAATTGAAAATTATTTTTGCACATTATTACAGACTCTAAAGGTTCACAGCGATTCCCCTTTAATTCATATATTTTCACAGTCATTTCTCATATTTCTTAAGTATATATATATATATTATATTACACTACATTACATTACATGTCACTTGTTAGACGTTGTTACCCAAAGCGACTTGCATACATTCAATACTGTGGACAATCCCCACAGGAACAATTTGGGGTGAAGTGTCTCAGGGACACAACGACATGCTGACTGCAGTGGGGTTTGAACCAACGCACAACCCACTGCACCACACGCCTATATAATATTTCTTATAATATTTTGTCTCAATATTTATTGTTAACTTTTAGTTGAACTTCTCTTACTGTGTTTCAAGTATGCTCAAATCCCCCAAAGCAAATTCCTTGTGTGAAAACCTTAACTCAATTCTGCCGTTTTAAATGCATACCTGTTTGTTCGAGGGGCATCAGAGCATCTTTTCTAAAGGCTTAAGTCATAGTTGATGATCTCAGGTGTCTTTGTTGCTTCTTTGAAGGATTTTAAAGTGTGGCACCGGCCTCAGATCGAGTGTGTCGCAGCAGCGGGAGCCGACTTCGTGGCTTTTGAGACGATCCCGAGTCTGAAGGAGGCGAAGGCTCTGGTGGATCTGCTCCGAGAGTTCCCCGACGTTAAAGCCTGGCTCTCCTTCTCCTGTAAGGTAAACACTGTCTGTGTGGTAGAGATCATGCAATGTTTTTAGTGTTTGTTGATTGTTATGTACCTGCCTAAGGACTAGAGATGGAAATGAGCTATTAGCTATAGTCTCTTCTCTTTTCTGAGATTTATGTATTTGTATGCATGGTCTTTGTTGAAATAAATACATAATAATAATAACTGCAAATACACTAAATAACTAGGGCTGAAACACTTCATTCAACAACATCTTACTTTCTACATCTTAAGTTTGTTATTCTTAAAGGTCCCATGTCATGCTTTTCCAGTCATTACCCGTCCCCTTGTGTGTCATGAAGGTTTTTCTGCATGTAAACGGTCTGCAGAGTCACAAACCCTCAAAGTACACCCTGTAAGGAGTAAAACTCTAACACAGAGAAGACCTGTCTGTGCTGCCCCAGAACGCCTCGTTGGACATTTCTCTTTTTCCATTGTTTGCTTCCTGGGTTCTGTGACGTGTAAACACCCAAACCATCAACAAATGATCTGATTGGCCCAAATGGACCAATCCGCGGAGCCCCTCACACACCAGGATCCCTTTGCTAACTAACAGGGAGTCCCATTGACTTGCATAGAGCTCCCTGAACGCTGGTAACAGACGAGTTAGGATGATGGAGAAATGCTCTCTGCAGACCCATTCTCACAGCGTTATAAACCTTTTTCTTACTCAATATCAAGCCACACTTATTGTTTTTACTTCGGCTGTGAGTGTTTGTGTGTGCTCAGGATGAGTTTCGCTTGTTCCCTCTGTATCGCCGACCCGGAAACCACACCAGTAAGCCAGCTCACTGAGCAGCGAGCCTCGCAACGTCCCGACCAATCAGAGCACACTGGGCTCACAGGGAGGGGGGGGGGCAGGAGCTCCAACAAGCTGTTTAGGACAGAGAGTGAATACACATACTATACAGAGACGCTGTATGAGAAACCAATGTGAACTTGGAACATTGAACAATATAAATATATTCTAGACCTCCACAATGGAATTCTGATCAGTGGAAATGGCCATGACATGGGACCTTTAAAGCTCAATCAAGATGACATTTTTAGGAACCCTTGAAAACGAGATGGTTCCTCATAAGGGGTTTATCAAGAATACATACATTTCAGATTTAAATCTATGACCAAATCATACAAAATAAATCAAATAGAGACACTTTGGAGAGGAGACTAATGTCCAGAAAAAAAACTAAGAGAAGGATTTCCGTGAACAAGTAAAAGTACAAGAGTATAATCATAAAAATATACTTAAAGTACCAAAACTAAAAGTACACATTATGCAAATTGGCCCATTTTAAGAACAACATATTATATACAGTATCTTGAATATAATTATCAATGCATTAATGTGTTTATTAAAGCTGCTGTGATGCAAGTCAAATTTCAGACTGGATCTGACCATTAAAGTATTATCGTATCGTAAAGGTGCAAAAACATGGAAATTCTCAAGTAAAGTACAAGTCTCTCAAAATTGAACTTAAAGGTGGGGTAGGTAATTTTGGAGAAACCATCTCGAGTGCGCTAGAATTTGAAAATACACAACTGGAAAAAATCTGCCACCTTACAGAGCCCCTCCTCCAACACACACGAACGCGCACATGACCAATGAGGGCACGAGATAAGTTTGTGCACAGATGGAAGGCTGACAGGCAGGTAGGTCATCCAGTTACTTTTGCCGGGCCGGCTCAGATGATTGGTCGGCTTCCACAGATGACATTTTTTTATGTATTTTTTGTCAAAGCACTTCAGATATTCATTGCTATCGGGATGTTAAGAGCATTCCATGAAGTATAACAAAAAGTGTATCTCGAGCCGGTTTCTCAAACTTACCTACCCCACCTTAGAGAGTCTGATTGCAAATCTTAGGTACTGCTGGGAAAATACTGAATGTCCTCTTCCAACATGAGAGTAACATGATAACAAAGGTATCCCAACTGTAGCTGTGAACATGACAGGATGTGTGATTACCTAGAAGAGCATCAGGACTGTTTGAGGCATATGATAGCTATGTGATTAACATGATGATTCAGCCTCTATGGAGAGAGACATATGACAAGCATGATCATTTCTGACGTGGAGCTAATCTGAAGTAAACATTGAATACTGCTTTCTATTCCTCCATCTTGTGACTGTGTAACTCCCTCTCTTGGATATCAGCATGTGAAGGACACTGTTCAGGAACTAGTTGATGCTCTGTATGTGATGACTCCTTCCATTCTGGAGAGGATCACAGATACATGGATCCTGAGATTGAAGATCAAGCCAGTGATATTTGTTTCAAGTACATAATGATTTAATGAGGATTGATGAATCTTTGCCTTCCCCCCTCCTCCTCCTCCTCCTCCTCCTCCTCCTCCTCCTCCTCCTCCTCCTCCTCCTTCTCAGGATGGGCGGAGTCTCTCTGACGGCAGCTTGTTCTCGGAGGCGGTGCAGGCTGTGATTGGTTCAGATCAGCTGGTGGCGGTGGGGGTGAACTGCTGCCCCCCCGCCCTGCTGCAGCCGCTCCTGGACTCCGCTGCGTCTCTGGGGACGGACCCCTGCTGGGTGGTTTACCCCAACAGTGGAGAGGACTGGGACTCTGAGCACGGGTCAGTGTAATGCCGATCTAAATGTCCCATCTGCCAACACTCTCATATCACTCAAACAATCCCTCAAAACTCACCTTTTCACTCTTGCCTTCAACTCCTAATCCTCTAACCCAGGGTTGTCAAACTCAAATACACAGTGGGCCAAAATAAAAAAATGGGTACTAGTGGAGGGCCGGACTGGTTCAATGTTTATTGCAGAACTTATTGAAATGAACTTATTGCACATATTAAACCTGGAACTAACAAAGCTTCAATGATTGCCTATAAAAACAACATTAAACATTAAATAATCAGTTCATTCATTTCTTATGGCTCTATCTGCAGCTTTTCCAGAGTCATTTCTTATGATTACATTTTCCCACAGGCCAACAACAGCTTCAACAAAACTATTTCCCTCAAAGAGAAACCAAACATGCCCTGTTGTCGTGAGAGAGAAAGTGCAGAAGGAAACATCCATTAAACTCAGTGTGCTGCTCTGTGATGCTAGCTCAGATACTTGGCATCTCATCTTGGGTGCAAGGTCATCAATGTTTGGGCTCAGGCTCTGAGCTGAGGAGACCCTCAGGATGGAGGGAAGGTGTGCGTGCAATATACCGGAGGGCCAGATCTAATAGGAATTAGAAATTATCCTGAGGGCCGAAATTAAATCCACCAAGGGCCTGATTTGGCCCCCGGGCCTTGAGTTTGACACATGTGCTCTAACCCCTCGCCCTTATTCCACGTAGCTTAGCACTTTTTACTCTGTTGTTATTGTTCTTCTGTACTTGCTTGTAAAGCGCTTTGAGCACCAGGAAAAGCGCTTTATAAATCAAATGTATTATTATTATCATTAATGCAGTCTAATAATTAAACAATTAGAATATTCTT
>NC_136912.1:93108464-93184982 GCF_949606895.1 Notothenia rossii
GTTATTCTCCGTGATTAAAGAGGTACTGTAAATAACCGTGAAAAGAATAACAACAAAACTAGAATATTCTCTGAAATTATTGGATCATACATTAGGGAAAACTTTACATTTCTCAAAGTCACAAAATTCAAAAGAAAATGTATTCAGGGAACATCCTGCTGATGTTCAGGTGTATATCAGTATGTAGTGTCTCTACTTTAAAGAGTCCTCTCCTGCTGATGTTCAGGTGTATATCAGTATGTAGTGTCTCTACTTTAAAGAGTCCTCTCCTGCTGATGTTCAGGTGTATATCAGTATGTAGTGTCTCTACTTTAAAGAGTCCTCTCCTGCTGATGTTCAGGTGTATATCAGTATGTAGTGTATCTACTTTAAAGAGTCCTCTCCTGCTGATGTTCAGGTGTATATCAGTATGTAGTGTCTCTACTTTAAAGAGTCCTCTCCTGCTGATGTTCAGGTGTATATCAGTATGTAGTGTCTCTACTTTAAAGAGTCCTCTCCTGCTGATGTTCAGGTGTATATCAGTATGTAGTGTCTCTACTTTAAAGAGTCCTCTCCTGCTGATGTTCAGGTGTATATCAGTATGTAGTGTCTCTACTTTAAAGAGTCCTCTCCTGCTGATGTTCAGGTGTATATCAGTATGTAGTGTCTCTACTTTAAAGAGTCCTTTCCTGCTGATGTTCAGGTGTATATCAGTGTGTAGTGTCTCTACTTTAAAGAGTCCTCTCCTGCTGATGTTCAGGTGTATATCAGTATGTAGTGTCTCTACTTTAAAGAGTCCTCTCCTGCTGATGTTCAGGTGTATATCAGTATGTAGTGTCTCTACTTTAAAGAGTCCTCTCCTGCTGATGTTCAGGTGTATATCAGTATGTAGTGTCTCTACTTTAAAGAGTCCTTTCCTGCTGATGTTCAGGTGTATATCAGTATGTAGTGTCTCTACTTTAAAGAGTCCTCTCCTGCTGATGTTCAGGTGTATATCAGTATGTAATGTCTCTACTTTAAAGAGTCCTCTCCTGCTGATGTTCAGGTGTATATCAGTATGTAATGTCTCTACTTTAAAGAGTCCTCTCCTGCTGATGTTCAGGTGTATATCAGTATGTAATCTCTCTACTTTAAAGAGTCCTCTCCTGCTGATGTTCAGGTGTATATCAGTATGTAGTCTCTCTACTTTAAAGAGTCCTCTCCTGCTGATGTTCAGGTGTATATCAGTATGTAGTCTCTCTACTTTAAAGAGTCCTCTCCTGCTGATGTTCAGGTGTATATCAGTATGTAGTGTCTCTACTTTAAAGAGTCCTCTCCTGCTGATGTTCAGGTGTATATCAGTATGTAGTGTATCTGCTTTAAAGAGTCCTCTCCTGCTGATGTTTAGGTGTATATCAGTATGTAGTGTCTCTACTTTAAAGAGTCCTCTCCTGCTGATGTTCAGGTGTATATCAGTATGTAGTGTTTCTACTTTAAAGAGTCCTCTCCTGCTGATGTTCAGGTGTATATCAGTATGTAGTGTCTCTACTTTAAAGAGTCATCTCCTGCTGATGTTCAGGTGTATATCAGTATGTAGTGTATCTACTTTAAAGAGTCCTCTCCTGCTGATGTTCAGGTGTATATCAGTATGTAGTGTCTCTACTTTAAAGAGTCCTCTCCTGCTGATGTTCAGGTGTGTATCAGTATGTAGTGTCTCTACTTTAAAGAGTCCTCTCCTGCTGATGTTCAGGTGTATATCAGTATGTAGTGTCTCTACTTTAAAGAGTCCTCTCCTGCTGATGTTCAGGTGTATATCAGTATGTAGTGTCTCTATTTTAAAGAGTCCTCTCCTGCTGATGTTCAGGTGTATATCAGTATGTAGTGTCTCTACTTTAAAGAGTCCTCTCCTGCTGATGTTCAGGTGTATATCAGTATGTAGTGTCTCTACTTTAAAGAGTCCTCTCCTGCTGATGTTCAGGTGTATATCAGTATGTAGTGTCTCTACTTTAAAGAGTACTCTCCTGCTGATGTTCAGGTGTATATCAGTATGAAGTGTCCCTACTTTAAAGAGTCCTCTCCTGCTGATGTTCAGGTGTGTATCAGTATGTAGTGTCTCTACTTTAAAGAGTCCTCTCCTGCTGATGTTCAGGTGTATATCAGTATGTAGTGTCTCTACTTTAAAGAGTCCTCTCCTGCTGATGTTCAGGTGTATATCAGTATGTAGTGTCTCTACTTTAAAGAGTCCTTTCCTGCTGATGTTCAGGTGTATATCAGTGTGTAGTGTCTCTACTTTAAAGAGTCCTCTCCTGCTGATGTTCAGGTGTATATCAGTATGTAGTGTCTCTACTTTAAAGAGTCCTCTCCTGCTGATGTTCAGGTGTATATCAGTATGTAGTGTCTCTACTTTAAAGAGTCCTCTCCTGCTGATGTTCAGGTGTATATCAGTATGTAGTGTCTCTACTTTAAAGAGTCCTCTCCTGCTGATGTTCAGGTGTATATCAGTATGTAGTGTCTCTACTTTAAAGAGTCCTCTCCTGCTGATGTTCAGGTGTATATCAGTATGTAGTGTCTCTACTTTAAAGAGTCCTCTCCTGCTGATGTTCAGGTGTATATCAGTATGTAGTGTCTCTACTTTAAAGAGTCCTCTCCTGCTGATGTTCAGGTGTATATCAGTATGTAGTGTCTCTACTTTAAAGAGTCCTCTCCTGCTGATGTTCAGGTGTATATCAGTATGTAGTGTCTCTACTTTAAAGAGTCCTCTCCTGCTGATGTTCAGGTGTATATCAGTATGTAGTGTCTCTACTTTAAAGAGTCCTCTCCTGCTGATGTTCAGGTGTATATCAGTATGTAGTGTCTCTACTTTAAAGAGTCCTCTCCTGCTGATGTTCAGGTGTATATCAGTATGTAGTGTCTCTACTTTAAAGAGTCCTCTCCTGCTGATGTTCAGGTGTATATCAGTATGTAGTGTCTCTACTTTAAAGAGTCCTCTCCTGCTGATGTTCAGGTGTATATCAGTATGTAGTGTCTCTACTTTAAAGAGTCCTCTCCTGCTGATGTGCAGGTGTATATCAGTATGTAGTGTCTCTACTTTAAAGAGTCCTCTCCTGCTGATGTTCAGGTGTATATCAGTATGTAGTGTCTCTACTTTAAAGAGTCCTCTCCTGCTGATGTTCAGGTGTATATCAGTATGTAGTGTCTCTACTTTAAAGAGTCCTCTCCTGCTGATGTTCAGGTGTATATCAGTATGTAGTGTCTCTACTTTAAAGAGTCCTCTCCTGCTGATGTTCAGGTGTATGTAGTGTCTGTACCTCTTTTTTCTTGTCACGTAATCCTCTGTCATGTGTATTTTTTTCCTGAATTAAATACATTTTTCCACCAGTTTATAAAAATCTTAATTTATTGGAAAAGCAATAATAAATAAAGCAGTATTATCTAAATTGCACAATGACATCTGTATTGGGGTCAGAGACAAACTGTGGCTGTACACAAACATAACAAATAAATAACATGCATTCATCACTTTCTGTAATTCCACTTTTTCAACGATTCACTTCAAAATCTGGGATTATCTACGCAAAACAATCTTACTGGACGTTTCACAAAGAACATCATGTCGTGCGTTCACAACACTTTAACTTTTAAGCATTTCCACTGAGATCCACAACACAAGCCCACTTACCTGTATAACGAGTTATAAAAGACTAAGAAATAAACTTAAATATGACCCCAAAAATGATTTGAATCCACGTCTGAGAATCCTAAAAGTCATGAATTCACCGATATTATATATACTGGTAACACTGTTTTTCTTACTGTCAACAAATCCCACAAGAAGACCAAAACCTTGAGATTTTATTTAAGTTTTATTGCGAGTTTCAGCTCATTACCTGACTGTTCATGGCGTTTATAGATGTGATGGAGCGTGGGGTATTATCTTAAAAAAAAAATGGACCTATTCTGCACATGAATATTTGTATTTTGTGCCTCTACTGTGACATGTTTAAATACTTTAATGTCATTTGTTATGAAGCATTTTGGCACTTCCTGTTTGCTCGTCTAGAAGTCAGTGGTTTTTATAACATGTTTTTGGTTAAAAGCCTGAACTAAGGTGTACAACGTTAAGAGATTTTAACATTCTGTTCAATATAATATAAAATATGTAAGTAAATATCCCACTGGTGCTATGTGTCAGCAGTTGATAACAAGTATCTAAATTAGCCGCCATTAGCTTAGCGGTATTAAAGTGAAGTCAAGTGACCGTGCTGTAGTTCCTGCATAGCCTAACGTCAGCTTTTTACTTCTAAAGATAGCATTTACGCGTTCATATTTATAAAAGTGGTGTTAATATGTGGAGATTATCCTGCTTGACAAAATATGTAAGTATCATAAACGCGTGTTTTTACAACAGAGCTAATTATCCCAAAAGTTGTAGTAGAGGGAACCAGTGAGATGCTAACTTCTACACCACTCAAGAAGAAGGAACATTAAGAAAGAGAAGAACGTTTTTGGAGGCAAATCTTCCCGGTAACAACGATGACCAATGAGAGACCAGCTTGCTCTCAAACATGGCACTTAAAACCTAAAGGTCTCCTATTATACTGTTTTTCATCAATATATTATAGGTCTCAGATATATACAGAGCCTGTCTCTGATTGGCTGAAACACCAAACAGATCATTGCAGCATTACCCATAATCCCCTCTGTTTCAGCACTGTTTCCAAACTGCTGATTCTCTGTCTGTTACTTTAGATGAAAATAAGGAGCCCCTCCCCACGCCCCTCTGAGAGACATTTGGTTACAAAGAACTCAATGGTGCTCTAGGAGGAGATTCAGGTGATAAGGTGGGGGGGGGGTTACCTTGGTTGCTGATTGGCTAATGGTTACACAAGACAAGACATCGTTATGACATCATAAAGTTGCCAAAATCTGATCAGCTCATTTTCAGACAGGTTTTTATAGAAATGGATCAGAAAGAGACAGAATCTTTGTTCCTGAAACTTACAGAGTCTCTTTCCACAGAGGGGACACATGTTGATGTAGAAGAGACATGAAGAAGAGGGGACACATGTTGATGTAGAAGAGACATGAAGAAGAGGGGACACATGTTGATGTAGAAGAGACATGAAGAAGAGGGGACACATGTTGATGTAGAAGAGACATGAAGAAGAGGGGACACATGTTGATGTAGAAGAGACATGAAGAAGAGGGGACACATGTTGATGTGGAAGAGACATGAAGAAGAGGGGACACATGTTGATGTGGAAGAGACATGAAGAAGAGGGGACACATGTTGATGTAGAAGAGACATGAAGAAGAGGGGACACATGTTGATGTAGAAGAGACATGGAGAAGAGGGGACACATGTTGATGTAGAAGAGACATGAAGAAGAGGGGACACATGTTGATGTAGAAGAGACATGGAGAAGTGGATTTTGCGTAATAGGTGACCTTTAAGCCTGACGTGTGTATGCTGGATGTAGTATTTGTTATGACATCATAAAGTGGCCAAAATCTGATCAGCTCATTTTCAGTTTCAGGTTTTTATAGAAATGGATCAGGACAAAAAGAGAGAGAATCTTTCTTTCACGTGGATTTGCATAATAGGTGACCCTTAACACATGGTTGGTTTTTGTCTTTGCATGGGATTAGTTGGTAGTAAAATACAAAACCAGACTTATCCTGTTTATCCAATTGTTTCTGTACTTTAACGTCTTGTTATTGAACCTTTCCCTCAGTCTGCGATGTCCTCCTCCAGGTCTCTGTCGGGGGATCTCTGTCTGTACTCGCTGCTGTTGGACAGGCGTTTCCAGCTGGAGTCTTTCTGGCTGCCGGTGCTGTTGGAGCGGCCGATGTTGGCGAGGCTTTTGGAGGTCGTTCTCTCTTCCTCCACGTCCTCCACGGAGCTGCTGTGACCCGCGTCGTGCCGCAGGTTCTCCAGGTTCAGAGCCCAGGGCCCTAGCTTCTGCCAGTTCACCCGCTGGAAGGCCATGATGCAGTGCAGGTTACCCCCCACCTGGGAGAAGTTGTCTGAGGTTAGTTTCTGACAAAGACATTTTAATATATATTCAGCAACAAATGAATACAGTGGGGCAAAAAAGTATTTAGTCAGCCACCAATTGTGCAAGTTCTCCCACTTAAAAAGATGAGAGGCCTGTAATTTTCATCCTAGGTATACCTCAACTATGAGAGACAAAATGAGAATAGAATTTATTTGCAAATTATGGTAGAAAATAAGTATTTGGTCAATAACAAAAGTTCATCTCAATACTTTGTTATATACCCTTTGTTGGCAATGACAGAGGTCAAACGTTTTCTGTAAGTCTTCAAAAGGTTTTGACACTGTTGCTGGTATTTTGGCCCATTCCTCCATGCAGATCTCCTCTAGAGCAGAGATGTTTTGGGGCTGCCGCTGGGCAACACAGACTTTCAACTCCCTCCAAAGATTTTCTATGGGGTTGAGATCTGGAGACTGGTTAGGCCACTTCAGGACCTTGAAATGCTTCGTTGCCCGGGCGGTGTGTTTGGGATCATTGTCATGCTGAAAGACCCAGCCACGTTTCATCTTCAATGCCCTTGCTGATGGAAGGAGGTTGTCACTCAAAATCTCACGATACATGGCCTCATTCATTCTTTCCTTTACACGGATCAGTCGTCCTGATCCCTTTGCAGAACAACAGCCCCAAAGCATGATGTCCCCCCCCCATGTTTCACAGTAGGTGTTCTTTGGATGCAACTCAGCATTCTTTCTCCTCCAAACACGTCTAGTTGAGTTTTTACCAAAAAGTTCTATTTTGGTTTCATCTGACCATATGACATTCTCCCAATCCTCTTCTGGATCATCTAAATGCTCTCTAGCAAACTTCAGACGGGCCTGGACATGTACTGGCTTAGGCAGGGGGACACGTCTGGCACTGCAGGATTTGAGTCCCTGGCGGCGTAGTGTGTTATTGATGGTAGCCTTTGTTACTTTGGTCCCAGCTCTCTGCAGGTCATTGACTAGGTCCCCCCGTGTGGTTCTGGGATTTTTGCTCACCGTTCTTGTTTCTCATTTTGACCCCACGGGGTGAGATCTTGCGTGGAGCCCCAGATCGAGGGAGATTATCAGTGGTCTTGTATGTCTTCCATTTTCTAATAATTGCTCCCACAGTTGATTTCTTCTCACCAAGCTGCTTACCTATTGCAGATTCAGTCTTCCCAGCCTGGTGCAGGTCTACAATTGTGTTTCTGGTGTCCTTTGAAAGCTCCTTGGTCTTGGCCATAGTGGAGTTTGGAGTGTGACTGTTTGAGGTTGTGGACAGGTGTCTTTTATACTGATAACGAGTTCAAACAGGTGCCATTAATACAGTTAACAAGTGGAGGACTGAGGAGGCTCTTAAAGAAGAAGTTACAGGTCTGTGAGAGCCAGAAACCTTGTTTGTGTGTAGGTGACCAAATACTTATTTTCCACCATCATTTGCAAATAAATTCTTTAAAAATCAGACAATGTGATTTTCTGGATTGTTTTTCTCCTTTTGTCTCTCATAGTTGAGGTTTACCTAAGATGAACATTACAGGCCTCTCTCATCTTTTTAAGTGGGAGAACTTGCACAATTGGTGGCTGACTAAATACTTTTTTGCCCCACTGTATATAAAAAGGACAGCTCTCTTTAAAATCTGAAACATGTTTTGCTCGCAGTGCTTTTTCTTAAACCAAGTTCCACGAAAATCTGCTTTAATCCTGCTGAAACACAACCTTGTTGACGAAGGTAAACAGTAACTACATAAAACCGCTATCAACAAGGTTTAGGTGGATTATCTTGAGCAATGGGGTCATGTTTTCTGGAAGAGACATTCATGTTGAGTCTTTTTACAAGATTGTTTTGCACAAGCCGAGTGCTTTTATGTCCCATTATTTATATATATATTGGAGAGAATACATACATTTCTAAGGTCCCATAGATCAATAAACACAACTGTTATGTGTTTTTTGTTTTGTAGTGTGTGAGATCGGAACCTTTTTGGTTTTGCGGCGCTGAATCCCTCTCTCTGTGTGACGGATGTCCAGATATTCTGGATTCTGAGTGTTCAGGTCCGTCACAATGTCCAGCCATCTGGAAACACCATTCATGGTTACAAAATCCACTACAGTAGACCAATAAATATGAACTGAATAAGTTAAATATAGTTCCAATGGTGTTAAGTAACTAGAAACATTTACTCAAGTACTGTACTTAAGTACAATTTTGAGGTACTTTGTACTTCTACTCCACTACATGTATTTAATACCTTTAGTGACTTCACAGATGTGGATGAATGATGTGAAATATAATCAAGTGTTAAATCAGACTTTAGTTCCACCTGGAGTAAATCCACCAGCTACCCTGCAGTATACAAAGTCATTCAAACTAGCTGCACCTTTACCAGCTTTGAGAACACTTTCATGATCAATCATTATAAAACATATCATATATATTATTCTGAAATGGACCAATCTGCACAAAGACTACTTTTACTGTCGCTACTTTCACTATATTTTGACGAGAATACTTTTCTACTTTTACTTGAGGAACATTTTGAATGCAGGACTTTTACTGTAACAGAGTATTCCTACACTCTGGTACTTCTACTTTTACTCAAGAACAAGATCTGAGTACTTCTACTTTTACTCAAGTACAAGATCTGAGTATTTATACTTTTACTCAAGTCCAAGATCTGAATACTTCTACTTTTACTCAAGTACAAGATCTGAGTACTTCTGCTTTTACTCAAGGACAAGACCTGAGTACTTCTACTTTTACTCAAGTACAAGATCTGAGTACTTCTACTTTTACTCAAGTACAAGATCTAAGTACTTCTACTTTTACTCAAGAACAAGATCTGAGTACTTCTACTTTTACTCAAGTACAAGATCTGAGTACTTCTACTTTTACTCAAGTACAAGATCTGAGTACTTCTACTTTTACTCAAGTACAAGATCTGAGTACTTCTACTTTTACTCAAGTAAAAGATCTGAGTACTTCTACTTTTACTCAAGTAAAAGATCTGAGTATTTATACTTTTACTCAAGTACAAGATCTGAGTACTTCTACTTTTACTCAAGTACAAGATCTGAGTACTTCTACTTTTACTTAAGTACAAGATCTGAGTACTTCTACTTTTACTCAAGTACAAGATCTGAGTACTTCTACTTTTACTCAAGAACAAGATCTGAGTACTTCTACTTTTACTCAAGTACAGGATCTGAGTACTTCTACTTTTACTCAAGTAAAAGATCTGAGTACTTCTACTTTTACTCAAGTACAAGATCTGAGTACTTCTACTTTTACTCAAGTAAAAGATCTGAGTACTTCTACTTTTACTCAAGTAAAAGATCTGAGTATTTATACTTTTACTCAAGTACAAGATCTGAGTACTTCTACTTTTACTCAAGTACAAGATCTGAGTACTTCTACTTTTACTCAAGTAAAAGATCTGAGTACTTCTACTTTTACTCAAGTAAAAGATCTGAGTATTTATACTTTTACTCAAGAACAAGATCTGAGTACTTCTACTTTTACTCAAGTACAAGATCTGAGTACTTCTACTTTTACTCAAGTAAAAGATCTGAGTACTTCTACTTTTACTCAAGTAAAAGATCTGAGTATTTATACTTTTACTCAAGTACAAGATCTGAGTACTTCTACTTTTACTCAAGTACAAGATCTGAGTACTTCTACTTTTACTCAAGTACAAGATCTGAGTACTTCTACTTTTACTCAAGTACAAGATCTGAGTACTTCTACTTTTACTCAAGTACAAGATCTGAGTACTTCTACTTTTACTCAAGTACAAGATCTGAGTGCTTCTACTTTTACTCAAGTACGAGACCTCAGTACTTCTTCTACCTGAAAAAAGGGGAGGGTCTTACTTTTTACAGTGGATCGCCGGGTGTTTCCTGCTGGGTTCACCAATCAGGATCCAGTGCTCCATCTCATTCATGGGGAGAGGACCCCTTCGTTAACAACAAATAGAAATGGAAATGGACGAATAAAGTAAAAATATGAGTCTCTGCATTTAACCAAAGCTGGTGTTAGGAGAAAAAACACGACACTGGTCAGTTACTACGGTAAACTCTTAAGGGCTCAAACTAAATGTTAATTAGTATTTTTAAGTTTGTACACATTTTCATTTTCTTTTATTATTTTTGTCTTATTATTATAAATTAATTGTTATTTGCTTTTATTATTAATATGTTTATCTATGCACCAATACTAAAAAATAAATCCTTTACAAATTATCAACACAAATTTTGAAAAAAGGCAAAAATGTAGAGAAAAATATCCACAGAAATTTGAATAATATAAACATAAATAATAATAATAATAATACCTTTTATTTAAGTGCTTTTAAAAGTGCTCAATGACGCTTGACACAGATACAAAAAAAAAATATGAATGCTTGTATATATTATTATATTATTATTTATAAATGAATCATCAGATGAATCCATAATAAAATAACAAGTTAACCTGCAGTGATGTTACCTGTACGCCTTGGCAGCTCTGAGCGGCGTCGCCTCGAAGCCCACGGGACAGAAGTAGTGGTTCTGGCAGTGATAGATGTACGCCATGGATTCATCCTTTAGTCCCTGAGTCAGCTTCATCAACGCTCCTTCAGCTGAAACACCATGTTAGCAAAATATCACTCATCACCGGCTTGAGCTTCAACCTCAGGATCCATGTGTCTGTGATCCTCTCCAGAATGGAAGTAGTCATCACATACAGAGCATCAACTAGTTCCTGAACAGTGTCCTTCACATGCTGATATCCAAGAGAGGGAGTCACACAGTCACAAGATGGAGGAATAGAAAGCAGTATTCAATGTTTACTTCAGATTAGCTCCACGTCAGAAATGAACATGCTTGTCATATGTCTCTCTCCAGAGAGGCTGAATCATCATGTTAATCACATAGCTATCATATGCCTCAAACAGTCCTGATGCTCTTCTAGGTAATCACACATGCTGTCATGTTCACAGCTACAGTTGGGATACCTTTGTTATCATGTGACTCTGATATTAGGAGAGTACATTCACTATTTTCCCCACAAAGAATTTAAATACTTATAACTTTAATTTGATTTCTTTATTAGAGAACATGCAGTTTCATTTTGGATCATGTTGTATTTTAGAATTTTTATTTTAATTATCCAGAATATTGTATATTGTTTTGTTTCTATCTGATATCATATTTTGTATTGTTAAATTCTCTTTTTTAGGTATTTTAGTAGGCCTATCTATCTATATATCTATCTACCTATATATCTATCTATCTATCCATCCATCTATCCATCCATCTATCCACCTATCCATCTATATATCCATCTATCCATCCACCTATCTACACTGAACAAAAATATAAACGCAACACTTTTGTTTTTGCTCCCATTTTTCATGAGATGAACTCAAAGATGTAAAACATTTTCTACATACACAAAATAACCATTTCTCTCAAATATTGTTCACAAATCTGAAAAAATCTGTGATAGTGAGCACTTCTCCTTTGCCGAGATAATCCATCCCACCTCACAGGTGTGGCATATCAAGATGCTGATTAGACAGCATGATTATTGCACATCCCACCTCACAGGTGTGGCATATCAAGATGCTGATTAGACAGCATGATTATTGCACAGGTGTGCCTTAGGCTGGCCACAATAAAAGGCCACTCTGAAACGTGCAGTTTCGCTTTATTGGGGGGGTCTGGGGGGGTCCGAAAACCAGTCAGTATCTGGTGTTAGGGTTAGGGTTAGGGTAATGTTGTGAAACGAGTGGCCCATGGTGGTGGTGGGGTTATGTTATGGACGACGAACACAGGCCACTCGATTCACAACATTACCCTAACCCTAACCCTACCCCTCACACCAGATACTGACTGGTTTTCGGACCCGCCCAGACCCCCCCAATAAAGCAAAACTGCACGTTTCAGAGTGGCCTTTTATTGTGGCCAGCCTAAGGCACACCTGTGCAATAATCATGCTGTCTAATCAGCATCTTGATATGCCACACCTGTGAGGTGGGATGGATTATCTCGGCAAAGGAGAAGTGCTCTCTATCACAGATTTTTTCAGATTCGTGAACAATATTTGAGAGAAATGGTTATTTTGTGTATGTAGAAAATGTTTTAGATCTTTGAGTTCATCTCATGAAAAATGGGAGCAAAAACAAAAGTGTTGCGTTTATATTTTTGTTCAGTGTATCTATCTATATCTATCTATCAATCTATCCATCCATCCATCTATCCATCCATCTATCTTTCTATCTATCTATCCATCTATCTATCCATCCATCTAACTCACCCGTCTCTCCTGCTGTCTTGTGTTTCCCGTAAGGTTTGTACAGGATGTAGGAGCAGCCGCGCACTCGGAAATGATCATTAATCTGTCTGAACCACCTGCAGGAAAACATCATTACTGAGCTGCAGACATCACCTCCATAAAAACAAAGTTATTCTTTTAAAAATGCAGATTAAACATGCGTGAAATGTTCAGTGTTAAGGAACTTTCTGAGTACTTGAATAGATCATATTCACGATATAAGAAAAACTTGAACAAATTCGTTTTGTGGGAGTTTTACATACAACTATTTTAATTAACCATGTCAAGAACTAGGTCAGAATAATATATTTTTCAGAATGGCAAACACCTGAAAACAGTGTTAATAGGAACTGCATAAAATTAAAAAATGTTGTGATATTTTGAAAAACAACAAAAAAGGTTTTTTGCTCTGGCCGTACATTTTGTTATAGTATTACTATTAAGTGGTTAACATGGCTAATGAAAATGAATACTCCTATTGACATGCAGCTGTGCAGAGCAGACGTTCTTAAAACACCCCTATGATGTACCATATGCAGCTATGCCCTTTAATAAGTTATATTTATTGCTTTTCTAAAGTTTTAAAGTAGGTGTTTCTCCCCAACTGAGCCTCGTACCTCATTAGCGTGGCGTTTCCAGTGAACGGACCGAACTTGATTTCTTCAAAAGGCGGCTGGAAACCCAGGATATGCAGAGCCTCCTCCTGAGAGAGGGGGGGTAAACTGGCAAAGCAAATATCACAAATAAATGTTATGGTTGCAGAAGATGTGGGTTGTTTTTTCGGTGAAGTGTGAGAGACGTGACTCACCTTCCTGCCCCCAGAGTGCTGTACAGGAAGTTCCACACAGAGATGAGAGAGGAGATGCCGCAGGAAGTCTTGTACTGAGGCCGGCTGATGCAATACCTGCAAATCAGACGATAAACAATAATAGGTTCATGTTTTATATTTTGAACACACATTTGTAGATACTGTGTATACAGAGGTCAACTTCTCCTGCTTTGACACAATGAATAAATAGATTTTTTGTTAAACTCCTCAACCAAACCTCTGCATAAAACTACAATTTTCACACGTTAACATAACATTTTAAAGTTGACGTTTAAAGCACCACGCATAACTGCTGTTAATTAGTCAAAGTCTACAAACTGCTTCATCTTAAAATATGAAAAAGAAACAGTATTGGGACGATGTGGTGTTTTAATACTTTAACAAGATATGAAAGAGAGTGGAGAGAGTCAGCAGCTTCAGGTTCCTCGGTGTCCACATCACTGAGGACCTGACATGGACTCATCACTGAGGACCTGACATGGACTCATCACTGAGGACCTGACATGGACTCTTCACCGAGGACCTGACATGGACTCATCACTGAGGACCTGACATGGACTCATCACTGAGGACCTGACATGGACTCATCACTGAGGACCTGACAAGGACTCATCACTGAGGACCTGACATGGGCTCTTCACTGAGGAGGACCTGACATGGACTCATCACTGAGGACCTGACATGGACTCATCACTGAGGACCTGACATGGACTCTTCACTGAGGACCTGACATGGACTCATCACTGAGGACCTGACATGGACTCATCACTGAGGAGGACCTGACATGGACTCATCACTGAGGACCTGACATGGACTCATCACTGAGGACCTGACATGGACTCATCACTGAGGACCTGACATGGACTCATCACTGAGGACCTGACATGGACTCTTCACTGAGGAGGACCTGACATGGACTCATCACTGAGGACCTGACATGGACTCATCTCTGAGGACCTGACATGGACTCATCACTGAGGAGGACCTGACATGGACTCATCACTGAGGACCTGACATGGACTCATCTCTGAGGACCTGACATGGACTCATCACTGAGGAGGACCTGACATGGACTCATCACTGAGGACCTGACATGGACTCATCACTGAGGACCTGACATGGGCTCATCACTGAGGACCTGACATGGACTCATCACTGAGGACCTGACATGGACTCTTCACTGAGGACCTGACATGGACTCATCACTGAGGACCTGACATGGACTCTTCACTGAGGACCTGACATGGACTCATCACTGAGGACCTGACATGGACTCATCACTGAGGACCTGACATGGACTCTTCACTGAGGACCTGACATGGACTCATCACTGAGGAGGACCTGACATGGACTCATCACTGAGGACCTGACATGGACTCTTCACTGAGGACCTGACATGGACTCATCACTGAGGAGGACCTGACATGGACTCTTCACTGAGGACCTGACATGGACTCATCACTGAGGACCTGACATGGACTCATCACTGAGGACCTGACATGGACTCATCACTGAGGACCTGACATGGGCTCATCACTGAGGACCTGACATGGACTCATCACTGAGGACCTGACATGGACTCATCACTGAGGACCTGACATGGACTCATCACTGAGGACCTGACATGGACTCACCACTGAGGACCTGACATGGACTCATCACTGAGGACCTGACATGGACTCATCACTGAGGACCTGACATGGACTCATCACTGAGGACCTGACATGGACTCATCACTGAGGAGGACCTGACATGGACTCTTCACTGAGGACCTGACATGGACTGATCACTGAGGACCTGACAAGGACTCATCACTGAGGACCAGACATGGACTCATCACTGAGGACCTGACATGGACTCATCACTGAGGACCTGACATGGACTCATCACTGAGGAGGACCTGACATGGACTCTTCACTGAGGACCGGACATGGACTGATCACTGAGGACCTGACATGGACTGATCACTGAGGACCTGACAAGGACTCATCACTGAGGACCTGACATGGACTCATCACTGAGGACCTGACATGGACTCATCTCTGAGGACCTGACATGGACTCATCACTGAGGAGGACCTGACATGGACTCATCACTGAGGACCTGACATGGACTCATCACTGAGGACCTGACATGGACTCTTCACTGAGGACCTGACATGGACTCATCACTGAGGACCTGACATGGACTCATCACTGAGGACCTGACATGGACTCATCACTGAGGAGGACCTGACATGGACTCATCACTGAGGACCTGACATGGACTCATCACTGAGGACCTGACATGGACTCTTCACTGAGGACCTGACATGGACTCATCACTGAGGACCTGACATGGACTCATCACTGAGGTCCTGACATGGACTCATCACTGAGGACCAGACATGGACTCATCACTGAGGACCTGACATGGACTCCTCACTGAGGACCTGACATGGACTCATCACTGAGGTCCTGACATGGACTCTTCACCGAGGACCTGACATGGACTCATCACTGAGGACCTGACATGGACTCATCACTGAGGACCTGACATGGGCTCTTCACTGAGGAGGACCTGACATGGACTCATCACTGAGGACCTGACATGGACTCATCACTGAGGACCTGACATGGACTCTTCACTGAGGACCTGACATGGACTCATCACTGAGGACCTGACATGGACTCATCACTGAGGACCTGACATGGACTCTTCACTGAGGAGGACCTGACATGGACTCATCACTGAGGACCTGACATGGACTCATCACTGAGGACCTGACATGGACTCATCACTGAGGACCTGACATGGACTCTTCACTGAGGAGGACCTGACATGGACTCTTCACTGAGGACCTGACATGGACTCATCACTGAGGACCTGACATGGACTCTTCACTGAGGACCTGACATGGACTCATCTCTGAGGACCTGACATGGACTCATCACTGAGGACCTGACATGGACTCATCACTGAGGACCAGACATGGACTCATCACTGAGGACCTGACATGGACTCTTCACTGAGGACCTGACATGGACTCATCACTGAGGACCTGACATGGACTCATCACTGAGGACCAGACATGGACTCATCACTGAGGACCTGACATGGACTCTTCACTGAGGACCTGACATGGACTCATCACTGAGGACCTGACATGGACTCATCACTGAGGACCTGACATGGACTCATCACTGAGGACCTGACATGGACTCATCACTGAGGACCTGACCACCACCATCACCAAAAAAGCTTGACAGCGGCTCTTCTTCCTCCGCAGGCTGAGGAGGTTCAACATGGACTCAAGGATACTCTGCAACTTCTACAGGTGCTCCATAGAGAGCATCCTGACCTTCAGGTGCTCCATAGAGAGCATCCTGACCTTCTACAGGTGCTCCATAGAGAGGGTCCTGACCTTCAGGTGCTCCATAGAGAGCATCCTGACCTTCAGGTGCTCCATAGAGAGCATACTGACCTTCTACAGGTGCTCCATAGAGAGCATCCTGACCTTCTACAGGTGCTCCATAGAGAGCATCCTGACCTTCTACAGGTGCTCCATAGAGAGCATCCTGACCTTCTACAGGTGCTCCATAGAGAGCATCCTGACCTTCAGGTGCTCCATAGAGAGCATCCTGACCTTCAGGTGCTCCATAGAGAGCATCCTGACCTTCAGGTGCTCCATAGAGAGCATTCTGACCTTCAGGTGCTCCATAGAGAGCATCCTGACCTTCTACAGGTGCTCCATAGAGAGCATCCTGACCTTCTACAGGTGCTCCATAGAGAGCATCCTGACCTTCAGGTGCTCCATAGAGAGCATCCTGACCTACAGGTGCTCCATAGAGAGCATCCTGACCTTCAGGTGCTCCATAGAGAGCATCCTGACCTTCAGGTGCTCCATAGAGAGCATCCTGACCTTCAGGTGCTCCATAGAGAGCATCCTGACCTTCTACAGGTGCTCCATAGAGAGCATCCTGACCTTCAGGTGCTCCATAGAGAGGGTCCTGACCTACAAGTGCTCCATAGAGAGCATCCTGACCTTCTACAGGTGCTCCATAGAGAGCATCCTGACCTTCAGGTGCTCCATAGAGAGCATCCTGACCTTCTACAGGTGCTCCATAGAGAGCATCCTGACCTTCTACAGGTGCTCCATAGAGAGCATCCTGACCTTCAGGTGCTCCATAGAGAGCATCCTGACCTTCAGGTGCTCCATAGAGAGCATCCTGACCTTCAGGTGCTCCATAGAGAGCATCCTGACCTTTTACAGGTGCTCCATAAAGAGCATCCTGACCTTCTACAGGTGCTCCATAGAGAGCATCCTGACCTTCAGGTGCTCCATAGAGAGGGTCCTGACCTACAAGTGCTCCATAGAGAGCATCCTGACCTTCTACAGGTGCTCCATAGAGAGCATCCTGACCTTCTACAGGTGCTCCATAGAGAGCATCCTGACCTTCTACAGGTGCTCCATAGAGAGCATCCTGACCTTCAGGTGCTCCATAGAGAGCATCCTGACCTTCTACAGGTGCTCCATAGAGAGCATCCTGACCTTCAGGTGCTCCATAGAGAGCATCCTGACCTACAGGTGCTCCATAGAGAGCATCCTGACCTACAGGTGCTCCATAGAGAGGATCCTGACCTTCTACAGGTGCTCCATAGAGAGCATCCTGACCTCCTACAGGTGCTCCATAGAGAGGGTCCTGACCTTCAGGTGCTCCATAGAGAGGGTCCTGACCTACAGGTGCTCCATAGAGAGCACCCTGACTGGCTGCATCACGGCCTGGTACGGCAGCTGCACCGCCCTCAATCGTAAGACTCTACAGAGGGTGGTGAAAACTGCAGAGAACATCACCAGGACGGAGCTGCCCTCCATGGAGGACCTTTGCTCCCAGCGGCTCAGGAAGAAAGCCCTCCGGATTATCAAAGAACCCCATCACCCCAGCCACAAACTGTTCAGTCTGCTGCCGTCTAAAGCATCCGGACTAAAACCACCAGACTCAGAGACAGTTTCATCCCACAGGCAGTAAGACTGTTAAACACCTCAACTGTTGAAACAACATCCACAATATTCATCTGCTACTTAGTCATTATTTATCTATTACCTAATATATCATATTTCAATGACTTCCATATAGACTCTTACTGCACTATTTCTCTTCTTGTATTTACTTGCACTATATTGGTCTGTTTATCTGTGTTTTGTGTTGCTCTGTTGGAGAAGCCTGTGACACAAGACTTCCATCGACAGAACTACACTGTAGCTCTGTTCTTCTGACAAATAAAGAACCTTGAACCTTGAAAGTTGATCCTGAGACGTGTCTTGGTTGCATGTTTTTGCAGCCTCTCTTAAAGCCTGATGTAAATGATTATAAGTTTACCATCTCCTGAGGTCGAGCACTTTCCTCTGCTTGATGTCCTCCTGCGAGGCGTGAGGAGCGACGTCCTGCAGGTTCCTGCTCTGTCTGTCTGAGGACTTCATCTTCTTTGAGCTGCTCTTCTTCACGTTACCTGAAAAACAGTTAAAGGAGGCTAAAGCAATGTTCAACAGTTAAAGAACAGACACGTTATTTAATATCCTGATACCTCGAGCAGGTTTGGCATCTTTAGGTTATTATAAAAACAATTTACAAAATAAATGATACATAAATATAATTTTCTATTTTTCAGTCAGTTCTGAATATAACTACAACCGTCTAAGTGTCTGATCTAAACGCCATGTAGTTCCTTTGTACCCTTAATTTAGTTATTTTACTTCTGCCAGTTGCATTGACGCCTTAAATCTCATAAAGTGTGGTGTTGATATGTGGAGATTATCACGCTAAACAGAATGTGAAAGTCTCGTAAACCTTTGATTGCCACAGATCTTATTTTATGCGATATAAAATCCCATTAGCTTTTTCCGAGGTAACCATGACGATGCCAACTTCACGGTCAACCTCCAAAAACACATCACCCCGCACCTCTCTGTAACAACACGCTTCTTACTTGTTCGTATTTTTCTAGTGAGCACAGCGTTGAAGTCCGTGGTGTCTATCTCCCAGGCCAGGATAGGTTTGGACAACACTTCCACCATGTCTCCGTCTCCGTCTCCATCGGACCCCGCAGCATCCGAGGGGCCGGCGCAGAACTCCTCCTCAGGTTTGGGCTTCCCGTCCTGCAGGTTGGAATTGGAGATGATGGAGATGTTGGAGATGTTGGAGATGTTGGAGATGTTGGGCTTGTTGGAGACGTTGGAGATGTTGGAGGTGTTGGAGATGATGGAGATGTTGGAGGTGTTGGGGATGTTGGAGACGTTGGAGGTGTTGAAGGTGTTGGAGGTGTTGGAGGTGTTGGAGATGTCCGCGGGCCGGTACACGGACGGCGCTTGGTTCAGCAGAGCGTAGTCAGAGCACACGGTGTAGAACTTCTCCCTGGAGTGAGTGACGGGGCAGGTCCAGTGGATTTCGGCGCTGGAGGCTCTCCGAACTATCGCAGCTTCCCTTGTCATCATCAGGCTGCGGTTCTCCTCGTCCTCTGTGTCCAGGGGCCTCTGACGCACAGAGGGGGGGTCCGAGGGCCCGGGGAGGTTTGACCCCTGACCTTCTGGGGCGTTAGGCATCGAAACGCCAAGGGTGATTGGTGATGGAGAAGGGATGGATGGGTTTTCTGGGGATGAGAAGATACGGTGTTGTTAGAAACACGAAGGAAGATATTAGTAATAATACAAAGTAACTAAATAATGACTAATAAAGAAACATAAAATGATCATAACAACTACAGGTGCAAAGAGAACCAAAAACTATGAAAAGTGGCAAAACAGCCACGGACAAAAAAACTACAAAAATACCCAAATTGACCCCAAAGATAAACAAATGACAACCAAGAGACACAAAATGACTACCGAGAGACACAAAACAATTACAACAAGACATACAATGACCACAAATTGACATAAAAATAAACAACAAATAGAGGCTTATAGTCAGTGTATCTTGCTTTTAAGTAAAGCATTTTGCATGTCTCATATTCTGCCCATGCAACAACAAAAAGAATAGTAAAAAATAACGGTGTTGTTTGGTCATAACACCAAATTAAATCAATGTTTCAGTTTCTTTACTGTCTAATAAAGAACATATCACTTCTTTTTTTTGTCTAATTTGATTCAGAAGCACATCTTGTATTTGCCTTAATAAAGCAGCATACCATAACCCACAGCCACATTACACAGCATCCTCAAATCTAACCTTTAACCTCTGATAACTATCCTTCATCCTCCTGCAGATAGACAGTAACTCACCTGAGCATTAACACTAACAGCTGTACTGTAAACACGCCCAGCTGCTATTTCATGACTGTCTATCCTCACATCTCCTCTTGTTTTGGGCCCGAACTGAGGTTTAAATCATCAACATGTCACCCACACATCCTTAACTACAGGTGCACATTAGCTTAACACAAGATAAACACGAAACGATCATAACAAATCCGACACGGCCTCCATGCTGAGCCAAAACCTCTGCTTCCGGTGCAGTTTTACAGGACTGCACCATTCTGAGAGGACAAAGGGGTGTTCAGAAATAGTTAAAGATGGATAACAACGTTTTAAAAAAAAAAGTAAAATATGTAGTCATACACAATCGGAACTGTAGTAACTTACTGATTGGTGTGTATTATTCTATAACATGAAATATATTTTAAATATCCATGTTGTCATTTTTATGAATGCTGGCTACATCTCGTGTTAGTGAAACATGTAATGATCCAACAGTTTAAACCAATCACAGGAGCGCTTTTAGTGTCTCTGTAAACCTCATTTTAAAGACTGAAGGTAAGTCTGAAAAATCTTTTAAAAAGACAATAATTTTACAATAACTTCTTATACTTTTGTAATACTAAGTCGCATGCCAGCTTTACTAGAACACACACTTCCTGACTATTTGGTAATTGAAAATGTGGTTTATGTATTAATCCAGTTGTCTGTAGTTTATGGTAACTGGGTGTGAAAAGAACGACAAAGTTACACAACTATCTGCACAGATGTTTGTATGAATGCACTGAAGGAAGTTGTTAGTAGGTTAGTTATAGAAGACATATCTAACTATAATATGTAGGTTTCCTGCATGTTTTCAAAGCTTTTCCACCTGTAGTGTTAATGAGAGAAGTTACAGATAAGAAGTGTAAAACGAATTACTAATAGATATCACCATAAGACTTCCCAAGTGATTACTGACATCAACACAATTGTTTTTTGTATTACAAGTGTTCTGAAATCCTATGTGTTGTATGCTTTCTTATTACAACATTGGATAGAGCCACGCCCCAAATTCAGTTTTAAGAACTTGTTTTTTAGCAACAAAACTCTCTATAAATCAGGCTGTAAAAGCTGTGTGAACAAAGCCCTCTGTGATAAGCATAAGAATATAAATAGGAATTAGACTGGAAAGTTTGATGTGTGTAAGTGCTCCCAAAGTTAGAGATATTCACAGATTGTGTACACACTACAGGTGAATAGGTAACACATACCACTAGATATCCCAATGAAAGTTACAATTACTTTTTGTATTACATTTATTTGCAATCTTATTATTAGCAATCAAAAGAAACTCAAAATCTTGTATTACTGTGTTGCAGTCGTCTGAACTGCTGATAAGTTACTTATAATGGCTTACAGGGTCCAGTGCCCCTGCAACACTGACCTTTGACCCCCTGTGGCCCCCCTCCAAAAGAAGAGTCTATGAAAACATTTATTTACTTTTAAATAGTAATTTAGAAGATCAAGATTAACCTGTATTAATCCCCCTAGGAGGAAATTCAGTTTTCCACTTGTATCCACGTTTATACATATTTTAATACACACACAGCACACAAGCATTTTTCAATACACACACAGCACACACACACACAAGTAAACACACTGCATTAAGAGAGGTGCCAGACAGGGTTCTTACGGTCATTAAAAACCTGGAAAAGTCATGGAAATTCAAAATGCTAATTCCAGGCCCTGGAAAAGTTATGGAAAACAATATGTTTCCCAAAGTTTTGGAAAAGTCATGGAAATGTAACTAAAGTTGCATCAAATATAATTTATATTTTATCTAATCGCCGAAATAGTAATACTCTAATGATAATAAATACTGTATGGCGTAATGAAACGTAAAATGGAATTTAACTGACGAGGTGTTTTGCTGGTGAGAGATTTCAGTTGCTTAGCGTGTAGAAGCTAGTAAGCCTATTATTTGATTTGTTTTAGAGGCTCAACATGTTTCATATGCAGACCTTATTTTCCTTTTCCATGTTAAAATAAAAATGTTTCAGAGGTACCGCGGAGAAAGAGTAATGTTTTTGGTCATGGAAAATGAGGTGAAGGTCATGGAGAAGTCATTGAAAATCATTGGTGAAAAAGTGTATGAAGCCTGGCCAGAGCAGATAGGTTGCCAGTCTGACCAGCGCCAGGACGTGGACTGGCTTCTCTCCAGCTACCACTTCTGTAATGACATTTTAACTAAGATACGTGGATTGGAAACAAATACCAACTTTACTTTGTAACTGAAACAAATACCAATCATGTTTTTCTTTATTTTCTATGACTTTATACCCAACAAAAAATTGAAATCTTCAACACTGTCTTTGTCTCTTTTGTACCCCAAATGGCCCCCCTGATCCAGTCCGCCAATGCTGTGATTTTATCAGATGTATTATGTTTGTTTCCAGGACACCATGGCGGACAGGAAGCAGGTGATCATCGACACGGACTGTGGGATCGACGATGCTCAGGCCGTCATGATGGCGCTCGCCGCTCCGAACATCGACGTCCTGGCGCTCACCTGCGTGTTCGGGAACGCCGCCGTGGATCACGTGTGTCAAAACGTCTTGATGGTGCTCGACGTCTGCCAGCGCCAGGGGGTGAGTTCACTCAAGATAAACCATTTAAGGGTCACCTATTATGCTAAATCCTCTTCTTCATGTCTCTTCTACATCAACATGTGTCTCCTCTTCTTCATGTCTCTTCTACATCAACATGTGTCCCCTCTTCTTCATGTCTCTTCTACATCAACATATTTCCCCTCTTCTTCATGTCTCTTCTACATCAACATGTGTCCCCTCTTCTTCATGTCTCTTCTACATCAACATGTGTCGCCTCTTCTTCATGTCTCTTCTACATCAACATGTGTCTCCTCTTCTTCATGTCTCTTCTACATCAACATGTGTCCCCTCTTCTTCATGTCTCTTCTACATCAACATATTTCCCCTCTTCTTCATGTCTCTTCTACATCAACATGTGTCGCCTCTTCTTCATGTCTCTTCTACATCAACATGTGTCTCCTCTTCTTCATGTCTCTTCTACATCAACATATTTCCCCTCTTCTTCATGTCTCTTCTACATCAACATGTGTCGCCTCTTCTTCATGTCTCTTCTACATCAACATGTGTCCCCTCTTCTTCATGTCTCTTCTACATCAACATGTGTCCCCTCTTCTTCATGTCTCTTCTACATCAACATATTTCCCCTCTTCTTCATGTCTCTTCTACATCAACATGTGTCGCCTCTTCTTCATGTCTCTTCTACATCAACATGTGTCCCCTCTTCTTCATGTCTCTTCTACATCAACATGTGTCCCCTCTTCTCCATGTCTCTTCTACATCAACATGTTTCCCCTCTTCTTCATGTCTCTTCTACATCAACATGTGTCCCCTCTTCTTCATGTCTCTTCTACATCAACATGTGTCCCCTCTTCTTCATGTCTCTTCTACATCAACATGTGTCCCCTCTTCTTCATGTCTCTTCTACATCAACATGTGTCCCCTCTTCTTTATGTCTCTTCTACATCAACATGTGTCCCCTCTTCTTCATGTCTCTTCTACATCAACATGTGTCCCCTCTTCTTTATGTCTCTTCTACATCAACATGTGTCCCCTCTTCTCCATGTCTCTTCTACATCAACATGTGTCCCCTCTGTGTAAAGAGACCCTGAAAGTTTCAGGAACAAAGATTCTCTCTCTTTTTGATCCATTTCTATAAAAACCTGTCTGAAAATGAGCTGATCAGATTTTGGCCACTTTATGATGTCATAACTATGTTTTGTCTTGTGTAACCATTAGCCAATCAGCAACCAAGGTAACCCCCCCCCCCCACCTTATCACCTGAATCTCCTCCTAGAGCACCAATAAGCGCTTTCACACCGCAGTGCTTTTCCCACAAAGCTTCATCAGAACTCTTTAGTTCTCATGAACTAAGTACAGATCGCGTTCACACCGGAATAAGTCCCTGAGGGAGGATTAGGCAAATGAAGCCGCTGTCGTCACTTCTTCTTCTTCTGCTTTGGGTTTACTGGCAGGCCGCAAACAACTTCACGTCGTATACTGCGGCCCAAAATCCCCGGCCGGAAGTCCCCGGAGTTGGGGACTGGCTTCAGTAGAAGCTGCTGGGACTCCCAGCAGCTTCTACTGAAGCCTTCCGAGTAAACGGCCAGAACGCCGACACCTCCTCATCTCCACCGCTCCCGTGTTTTATTTTGTGTGGACATAAGTTAGTTTCTCTGCATTTCTGCGCTGGGCTAATGCTAATAATGATAATAAAATGGCGGCTTCACAAACGTTTTTGGGAGTTTGACGGGGTGTGGTTTGCAATCCGCCCAGCCAATCAGACACAGGAACCTTTTTCTCCCACCAAAGTCCCTGCTGGGAGTAAAAAAGGTTCTGATGAACTAATTTTAATTCCGCCTCTTTTTGGTGTGAACGCGACATTTCGGAACCATATCAGAACTAAAGTGGGGAAAGTACTGCGGTGTGAACGCGCCTATTGAGTTCTTTGTAACCAAATCTCTCTCAGAGGGGCGTGGGGAGGGGCTCCTTATTTTCATCTAAAGTAACAGACAGAGAATCAGCACTTTGGAAACAGGGCTGAAACAGAGGGGTGTCCTAGTCTCAATTGTTATGTGTGTCCAGATTGAAACAATAATGTAAAAGGAAAAGGTTTAATACTTATATATTTAAAAAAAAAGTTTGCTTTGGCGTGTCACTATTTCAAAAGTGTATATATTTTTATATGATTCCATATTTGCGTTATCAGTGGACCATTACAACTTAGTAGCTGAGGTTAGAAGGCGATTGTGTTCATTGTTAAAATATCTAACCAGTGTTGACTGTTGATAAGAGAAGGGCCTGAACAACATGAACAACTCCATTGAGATGTTTGCTCACTACGCTGAGTTTAGACAGAGGGGTCAGTTAGAGTTTAAAGGGGGTTTTGTGACATGTGACACTACTTTGACAACAAAACAAGGAGAACACACGATGGTTAATAAGCAAAAGTGCTACAAAATAAAAAAAATAGAACAAATGGCAACTAATGGCGCATTTCCACTACAGCGCGGTTTAAGCGTGCCGTGCCCGGCACGTTTCTGGTTGTGTTTCAACTAGGCGTAGTTCCAGCTAGTGGGTACTTTTTCACAGTTTTCTGGCTCTCCAAAATCGAGGTTCTTTCCGGGCCAACAACCGGGCGGAGTATGCTAAACTAGTGAGAGAATCGCTGGCAACTACAACAACATGAACACATTTGACCGTGATTTAATTGTAATACACGTTTCAAAATGATGCCGAAGTAACAACATACTGATACCGGTTAGTAAAAACCATGAATTAATGCTTTGACAAGTCTGCAGACAGACGGCAGGCGAGACACCTTTTTAAAATGCGTGTTATCTGAATGGAGATCGGCTAAGCCAACGCAGTATATGCTCCGACCGTCCACACTCACAACAACGGCCTACAGACATAAATAAACCAGCGACTGTATTCACCATGACACAGACAGTCTGTGGTTTGGACTTGTTTAACTTTTGTCTAGTTTCGGAACAGATATGAGGAGCTGTGAGCTCTGAGGGCGAACAGCTAATGTTGGTTTTGTGATTCTCATTAAAATTACATTACATTACATTTAGCTGACGCTTTTATCCAAAGCGACTTACAATAAGTGCATTCAACCAAGAAGATACAAACTTGAAGAAAACAGAATCATATAAGTTCATCAGGTTTCATAGAGCCAAACATTTCAAGTGCTGCTCAACTGGCTTTAGATAAGCCAGCCCTTTATTAGTATATAAGTGCTTTGTTAGTAATTCTATCTCTGGAAGTGGAGTCCAAAGAGATGAGTTTTCAGTCTGAAGAAGATGTGCAAGCTTTCTGCTGTCCTGATGTCAATGGGGAGCTCATTCCAACATTTTGGAGCCAGGATAGCAAACCCACGTGTTTTTGCTGATGGGAACTTGGGTCCCCCTCGCAGTGCGGGTGCAGCGAGCTGTTTGGCCGATGCAGAGCGGAGTGCACGTGCTGGGGTGTACGGTTTAACCATGTCCTGGATGTAGGAAGGGCCAGATCCATTCGCAGCATGGTACGCAAGTACCATTGTCTTGAAGTGGATTCTAGCAGTTACTGGAAGCCAGTGAAGGGAGCGGAGGAGCGACGTGGTGTGGGAACATTTAGGAAGGTTGAAGACCAGACGAGCTGCTGCATTCTGGATGAGCTGCAGAGGTCGGATGGCACATGCAGGTAGACCAGCCAGGAGGGAGTTGCAGTAGTCTAGGCGTGAGATGACGAGAGCCTGGACTTTTTTTCAAAGTAGTTAACAAAGTCGCTTGACAGAAGGGAGGAGTGGGGAGGGGCTTTGGGGGGGTCCAACAGGGTGGAGAAGATAGAAAATAGTTTTTGGGATTGGAATAGGAAGATTGGATCTTATCTTGAAAGAAAGTGCTTTTTGCCTTTAGAGATGGAAGCAGAGAAAGAGGAGAGGAGAGCCTGATAGGTTAGGAGGTCGTCATGGTGATTGGATTTCCACCATTTCCGCTCTGCTGCCCGAAGGATGGTTCTTTTAGCACGCAGTGCGTCATTTAGCCAGGGAGCAGGAGGGGACTGACGAGCCTGCCGAGATGTGAGAGGACAGAGAAAGTCCAGAGAGGATGAGAGAGGAGGGAGGACAGAGAGAGTCCAGAGAGGATGAGAGAGGAGGGAGGAGAGAGAGAGTCCAGAGAGGATGAGAGAGTAGAGAGGAGAGTTTCTGCAGCAGAGTTTGGAGGCAGGAGTTGGAACGAGTCAGAGGAAGGGAGGGCTGAGAGCACCGATGAGGCAAAGGTAGAGGGGGAGAGGGAACGAAGGTTACGGCGGACAGGTGCAGAATTAGAAGAGATTAGTTTGTTATGTTTGGAAAGGGGTAGAGAGAATGAAATGAAGAAGTGATCGGATGTGTGGAGCGGGTTTACAGAGAGGTTAGAAGTAGAGCAGTTCCTTGAGAATATGAGATCAAGGACATTGCCAGCGTTATGAGTTGGTGGGGATGGAGACAGTGAGAAAGCAAAGGCGGTTAACAGAGATGTTAGTTTGTCTATCTTCCCTGTCTGGAGGTTGAAGGCTCCGAGAAGTACAGCGGGAGGGCCAGTTTCAGGGATGTGTGAGAGGAGATGATCTAACTCCTCCAAGAAGTCCCCCAAGGCGCCTGGTGGATGGTAGAGAACAAAATGATGTCACGGCTCCGCCTACACTGCGTTACTATAGTTACTACCCCAGTTCCTAAACTGTAATGGAAACGCAGCATAAAGTGAGCCTGGCCTACCAAAGCCTAACTATACCGTACTAAGCCGTGCGAGGCCCTGCAGTGGAAATGCGCCATTAGACACTTGATCTAGAACTTACTTTAGGATTCACTGGAGCACCAAGCAGTGTAAAGAATTCCTAGTAAGTGAACAGAGGGGTTTATACTTTAGTATTCTGTAAGAAAAGTAAAAATGTTCAACAGCATACAGTTGTTCTATCAGAGCATGTATCAAAGTAGGTAAACAAATCTTCACTTTATAGATAAATAGGTAGAGTAACAATGTAAATACTGCCTTACACCAGAGCAAACAACATCCCTCACAGACAGAACACAAAAACACAAACAAATAAATAAATAGAAAACCAGTCAGCTAAAACAAAGATGTCAATAATAAACAATACATGTCAGTACGGCTGCACCTCCCCCCCGAGACAACCCGTCCAGTTTGAAAAAAAGGGCCCCGTATTTTACCACATTCATTTGAGAAGCCACTCAGAGAAAACCTAATCCTTTCCATCTTCAGGAAATTAGGTTGGTTCCAAAGAAACCTCTGTTCTCCTGCAGATTCCTGTGTTTCGAGGGTCTTCAGGTCCTCTGGTCGGAGCCATTAACCTCGTCAGTGACCACTTTGGGACGGATGGACTCGGAGACGTGATCAAAGACAAAGACCCTCGCTGGGAGGAGAAGATCCAGAGCGAGCACGCAGTCAACGCCATGATCCGACTGGTGAATGAGAACCAGAAGCAGGTGAGGAAAACACGGTCTTTTTCATATTTTGATGATCGGATTATTTCACCGATTATTTTACAGCTAACTATTTCTAAGTGTGTTACCTCTAAACCCTTCCCCCTCAGATCTCCCTGGTGGCTCTCGGCCCGCTCACTAACCTCGCTCTAGCCGTCAGATTGGATCAAAGTTTCCCCCAAAAGCTCAAAGACCTGTTCATCATGGGAGGCAACATGGAGGGTAAAACACACAGAACATTACAGGCTCTTATTATGAAATGTCTACGCTTCTATAACTCAGATTTTCGTCTCTGCAGGAAAAGGAAACTTTACGCTATGTGCAGAGTTTAACTTTGCTATGGATCCAGAGTCGGCCTATATTGTTCTGGAGGAGTTCCTCTGCACCACGTACATCGCCTCGTGGGAATACGCCTGCAGGAACTCTCTGACCTGGGTGAGATGTTGGGAAGACCCTCAGCAGAGTTAGTTAGGATGGAACTGAAGCAAACAGGACAATAAGCGGTGAAAAAGTATCAATGGAACTCCTTAACAAATGAATAAAAGCACACTGATACCATTTTGTTTGGTTAAGAAAACAAATGAGAACTAAATGAAAATCTATGTAAAATATTTAAACATTATGGCCGTTCATACATCACTTAACCGAGACACTATATCAATAAATACATCTTATATATAAATACTGAAACCTAATGAATAAATACAAAATAAATATATAAACATGAATATTTAACGTAAAGTTAAATATCTAAAATGATTAAATACTGAGACTTAAAGGGGACCTATCATGCAAAATGCACTTTTTGATGTCTTTTATACATAAAGATGTGTCCCCGGTGTGTCAGGGAACTCACGCAGCGTCAGTAAATAAAACCCTCTCTCTTTTCCTAAAACAAATCTCTAAAAACGGGGGAACAACGGAGCTGATCCAGATTTGCGTCCGATATGACGTAATATCTGAAATGTGGACCCACGGCCCTATCAGAAACGTTGCTATCAGAAACAATGCCCGACTGTTTTGGACGTAATATGGTCGGTGTTTACATTAGCATGCTAACACTCAGAGCTAACCTGTACTGGAGAGCATGTGTGTGAAGAAGCAGGAAGTAAAAAGGAACTCACCTTGTGGTATAACCGGCAAGAGAGAAAGCCTTTGAGCTCCATACTGTTTCAGAGAGAATCCTTGATAATCCATGATATGGCGTTTCATCACGGCAGCATTTAGTTTAGACAGTAGCTGCCGGGTCCCGCATGAGCTCAGACCCCTCCTTTAAAAAAAATAAAAATAAACCTTTATACCCCAAATCAGCACTTTTGAAACAGGAAGTGAAATAGAGGGATATGAGGGATGGCTAGAATGGGTGATCTGTTTGGTATTTTGAGCAAAACACTTCATAGACATGATTTTTATATTTTTGTATATATCTGAGACCTATGCTATTGCCTAAAGATAGCATGATAGGTGACCTTTAAATATAACAAAAGACAACATTTGTCCATGAATCATTTATCAGTTTCTCTTAAGAATTTCCTCCACATCCTGAAAAGAAGATAACAAATCAGAATACATCACAGCAGTGGCGGGTAACAGAATGGGGCGGCCATGCTGGGGCCAGTTATTTAAAAAACTTTAAATGATTGAATGTATTTCATTTGTTTAGGAGTTCTTTGAGGAGCTGATAAACCAGGACGCTCCGGCTGCGGCCTTCATGAAGACGATCACTTCCAAGTGTCGGGCGTACTCCAAAGAGGCGATGAAGAACAAGAGGGACGTGTACTTCGGCCCGGGGTACGTCTCCTACGATGCGTACGCCATGGCGGCCTGCATCGACCCCGACGTGGTGCTGCAGAGCATCGAGTGCCCCGTCAGGGTGGAGCTGCAGGGGGCGCTGTGCCGAGGCATGATGGCGCTGGATCGCACCAATCAGCTGAAGAAGAGCCACAGCGTCACCGTGCTCACTAAGTGTGACGTCAGGAAGTTCAGTCGGCTCCTCCTGCAGTCTCTGAGGCAGCCGAAGAAGTGATGATGAAGAGGGAAAACAACCTGAAGGAAATTGTTATGAAGGATATCAGATACAAATGTTAAGTTTGGCTGGAAATGCACTGTACAAACCTTCCTCAAGTATTCAATATGTTCCAGATTTATATAAAGCAGTATTTTGTTAATCATTTATGTCGAAAATAGACAATTTTCCACCAAGAATTGAATCGTTCGTGGTGAAATTGGATAGAAAATTGAAGTTTTCCTGAAAATCTACATATATGTTTTCTCTTGCTTTTTATTAATTCTACCTGCTATCTGCTGTGTAATGTTTATTATACTGTTCATGCTCACTGCTTGTAGCACTTCGGGGTTTGAAATCAAATATGAAGTGCTTTATAAATGAAACCCATTATTATTATTATTATGGTCATTTATATTTCAAATATTTATACAAAAAATAATAAAAAATTGATCTTAATTGAGCTAGAAAGGCTTTTTAATCAATAAAAAGTGACAGGGTGTCCGCAGGGTCTTAAAAAGTATTAAAAGTTGATCAATCTATTTAGCGAAAATGAAGGCTATTAAAAAGTATGAAACGGCATTTTCCAAGGTATTACATTTAGTTTGTTTTCAATAAGTATATGAATTGTCCAAAGAGGTTGTATTCTACAGTCTGCCTGAATGTAATCGTTGCGTAGGTGTGTAGTGTGATTCTGTGTACTTTATGGCATCCCGCTGGATTTGACGTCATCTGAACAGGACATCGCACGCTCACGGCTTGATAGCGCGCGAAGATCCGTTTACGCCGGTTGCTAAGCAACATCGTTATGGGGAAATGCAAGTCTGCGTCCAAATGGTTGGAAGATAAGGAGGAAGGACAATCAATACTGTATATAGTCAATGTGAGGTAAAGTGTGTCGCCAAGGTAACCGGTTAGAACTCCAAGTGGAGATGAGGTCTTAAAATGTTTGGAAAGGGTCTTAAAAAAGGTCTTAAAAGGAATTACATCTGACTTCAGGATTCCTGCATATACCCTGAGTGATAATTTGCCAGCCTGCATTACATTGTCTGGGAGGATAACGGATAAACAATACACATTTTGCCAAATATCTACAATACTCCCTTTCTGTGGTCATTCATACAGATTGAAAAGATGAATGACAAAGGGAGACAATCTGCTTATATGATAACTTATGTAAGGATTTAGCTGGGATCATTCCTATGTTCCCCATAATTGAACTACAACAACAAGAACCAGCTGAAGGAGAGCCGCAGCGTACTAATGCAGTCTCTGACATCAACCAAAGAAGTATTCCTGAGGACAAACTAACATATTTATCCACCCAAAACTCAGTTATTATGAAGGATTTTGGATATAAAATAAGATTCATTTTTGCTGGAAATATACAATACAACCATTCCTGGAGTCTTTGAAATGTTCCCCAGATATATATGAAACATTTTGAAGTACTTTTGTAATCATGTATGACAAAATAAATACTATTTTCCAACAAAAATTGAAATGTTTGAGAGGATATCGGATAGAGAAATGATAGAAAGTCTGCAGATAAATCTAAAATGTGTGATGCCAAATACAAAATCATTTGTTTTCCAGATTTGTATAAAAGATTAACTCTCGTATTGTGATAAAAAGGAGAATCTACCTTTTTTTTATTATGAAAAAAGATCATTATCTACCCTGAACATAAAGTGCCTTTTAAAAAAACGTCTTCTCGTGCAAGAAAATGCTAACTTTGCTTCAAAGAACCCACTTTTTATTAAACCCAATATTGTCTTTTACCTCATTTCTAACTTGCAATCCATTTATAACTACACCATCTACATGTACTTTATTTGTTTTATTTTGTAGTCCAAAGCCAACACTACAATCAGTTAAAATCTGACCCGTAGTTTGCTTTTCTTTAAAGATCACCAATCATGCTATTTTTAGGCAATAGCATAGGTCTCAGATATATAAAAATATATAAAAAACATGTCTATGATGTGTTTTGCTCAAAATACCAAACAGATAGTTGGGTCACCCATTCTAGCCATCCCTCATATCCCTCTATTTCACTTCCTGTTTCAAAAGTGCTGATTTGGGGTATAAAGCTTTACAAAATAAAAATTGATTAAAAAAAAGGAGGGGCTCAGCCTATGCGGGACCCGGCGGTTTTTGACATATTTATTGCCAGGAATACACAAATGAATGTAGTGGAGTTTTGGCGATTAGGCCCCGTTGTGCGGGAGTATCATTCGGGAGGGGAAAACTCCGATCCGATGAAACCCCTCGGGGTCTTGACACTGGTGGTGGTGAATTGGGGTCTGTCTGAAGGAGAGTGGCTTAGCTTGACCCCGGTGGTGGTGAATGGATGGTTGGGTCAGTCTGAAGGGGAGGGGCTTAGCTTGACCCTGATGGTGGTGGATGGATAGTTGGGGTCGGTCTGAAGGAGAGGGGCTTAGCTTGATCCTGATGGTGGTGAATGGATAGTTGGGGTCGGTCTGAAGGGGAGTGGCTTAGCTTGACCCTGGTGGTGGTGAATGGATGGTTGGGTCAGTCTGAAGGGGAGGGGCTTAGCTTGACCCTGATGGTGGTGAATGGATAGTTGGGGTCGGTCTGAAGGGGAGGGGCTTAGCTTGACCCTGGTGGTGGTGAATGGATGGTTGGAACGGTCTGAAGGGGAGGGGCTTAGCTTGACCCTGTTGGTGGTGAATGGATAGTTGGGTCGGTCTGAAGGGGAGGGGCTTAGCTTGACCCTGGTGGTGGTGAATGGACAGTTGGGTCGGTCTGAAGGGGAGTGGCTTAGCTTGACCCTGTTGGTGGTGAATGGATAGTTGGGTCGGTCTGAAGGGGAGGGGCTTAGCTTGACCCTGGTGGTGGTGAATGGATAGTTGGGGTCGGTCTGAAGGGGAGGGGCTTAGCTTGACCCTGGATTCAGAGGGACAGGAGGTGAAAAGGAATGGAGGGGGGTTGCGTTGAGTCACCTGAAATGACCGCTGTCAGAGGGGGGAGAGCAGATTTAAAAAGGGTTAGCAGAGCGCTATGATAGGCTCTTGGGAATAGAGCGAATTGATTGGTTAGCTGGGGAGAGCCCGATCAATTATTGAGAGGAGGGAGAGTAGTAACATGGAAATAGTAAATGAATGAGTAAAGACGGTCTTCCTGGTTGAACTTGCACTGAGCTTCATTTAGTCTCAGATCACTTCCACATGTTCTCCATCAGCTTCGTATGGCACCTTGGACATAACACAAGAAGAACATCCTGTTTTTGTTTTTGAAAGACAAACCTTTATTAATGATCCAAACATTTCATTTAATCACACATCCCATCAGTAAAGTGTGTTCAATGATTTCATGATCAGTTTCTCTTTCTCCACACCATGAATGTGTTTCATCTCAGCTATTTCAAACAGAATCAGACATGATCACCTTATTGATTATTATCATCATAATGTATGTTCTATAAAACATCAGAGTACCCACTTTCTATTTGGATAACAACAACAACAACAACAACAACAACAACAACAACAGCAATTAGTCTGCAAAACAATAACTGTAATATTATACAATGTATTTCCCAAGCAAAGACTCTAAGCTATTTACAGGAGAATAATGAATGATGTACTTATTGATTATGATCATGACAGAAAGTAATATCATTTTAAATAAACATGTGATGATGAAATAAGTGTTATAACCATCTGGGAACTCATTTTTTAGTTAATTCAGCAACAATAACATTTAATCTGTCAAAAAGAATACATGTGATTATAAATGTCTCGATTGTTTTAGAACCAGAATAAAATGTGTAGAATAAAAGAAGCTCTGCTGCTTTCTCTCTGAAGACTCGTGCACTACAAGAGAAACAACAACAAGAATCAAAAGAAATATCCAACACATATTTAGAGCAAAGTTTACAAATCAGTTCAGGTGAACAAGGATCCTCCTGAGCAGCCTCCATGGCTAACCAGACACAGGAAGGAGCCGGAAGAATGTCCAACATCTACAGAACAACTCGTGAGAAGATGTTGAAGCCCCGCCCATCATGTTTGATTGACAGCTGATCTCTGCAGTGAAGACATGGACAATCAGCTCTGATGGACACACGGTGAGTTTAAGAAGTAGAAGAGTTCCTCCAATGACTTCAGGCTATTTGAGTTTACAAAACTCAGCAGTGGTTCCATATTCATAACCATGAAGATAAACCCCAGCATGTATCGGCTGAGTGAATGTGGTCTGCACTCTGTGGAGGAGAGTCATGGTTTCAGAGACGCTGTAGAAGGACAGAACACCTGCTCTGTGATCCAGGTACACTCCTACTCTGAAGGACGGAGGACCTGAGACGGGAGTTTTGATTCTGTTGTAACTAAATGAATAACTGTTTTGGTTACAATCTAAGGACCAAGATTTGTCATTGTATCCAAATAAACTTTCCCCTGCTCTGCTGATATTCTTGTATGCGACTGCTACAGAAACTCCTTTCCCTCTCCACTCCACCTCCCAGTAACAACGTCCAGTCAGACTCTCTCTACTCAGGACCTGAGAACATCCAGTGAATCTGTCTGGGTGACTAGAATAACACTGTTGTCCCATGCGTGTTGCTTTTCTGCTCCCCTCAGATAATACC
Source organism: Notothenia rossii (assembly GCF_949606895.1). Lineage (NCBI taxonomy): Eukaryota > Metazoa > Chordata > Actinopteri > Perciformes > Nototheniidae > Notothenia > Notothenia rossii. Next base: position 93,143,493 of record NC_136912.1, read on the forward strand.
ACCCGTATGTGTGCTGTGTTTGGATCCAGAGTGATCTCCTGTGAATATGTTAAGAACCCAGCTCTGGTGGTGGGCTCTGCTGCTGACAGTAAAACCTCCACTTTAGTCGGTGAGACGTTTGTCCATTCCTCTCTCAGGACGTCCTGTAGTTTGTCTCTGACTGCTGACAGGGCCTCCGTCACGTCCTCAAAGTATCTCAGAGGACGGATGTTGATGCTGGAGGAGTGTGTAGCTTCACTGAGGGCTGACAGTGAGGAGGGGTAGCTGAGCAGAAACTGGTTGTGGTCCTCTGTGTGAGACAGCAGCTTCAGCTCAGCGTCTCTCCTCTTCAGCTCAGAGATCTCCTGCTCCAGCTTCTCCTGGAGCTCTCTGACTCCACTCACTTCTCTCTCCTGCTGGGATCTGAGCTGCTGCTTCACATCAGAGCTTCTTTTCTCCATGAGACGGATCAGCTCAGTGAACATCTTCTCACTGTCCTCCACTGCTTTCTCAGCAGAGCCATTGACGACCTCCACCTCCTGCTGAAGCAGCTTCACCTCCTTCTCTCCGTCCTGGATTCTCTGCTGGATGTTTAGTCGACTCCCCTCCAGCTCTCTCTGCCTCTCAGTCCTCTCTGCTGCAGCAGACACCGTGTCGTGGCCTTTGTGTTCGTCCACAGAGCAGAGATAACAGATACTCTGCTGATCAGTGCGGCAGAACATCTTCATCACCTCGTCGTGACGAGAACAGATGTTCTCCTGGAGCTTCTTGGAGGGCTCCACCAGCTTGTGTTTCTCAAAGGCAGGTGATTCATAATGAGGCTGGAGGTGTTGGTCACAGTAAGAGGCCACACACTGCAGACAGGACTTACAGGCTCTCAGTCTCCTCCCAGTACAGACATCACAGGCCACATCTCCAGCTCCAGCATAGCAGAGATCAGCAGGAGCAGCTTGGAGTCCAGTCTTCTCCAGCTCCTCCACTAAAGCTGCTAACATGGTGTTTTTCAGCAGGACAGGCCTCGGTGTGAAGCTCTGCCTGCACTGAGGGCAGCTGTGGATCTCCTTCTCATCCTCTCCGTCCCAGAAACCTTCAATACACTTCATGCAGTAGCTGTGTCCACAGGAAGTGGTCACCGGATCCTTCAGTAGATCCAGACAGATGGGACAAGATCTTAAGGTTTCCCTCTTCAGCTGAACTCCTTTCTGCGCCATCTCACCTTTCAGTAGCAGCGAGTGTGTGAGTTTCACTTCCTGAGAGCTGAAACTATGTGACAGGTTATCTGAACAACATGTGTGTGGGCGGTGAATGTGGCTATCAGGTCTCGTACTTTACCCACATGTTGGTTACACCCCTCCTCCTCAGTGTGGCTCTGAAGGGGAGGAACCAGGAAACACAGAGTGGAGCTGGCTGTGTTTCTGAGAGCAGGAAGAAGAGGGAGGGCTTATCAGACTCTGACCTACACAGAGCCTCGGTTACAACCTCCTCTTCATTTGTAAAATAATTTGATAAACTTACAAAATCTGAAGGGAGTTAAATACTAGTGACCAAGCACCCCAGGATCTGACCATACGATGGCAACCATCGTGGTCGAGGGAAACAAATGAATGAGCAAGCATTCTGCGTTGAATGTGTTCATACTGTTTGAAATAATGACTGTCGGCAGTGTAAACATCTTTGTTACATCTTTTGTTAAATTGATGTGTGTGATCTGCAGATTGGGGCCATTGAGAGTTTGTTTCTGTAGCTTTACAAAAACTTTACAGATTTTACATATTTGGCATTGGTTTTAAATATGCAAAGGCCTCTAACTTCGTTGTGATGGCAGCATGTATTTGCTGTGTCCCCATTTCCCATGGTAACATGGCTAATGTGTTTATTTATTATTTGTGGGGTAATTTAAATTTGTGTTATTTATCTTTTTTTCAAGATTTAAATGAAGCTCAGCGCAAGTTCTTTCAGGAAGACTGGGTGTATATACATTCACTCCGCAGCTGCATATAATCAGCTCATCACAGGCGTTCTCTTTAACCTATTACATTTCACCTCATTCTCCAGCAGCCAATCAACGTGCTGCAGCCAAACTATAAAGTGGTTCTCCTCTCTCCTGCAGTCAGCTGTGATTTCAGGTGTCCATGCACCTTATCATATGGCATGTGTCAATAAATGTTCAAACTAAATGAATTCTCTCCTGATTGAAACATCATGTGTTGAAATAAACAACTGCAGTTCAAAATAAAAAGTGAATTGCCGAATATTTTTGTTGTGGAATCAATTTATTTATTTCTTTAAAAGGCAAAACATGAAAAAGCTAAGAAAAAAAACGATTGAATAAAATATATTTGGAGCAACTTAATTTATAAATGGTTGTCAACTTAAAAATGTGTGTTCACAATGATGGTAATCAAGTACATACAACTTAAAATCCCTTTTAAATCATGTGGTAAAACTAGTCGGAACAACTTAATCTTTTGAGTAATCAACTTCAAAACTTGTGTTTATGCTACCAATTATTAAGTAAGTGGTAATTAAAGACTCCTCTGATTGTAGAGGAAAAGCCTTCTCCCCTAACTCAAATAACTTTGTTGCTTTAAGACAATTTCATAGAAGTTGTCTTAACTCAATAAACATCGATGCAAACTGTTGCGTTGATTTTCTTTGTTGAGCCAAGGCATTTGTTTTTAGAGTGTACTAACGCCTGGCTAACCGCGCTGATTCGAATGCAGGAGCTTTACTGTTTAGCCCTTAACTTTATACATCCATACTTTATCCACAGTTGTAAGGATTATTTATGGATATTGGTTTAAGAGCCATTGGAGATCATTTACGATCATTAGCGGACCATTTAGAGAACGGAGAACCAAAAGACTATGTCCAGTTTCGTGTGCAACGATGTATAGAGGACTTGGCTCAGCTCGACATGGATGTGGATTTAACCCAGCTGTGTTTGAGAGTCTTCAAGAGGTTGCCCGCCAACTTGAAATCCTCTCGGAAACAGAGGAGGCGACCCTTGGGCGTCCATCTTACATGTTGCCCCCAAACGTTATTGAAGCACATCTTCGTTGGGGGCACACCGCTGGGGACATCGCGCAGGTGTTTGGGGTGTGCGAAAGAAGAATTTGTCGGAGGATGACACAGAACGGGATACGGTAGGTTTAATCCGCATTCACGTTTTTTGTCTGGTTTTCCTTACTTTTATTGTTTTGGCGTATAGGCTATATCAGTGTACACATTTGTTAGACGTATTAACTTGTGTTTAGTAATGATACAGTTTCATTAGCCTACACTTCCTCCATCCAAATTAGCCTACTTGTTTATAGATTGTTTACAGATTTATTAAAATGGGAATAGGCAATTTATATGTTGAAACCAATACATCAGATAGACATGTGTCGGGGCACAGATACAAACATGCTTTGTATACAAAGCAAAGGTACCATTACCTCAGACATGATGTAGGCCTAATAACAGCAATGAGGTTTAAGAGACCAGCTAATTTGTTTCAGATGACACCTAAATCTCTCAATGCAGGTTAGCACAGAGCAACACACTCATTCTGATGTGTTTTGATTGAGCGTTGATCCAGGTGGAGTTTTGATTCGCACTCTGCAGCTGAACCCAAGAAGGCGCAGGAAGTACTTTGTCCCAGCACCGAACAGTTTATGGCACATCGACGGCAATCATAAACTCATATAGTATAATCATTAACACTCTCAAGCATTGCTCAAACATCCACTTCACTACAGTTAGAAAAGATGGGCCCATCTAAAGTGTTCTAATCAATCAGCTTCAATGCAAACCAGTCTTCAAGACTAAAAGGCTTTATATGCATGATAGCTTTTTGTATTGGTTGGTAATGAAAATCTGAAGTCTCCTCTAACAATGCAACATACAATATTCTGTAGACATAACAAGTTAAAACACAGCAAGAAGAAATATAAATAAAATATAAATGTATCAAATTATTAATTGCACCAAATTCCTCTGCATGCAAATTAGTTTTACTATGAAAATGAAGATGATTTATGTTTTGTAATTATAACTTTTAGTAGGATAAGGCCTTTTAAATGTGTAAATGTCTGTACATACATTAGTGGATTGACCTTAATGTGTGCCTATACATATCCCTTTAGGTGGCGTTTTGTTGTGCATGGTGGTATTGACGGCTCATCGTCTCATCGTGTACTTGAGTGCTGCCACCAACAATCGGGCAGCAACAGTTTTAAGAAGCTTTTTGGAAGCCGCCAATGTCTACGGCATACTTGCCAACCTTTAGACCTCAGAAATCGGGAGCATTTCAAAATGCAAAATGGGGGGGGGGGGGGGAATCGCCGGAGCTGTTAGATTAACATTAACATGCTTATATGTAAGTGCACTGCCTTGCCACCGTCCTAATGGAGCATATGTGTGGGCAGGAAAGGAGTGAGCAGAGAGTAGAGTAGTTGTCGATCCTTGTTCTGTTTTCTGTGACTATATCTGCCTCACCCTGTCAGACTTTGAGTTGCGCGCGCTACTAAAGAGACGTGTTACCATGGAAACCAAACAATGGTGGAGCTGTATTAAAGTCAGAATGGAAACAGTCGTGTGTGTAAATCTGATTTTGTCAGAAACTGGGAGAAATGCGGGAGAAATACGACCCCGGGAGGAAACCGGGAGAGGGCAATGAAATCGGGAGTCTCCCGCGAAAATCGGGAGGGTTGACAAGTATGGTCTACGGCAGGGATGGGCAACTGGCGGCCCGCGGGCCGCATGTGGCCACCGCCCTCACTTTGTGCGGCCCGCGAGTCAATTTACAAAAATATATTGGTTTCACAGTTGTAAACAAGCTAATCATTTGAACCAGACCCCACTTGTAATTAATAATATTCACCGCTAGAGGGCGCTCCCCCCAAATTCATGAGGCCTGCAGCCAAGTGTATATTGTCTTCTGTTTACCTCGCGGCTTTCCTCCGTTAGCGGGAAAAGAAACATGAGCGCCCAAAAAAGAAAACTGGACCTAGAAAACCGTCTCTTTCAGCCAAAATGGGAAATAGATTATCTGTTTACAGAATTCAAAGGCAAACCTATGTGTTTGGTGTGTCTTGAAACTAAATCGGCAATGAAGGACTACAATTTAAGTCGCCACTACAACAGCACCCATAAAGACAAATATGAAAAGCAGCAGAACTTTTTTACCAGAGCCACGACTACACAGCAATCGTCTCTCACGGCGTCTTATGCCGTTTCCCTTGAGCTTGCTAAAGCTAAGAAGCCCCTGTCTGACGGCGAAATGGTGAAGAGTTGTGCAGTCCAGATGGCTAAAGCATTCGGAGATGACAACATGGCTAAAAACTTTGAAACCGTCTCTTTGTCCCGTCGGACAGTGACACGAAGAATATTTGATATACAAAATCATGTCGAACAAAAGGTAAAACAAGTCATGCATGACTGTGCATACTTTTCCTTAGCGTTGGATGAGAGCACTGATGTGACTGATGTGAGCCAGCTTCTCATCTACACACGGGCCATTAACAGTTCCTTTGAAGTGCACGAGGAGTTATTGAAACTGGCTTCTTTGCATGGCACTACCAAAGGACAAGATATTTTCGCCGCTGTTGAAAATGTTGTAAGTGCGCACGGAGGATTTCACAAGCTCTCAGCTGTTGTTACCGATGGTGCGCCAGCAATGCAAGGAAAGCGCACTGGATTCGCCGGCCTCCTCCGCCAGAGTGGCGTTGACTGTCCAATACTGCACTGCATCATACATCAGGTGGGTAACATTATTGTTAGCTATTCTAATGGTTTTGAATGTGGGCATTCTTTGTAAAAAAAAAATCAGGCTAAATCAAATTTCGTTTTGATATTGCAGGAGGCTCTGTGTGCCAAATCAACGAACGTTAGCCATGTCATGGATTTAGTTACCAAGACTACTAATCTCATTCGAGGAGGGAACCGGTCTCTCAATCACAGGAAGTTTATAGCCTTTTTGGATGAAGTGAACGCCGCGTACGGTGATTTACAGATGCACACAGAGATAAGGTGGATGAGCCGTGGAAAATGCTTGGAGAGGTTTTTTGCGCTACGCGCAGAAATCCCTGTGTTCTTGGAGGACACCATCCAATGTGATACAAGTGCGTACTGCGCAAAACTCAGGAATACAGATTTTCTTCTCGACATGGCTTTCCTTATGGACATTACCTCGCATCTTAATCACCTGAATATGCGGTTACAGGGAAGATGCCAAACCGTGTCGGATCTATATGCGCACATGAACGCATTTGTTACTAAACTGACTCTGTTTAAAGACAGATTTTCAGCCGACCGTCCTAATCTGGCGCACTTCCCGTCATGTGAAGAGATGCGCAAAGATGCCCCCGAATGTGAGAAAACATTACCCAAGTACAGAGCCGACATAGAAGCACTGCAGCAGCAGTTTAAGAAGCGCTTTCAAGATTTCCACACCATGCAGCCATGCATCGAGTTATTCACTAACCCCCTCTCGGCTACAATCATCGAGCAGCCCCCTGAGTTGCAGCTTGAAATGTGCGAACTACAGTCAGACCCCTTTCTAGCAAAGCGCCAGGAGAGGGGAATTTCCTTTTGGAGACTGCTACCCGAGTCCCGCTTTCCACTCCTCAGGGATTTTGCGCTCTCAATGGCCAGCATGTTTGGCAGCACTTACATCTGCGAGAGCAACTTCTCTATGATGAAGCACATCAAGTCAAGGGAGAGAAACAGACTGACAGATGAGACACTGTTCCATCTCATGCAAATCGGATGTACAAATGTTGAGATTGACATTCAGTCTATTGTGCAGCAGCAGGAGAGGCCACAAGTATCTCATTAAGAGTATAGCTTACTGATCCAGCTGTGGGTGAAGTTCAGAAAAATGCATATGTTCTTGGTTTTATGTATGGAATGTGAGGGAAGCATAGAAACACAATACAAAGATGAATATTCGTTGTTAAACTCAGTGTTGGTGTTTGGTACAATAAACATTTATTGCCTATACATATTTAGTTATTTTCATTAAATTAGTAGCTAAAGTTGGCTATTTAAATGTTGTGGATATAGTATCCTGCCGATGGAAGTGAATGGTCACGAAGTGGCCCTCTGGTAGTGAGGACATTTTTTTTTGGCCCTCACTATCCTCAAAGTTGCCCATCCCTGGTCTACGGTGTGCCATCACGTGTGAGGTCAGATAAAGGTGGAGAAAATGTTGACGCTACATGGTGGCAAACCGAGGAGAGAACAGGAATTCACACATCGCCGGCAGGAGTGTCCATAATCAAAGGTACCTGAAACTTCAAGTCAAACTTTTATCAAATTAAGTCTTTGGTAAAGATTGCAATGTCAACTATATGTTTTTAGCTATTTAGCCGTTATTAATTTTGTTGTCTTATTTTTGTTCGTCTTCCGTGAGATAAAACCATAGAAATAAAAAAAGTTATATTTCTATAATACAAACACTATAATTATGACACCAACTGTATAATTTGACAAGAAGGATAACAATATTTTTCAAACATCTATTTAGTGGAAGTCCCAGCACGTTGCATGACTGGGCAAATTACTGTTGGAACTTGGATTTTGAATGTATTTTCCAGTCAAGAGAACCTTACATTAATATTGAACCACAACAGTTAATGTACAAGTCTCCCAAGGATATGGGGAGATGCTTTATACAACAGAATACATTCATTTTATTATAATTGATTTCAGTTAATAGTTAAATAACAATAATGTTACTTAAATTACGCCTTGGATTGTTACTGTAGCTGAAAATCCACGGTTAAACATAAAAACAGAGGAAGCGCAGCTTTCGTTATAATAATGACTAACTTTCAGGAAACAAAGCTTGAAGACGTTGTTTTACCCATCTCAATAAATGTGCGCAGGAATCCTGTGAGCCTACAGGAATCCTCCAAAGAGACTTCACTGTCTTCATCCTCATCCTGTGTGGGCCAGTTTATCTTCTCCAACACCATCTCACAGATTTAGTTTTGAAAGGAGCCCAGTGAAAGCACAATAATAAACAGAACATACAAGAAGCTGCAGGTCTTGCTGTGTAGCAGAGCAGTCTAAAGATACCGTTTTTCTATTGGTTTAGCTCCTTTTAAGCAGCAAGTAGCATCATTTCATTTAAAAATATGTTTGCGTAGGTGAATGTTTGTTATAATAAACTTAAAGCAATGGAGGTCTGAGAGTAGTAAATAAACCCAATTTCTAACTCCTGTGAGTTAGGAGGAAGGATTTGACTGAGCAGCATGAGATCACTTACCCGTGGTGTGCAAATCAGATGCTCTTGGAAAGAGAAGGGGAATCGTGTCTTTCCTCTCCGAGAGCAGAGGTCAGATCAGTGTCTCTTTTAAACCCCTTCGTAACTCCTAGACTTGTCTGGAGGTTCTTCCAAGGACCTGCACAATATTTACATCACTGTAGAAAAGCAAAGCAGCCTGATTTATCTAACAGCCCAATAAGCATGTTTTAATACACTAACATCCAAATATGTATTTAACAAAAAAGCTCAAATGTGAAATGCCAAAATTAGGTCCTACTTCAAAACTTCAACTGTGATTAGTCAGTCTGACTCACATGACGTGTGTTAAGTACAGAATACTCACAGCATGGAGGATCAGTTTATCAAATAGCCATCTCCTGTTGTCACATGTGACTAGAGGCAAATCCCAGGACAGTGCCAACTCATTGATGAGTATTTTTCTCCTGATGATAATTCTGCTGTTCCCTCCAGCTAATAATGGCAAGTAGAATGAATTTGATAAGAATCGTTAATTTCTCAATACTTGAACTTTGATACAACATAAGACAACCCATCAATTAGAAGTTGATAACACCTGGGTTGCGTTCGGATAGTTCAAAAATCAGCTCCTAAATTCTAACCCTATCTCCTATTCCTTGACCTCTGAGTGAAACGTCACGGGGTTAAGGGATAGTGGATAGGAGAATTCAAAAGGATTTAGGAGAAGAGACTGCAGTACTTTAGAGAATCCGACTGCACTTTCACTATCCAACGTGTTTATGATGCGCCAGCGGACGTCATTGTGTGCGTCGGCTGCTGTGGGGAAACTATGGAAACTACAGTGTTCTATACAGCGGACGACAACATGGATGTATAAGAACGACGGACTCATCTAGAGACTCTGCACCGTGCTCTGATGCTGTTGCTTTATGGGTCATTCCAGAATTGGAGGACATTTCATGTCCCCCATATAAAAAATCTAATAATCCATGCCCAAAATGCTAAAAAATGCACTTGTTGTGTTAAACATACTTGTCTTGAGACAAAATGTGTATAACATTGTAGAAAAAGTGGTTTCAAAATATTATTTAAATTATCAAATAGCTCTCGAACATCCCCTAAAATTGCATTTTTCTCTTGTCCCCGCTTCCTGGTGACCAACTTGCATGTCAAATATAACATTTAAAACAGGGATTTTATTTACTTTTTTTGGTATTATTCTATTGATATATGTCTCTTGTAATGGTCAAATCTATTTGTTAAATCATAAACATATTTTAAATAACAGTAATTTTGCACAGAAGGTGTGTACCTCAACATGCGTTCAACCCTGTTACCCAAACCTTTTTAGATTGGCACAGGAAGTGAAAAAACTGTAAATCAGATGACACACAGGAAGTGACATCAGCAAGCATGCTAGTGCCATGGGTAGACCAAAACTAAGTCCTCTCTTTTATTTTTCATATTTTTACAATCTTTTCAGTCTTAAAAGAGTGTGGCACTCTGACCCACTCAACCCTGTTACAATATTATCAGAATAAACTATATTAATTTCAAAGTTATCTTTCTTGCATTAGATATCCAAGTTTGTCCTTGCCTTGAAAGTAGCATCGCTACATCTAGCGATAATTCCTGAGGTTAAAGCTTAAATTAGAATTGATTTTCAACCCTGTTACTATAATTAGAGTAACAGGGGTAATTCTTCATTGGAAAATATACATTTGATGCCAAGCTGGGCAAATCACTTTTTTTGATGGTTTATTATCTGTTTTTCCTAAATACATAAAAAAATAAAATAAAATAAAAGGTTCATTTTTTGAAAAAAAAGGTGTCTAAATTGTCCTCCAATTCTGGAATGACCCTTATGCTTTATGAACAACAGGGAAAGATATTCTTCATGACCAAAATTGGAATTGAAATAAAAAAGTGAAACTTATGCTCGTCACCCTCTCCCTCCGGTCCACATTAATACAAATGATCCCAATACGTATGATTGTATGAACTATGAAAAGATCTTAAAATAAATACAAATGTATTTATTATAAACGTTAGTCCTTAACATCTATCACTGTGTACATCACCATTCAAACATCTTTTAAAAGTTGAACAACCCCCACACAGCTCAGTGAAATGTTGACTTTATTTGATCATTTCATTAAAAACTAACGTTCATATTTCTCGTTTTGATTATAATACTGATGAATGTTCAAAACAAAGAACTTTGGCAACTTACCACATACGTTTTAAAATGCTTAATAAGCACCGTAACTTTCATGATATAATTTCTCCGTCATAATCGTTTGTGTCCGTGAACGGCCGACTATTTTGTGACGTCAAATGCTGCGGCTGCAAGGCATTGTGGGGCAGCATTTTCTCCTCTCCTTTCGGTTAGGGAGGTTCAGTGGTTCCTAAGCTGAAGGAGGTTATAAAGGAAGTTTGAAACCTCCTTTCCTATCATTCTAGAGAATTCGAACGGCACTTATCATGGCTGCCACTGAGGGACTTCCGGGTCATTTCACTCCGTTAGGAAGGTTCCTAAGCTAAATGGACTATTCGACTTCAGCCCTGTGCTCAAACAACACACCCATTTAACTTATAATCAGCATGTTAGTAGTTGGTAACCTGTAAAAGCTATGTTTTGTCAAAAAACATCTTATAGGAGGACATCTGTAAGTGTTCTAATGATATTTAATATATCAGTGTATGGTGTTTAATAATGCTTCAGTGCCCCCTGCTGGTGCAAAGTGTAGCCACATGATGTTAACAGTATCTGAAAGTAGATCAGCTAAATAAATAATATCCAAAGGTTGAATAATAAAATAGGTTAGAAAAAAATGGAACATACCAACTTGATTGTCTCACGGATATCAAGGTCAACACAGTCCTTAATATCTATTGTGGCTTCTTCCGGGGATCCACCAAAGAGCACATGCAGGATAGCTGGGCTCAGTCCTCCTAGGCATGGCCCATCATGGAGGAATGAATGTCCAATCATTCGGCCAGCAACAACAAAGAAGTCTCTTTCCAAAAGGAGATGAGAGGTGGAGGGAATCAGATGATCTTGTTCCCCTTCAAAAAGAAGAGTTCCTCCAGGCACTTCAAATATAGGAAAACAGTCAAAGTAAATTGAAGTAAAGTAAAGGACATAGATATTCAACTATCACACAGCATTAGTCAAGGAATGATCAAACCGCCACTGGATACTGGTTGATCCTGTAGAAACCTACATGTTCACATCAGGTTTTAGGAATACGTTTTGTTTTCTGGGGTTAAGGGACAGGTCTGTTTTCAGCCTGAACTGGTACAAAAACACACATAACTTAGTGGCTGAGACCCAGCGATCAGCCATAGTAAATATTTACTTACCAAACTTCATCTCAAAACCAGCCTGAAGTTTTGACATGATGGTTCCAAAGAAATGCCGAGTCACACCATCACCAATTGCTGGATCTCCTGAAAAATGTAAACACACACTACAGACATCAGTTTAACGCAAATATGGTTTGTTCATTCTTTTATCTTAGGTTTTGTTTGTAACCGAATTACCCTTAAGTGTGCATGTCAAGGGGCACGCCCACTCAACATTTGCCTTCTTATAAAAAGTAAGGACTGCTCTTTCCCTTTCCTCTGCACTGTCTCCAAGATCCATATAAGACACAAGGATTTTCCAGTTGCATGCTGGCTTAAAATGTCTTCTTTAAACATCTTTGCTGCCTCTGTGGGATCTGGCGCTATTTTCCAATCTAAACATATTTTAAAAGGTTTCCAAATTAATATTGGATCAAGTGAAATATAGAGAGCAACAACTTATTGCAATACATGATGTACTTAATAAAGAATGATCACCCATTCTAGCCATGCCTCATATCCCTCTATTTCACTTCCTGTTTCAAAAGTGCTGATTTGGGTATAAAGCTTAAAAAAATTAAAGAATTGATACAAAATAAAAAAGGAGGGGTCTGAGCTCATGCGGGACCCGGCAGCTACTGTCTAAACTAAATACTGCCGTGATGAAACGCCATATCATGGATTATCAAGGATTATCTCTGAAACAGTATGGAGCTCAAAGGCTTTCTCTCTTGCCGGTTATACCACAAGGTGAGTTCCTTTTTACTTCCTGCTTCTTCACACACATGCTCTCCAGTACAGGTTAGCTCTGAGTGTTAGCGATGCTAATGTAAACACCGACCATATTACGTCCAGAACAGTCGGGCATTGTTTCTGATAGCAACGTTTCTGATAGGGCCGTGGGTCCACATTTCAGATATTACGTCATATCGGACGTAAATCTGGATCAGCTCCGTTGTTCCCCCGTTTTTAGAGATTTGGGTACGGACGAAAAGAGAGAGGGTTTTATTTTCTGACGCTGCGTGAGTTCCCCGACACAGCGGGGACACATCTTTATGTATAAAAGACATCACAAAGTGCATTTTGCATGATAGGTCCCCTTTAAGGTCTTTCTCATAGCATGCATTATAAATCATTCTGAGCGGTTTTGTAGGTTAAGTAGTCAGCTAAACATCTCATTAAATGACTATCACTGGTTATGTGTGTGTATATAAACAGTGGTCATTTTGATGCTTTGATCCAAACAAAAACATTGGATAAATATTTGATGAAATATTTGAAACGGGTCAAATGTAAGCGTTAATGTTCGTTAACGTAGCTTCACTTTATTTCCTTTTATTCTTAATGTAACGGCAATTTTAATGTTTCATATGTCCAATATTCCGGTTGCCATTATTTCCCAGGTGAGAGTGATCATTGTTGGATGCAGTTTAGTTTGCTGTTTATTGATGATCTGTACAATACTCTGATGTAGTTTATACACCTCTCTTGCACGGCCACTCCTCGAGTATGGGAATGCCGCCTGGTCCCCCATGCACAACAAGGATGCTGAGCTCATTGAGAAAATACAGAGAAGGGCAACGAAGCTGGTTCCAGAACTAAAGGACCTACCACAGGCCTATTCAACTGGCGGCCCGCGGGCCAGATGCGGCTCAGAACCAACTCCCGAGTGGCCCAGCCTCCCGTAGCCAAATTCCTACACTAGTACAGACCATGAACGCAACACTCCGCATTGCATAGAAACCACCAAACCACAACGCAGCACGTTTTTTGAAAGTGCATCTAGTGGTGCTAGTAACGGTGGTCCTATGATAGCAACTCTAAAACATGTCTCTCTCAACTCTGAATTGTAAACAGAGACAAAACGGTCATTTATCTTGTGGAGCAGATCCAAGTCAAGCTGGACCTTTTTCGCGACCGACTTGAGCACGGGTCGGATGCTGCATTTTCCGACGCTCCCCAAACACATCACATCTCCGGCACAAATCACGGATGGGATGACAGATTTCATTGCGAGGTTGAAAGAGAACTTTGCCGATCGATTGGATGGACTTGCTCTGCCCACAGAGGTGATGGGCTTTGCCAGAGACCCCTTCACTGTTGCCATAGAGGGGGACGTATCAACCAGAGCAAAGGAAGTGGTCCCCTGCATCGACAAGGGGAAATATACACTGGAACTTATTGACATGCAGCGCACTAACGGGCCAGCGAAGCTTTGGAGTGATGTAAACAAACAGCAGTTCCCTAACGTTCAGAAAGTAGCGATCTGTGTGCTCAGTATGTTTGGATCAACATACACATGTGAATCAAGCTTTTCACACATTAACTCAATCAAAAGTAGCACTCGCTGCTCCCTGACTGACAGCACTCTTCACCAATGTTTTAGGATTGACATCCGATGAGCCAAAAATCACTGCTCTTGTTCAAAACAAAAAATGTCCCTTCTCCCATTGAGAAAGTCAGCGATGACAAATCACAAATGAGGTGATAGTAAGCACCTAGTTTACTATAGTAGACGTGTAGTGTAGTATTCATTCATATAGTTACCCGCCGTATCCCTTGTTATGGGTTTGTGCACTGAAGGGTTTGACAGTTCTTTCTGTATTCATTTAAATGCACTTTGTAATGTGTCTGGGTCAAATGTGACCAAAACGTATGATTTTTTTGTTATTACTTGAAAGTGAAAAAATAGTATTGCTTTGTGTTGCATTGGAGCTCTTTAGCTGTTTTTTTTGTATGTGAGGACATTTATTAAGACTCCTATTATTGTATTCAGTAAATGCACTTTGTGATGTGCCTGGTTCAAAAAACATAACCTGAATATTTGACTTCTAAAGCAAACAAATGTAATGCTACAACTGTGCACTTTTTTTTCAGATTCTGTTAAATTAATGCTAATTTGTTTGTTATTATGCACTTTTTGACCTACCTTTGTTAGATGAACAATGAATAAAAATTGCATGTTTTTCATCGCAGTAATATGTGTTGGTTTAAAATGTGTCACTACCCGCTTTTTACAGGCCGCTGAATGTCTGGCCCAGCTGAATTTTGTAGTTATAAAATCTGGCCCAACTGAATGTGTAGTTGAATAGCCCTGACCTTCCATATCAAGAACCACTGCAAAGTCTAAGATCCTGAGCATGTATTATAGAAGGGCGAGGGGAGATATGATCGAAGTTTTCAAATATCTGAACAACATCATGCCCACTACAACGGGATTATAACACCAGGACTCGGGAAACTGCCTCTAGTTGAAACCGTACTCAAGACTGACTATCCGCCACAACCCTTTCAGCCCCCGATCACTTATTGAGAGGAGAGAGAGTAGTAACTTGGAAATAGTAAATTAATGAGTAAAGACGGTCTTCCTGGTTGAACTTGCACTGAGCTTCATTTAGTCTCAGATCACTTCCACATGTTCTCCATCAGCTTCGTATGGCACCTTGGACATAACACAAGAAGAACATCCTGTTTTTGTTTTTGAAAGACAAACCTTTATTAATGATCCAAACATTTCATTTAATCACACATCCCATCAGTAAAGTCTGTTCAATGATTTCATGATCAGTTTCTCTTTCTCCACACCATGAATGTGTTTCATCTCAGCTATTTCAAACAGAATCAGACATGATTTACTTATTGATTATTATCATGATAATTAATGTTCTATAAAACATCAGAGTACCCAATTTCTATTTGGACAACAACAACAACAACAACAACAACAACAACAACAACAGCAACAATTAGTCTGCAAAACAATAACTGTAATATTATACAATGTATTTCCCAAGCAAAGACTCTAAGCTATTTACAGGAGAATAATAAATGAGGTACTTATTGATTATGATCATGACAGGAAGTAATATCATTTTAAATAAACATGTGATGATGAAATAAGTGTTATAACCATCTGGGAACTCATTTTTTAGTTAATTCAGCAACAATAACATTTAATCTGTCAAAAAGAATACATGTGATTATAAATATCTCTATTGTTTTAGAACCAGAATAAAATGTGTAGAATAAAAGAAGCTCTGCTGCTTTCTCTCTGAAGACTCGTGCACTACAAGAGAAACCACAACAAGAATTAAAAGAAATATCCAACACATATTTAGAGCAAAGTTTACAAATCAGTTCAGGTGAACAAGGATCCTCCTGAGCAGCCTCCATGGCTAACCAGACACAGGAAGGAGCCGGAAGAAAGTCCAACATCTACAGAACAACTCGTGAGGAGATGTTGAAGCCCCGCCCATCATGTTTGATTGACAGCTGGTCTCTGCAGTGAAGACATGGACAATCAGCTCTGATGGACACACGGTGAGTTTAAGAAGTAGAAGAGTTCCTCCAATGACTTCAGGCTATTTGAGTTTACAAAACTCAGCTGTGTCTCCATAATCATAACCATAAAGATTAACTCCAGCATGCAGCGGCTGAGTGAATGTGGTCTGCACTCTGTGGAGGAGAGTCATGGTTTCAGAGACGCTGTAGAAGGACAGAACACCTGCTCTGTGATCCAGGTACACTCCTACTCTGGAGGACTGAGGACCTGAGACGAGAGTGTTGATTCTGTTGTAAAGAAATGAATAACTGTTTTGGAAACAGTCTAAGGACCAAGATTTGTCATTGAGTCCAAATACACTTTTATCTCCTGCTCTGCTGATATTCTTGTATGCGACTGCTACAGAAACTCCTCCCCCTCTCCACTCCACCTCCCAGTAACAACGTCTAGTCAGACTCTCTCTACTCAGGACCTGAGGCCATCCAGTGAATCTGTCTGGGTGACTAGAATAAGACTGATGTTGTTCCATGCGTGTTGCTTTTCTGCTCCCCTCAGATAATACCAGCAGTGTGTGTGCTGTGTTTGGATCCAGAGTGATCTCCTGTGAATATGTTAAGAACCCAGCTCTGGTGGTGGGCTCTGCTGCTGACGGTAAAACATCCACTTCAGTCGATGAGACGTTTGTCCATTCCTCTCTCAGGACGTCCTGTAGTTTGTCTCTGACTGCTGACAGGGCCTCCGTCACGTCCTCAAAGTATCTCAGAGGACGGATGTTGATGCTGGAGGAGTGTGTAGCTTCACTGAGGGCTGGCAGTGAGGAGGGGTAGCTGAGCAGAAAGTGGTTGTGATCCTCTGTGTGAGACAGCAGCTTCAGCTCAGCGTCTCTCCTCTTCAGCTCAGAGATCTCCTGCTCCAGCTTCTCCTGGAGCTCTCTGACTCCACTCACTTCTCTCTCCTGCTGGGATCTGAGCTGCTGCTTCACATCAGAGCTTCTTTTCTCCATGAGACGGATCAGCTCAGTGAACATCTTCTCACTGTCCTCCACTGCTTTGTCAGCAGAGCCATTGACGGCCTCCACCTCCTGCTGAAGCAGCTTCACCTCCTTCTCTCCGTCCTGGATTCTCTGCTGGATGTTTAGTCGACTCCCCTCCAGCTCTCTCTGCCTCTCAGTCCTCTCTGCTGCAGCTGACACCGTGTCGTGGCCTTTGTGTTCGTCCACAGAGCAGAGAGAACAGATACTCTGCTGATCAGTGCGGCAGAACAGCTTCATCACCTCGTCGTGACGAGAGCAGATGTTCTCCTGGAGCTTCTTGGAGGGCTGCACCAGCTTGTGTTTCTCAAAGGCAGGTGATTCATAATGAGGCTGGAGGTGTTGGTCACAGTAGGAGGCCACACACTGCAGACAGGACTTACAGGCTCTCAGTCTCCTCCCAGTGCAGACATCACAGGCCACATCTCCAGCTCCAGCATAGCAGAGATCAGCAGGAGCAGCTTGGAGTCCAGTCTTCTCCAGCTCCTCCACTAAAGCTGCTAACATGGTGTTCTTCAGCAGGACAGGCCTCGGTGTGAAGCTCTGCCTGCACTGAGGGCAGCTGTGGATCTCCTTCTCATCCTCTCCGTCCCAGAAGCCTTCAATACACTTCATGCAGTAGCTGTGTCCACAGGAAGTGGTCACCGGATCCTTCAGTAGATCCAGACAGATGGGACAAGATATTAAGGTTTCCCTCTCCAGCTGAACTCCTTTCTGCGCCATCTCACCTCTCAGTAGCAGCGAGTGTGTGAGTTTCACTTCCTGAGAGCTGAAACTATGTGAGTATGTGTTATCTGAACAGCATGTGTGTGGGCGGTGAATGTGGCTATCAGCTATCGTACTTTACCCACATGTTGGTTACACCCATCCTCCTCAGCGTGGCTCTGAAGGGGAGGAACCAGGAAATACAGAGTGGAGCTGGCTGTGTCTGGCCCAATCCCAAATCACCCCCTCGACCCTAAAAACACTATAGTATTACTATTAAGAATTACTATGTAAATACCACAAAAAACTGCTATAGTATTTCTATGGTGTTTTGGGACACACTATAGAGAATTACTTTAGTAATACTATAGAGTTGGCTATGGTGATCTTATAGTGAAGTTACAGTTATACTATAGTGTTTCCTGTAGTAATTCTATGGTTTTTTCGGCCACCATAGGAAACATTTCAGGGCTCTGTGGACTTAATCCATGACAAACTGGAGTTGAGACCAGGAGGCAGAGTCGCAGTCTTACACGCTTCTCTGCGCTCTCTCCTAGGCAGTCATCCATAGGAATCCTGAACCCAATAAAATACCCAATATTAACGGTGTGTGTGTCTGCCCAAGGACAATTTAAGGTAAAACCAAATAGAGGTGTCATACATAATAACCTAATAAAAGTAAATGTAACAACTACTACAGTGCAACAAAACAGGAAGATTAAATGTGGTCTCTTAAACATAAGATCTCTAGCATCTAAAGCAATACTGGTAAATGATTTAATATCCGATTATAATATTGATATATGCTGTCTCACTGAAACTTGGTTGAGACCACTCCACCCAGCCATATCAATACTCATATTGCCCGAGGCACGGGCCGAGGAGGTGGAGTTGCAGCAATCTTTGACTAAAGTTTACTTATCAATACTAAACAAAAATTAAATTATACCTCCTTTGAAAGCCTCATTTTCAGTCTTACGCATCCGACCTGGAAAACTTTGCAGCCAATCTTATTTGTTACAGTGTACCGTGCACCAGGTCCTTATTCAGAATTCTTATCAGAATTCTCTGAGTTTTTATCAGCTTTGGTACTTAAAACAGATAAAGTAATTATCGTAGGTGACTTTAATATTCATGTTGACGATGATAAAAATAGCCTTACTGTTGCATTTCACTCTATATTAGATTCTGTTGGTTTCTGTCGGAGTGTAAATAAACCAACCCACTGCTATAATCACACTCTTGACCTTGTTCTGACTTATGGTATTGAAATTGAGCAACTATTAGTCGAACCGCATAATCCTGCTTTATCCGACCATTTCTTAGTAACTTTTGAAGTGCTGTTACTAGACTACAAAGCATTAGCCAAAAGCTCCTGCAGCAGAAACCTATCTGTTAGTGCTATAGCCAAATTTAAGGAAGAGATTCCACCAATACTTAACTCGATAGCATGTCTGCATGTAGGGGAGGAAACTTATAAAAAATTTACACCACCCCAAATTGATCATGTTGTTGATAGTGCTACAGTTGCGCTGCGAATAAAATTAGACTCTGTTGCTCCTTTGAAAAAGAAGAAAATAAAACAACATAGATTAGCTCCATGGCATAACGCCCAAACCCGCAAAATAAAGCAAAAGTCGAGACAACTTGAAAGGATATGGCGTTCCACTAAACTTGAAGAATCTCGTTTAATTTGGCAAATTACTCTCAATGAATATAAGAAAGCACTGCGTAAAGCGAGAGCAGCATACTACTCTTCATTAATAGATGAGAATAGGAATAATGCAAGATTTCTTTTCAGCACTGTAGCCAGGCTGACAGAGAGCCACGGCTCGACTGAGCCTTCTATTCCCATAGCACTCAGTAGGAATGATTTTATGTGCTTTTTTAACGATAAAATTGTTACTCTTAGAAACAAAATGAATGACCTCTTGCCTTTAACCAGTATAGTGTTATCAACAGCTCCCGGAAACATAAGTTCTAATATTACACTAGATAGTAAACTAGAAGGCTTTTCAGCCATAAACCTTGAACAATTAAATTCAATGATTCTCTCTTCTAAACCATCAACGTGTATCTTAGACCCGATTCCAACTAAGCTGTTAAAATAAGTTTTTCCATTAATTAGCACTTCTTTATTAAATATTATGAATATGTCTTTATTATCAGGCTATGTTCCACAATCATTCAAAGTAGCAGTGATAAAACCGCTTCTTAAAAAGCACAACCTCGATCCAGAGGTTTTAGCTAACTATAGACCTATTTCTAATCTTCCGTTCCTCTCAAAAATTCTTGAGAAAGCAGTCGCAAAACAGCTGTGTGATTACTTAAAAAACTATGATTTATTTGAAGATTTTCAGTCTGGCTTTAGAACACAACATAGCACAGAGACAGCTCTGGTTAAAGTCACAAATGACATTCTAATAGCCTCTGACAAGGGACTTGTCTCTATTCTTGTCTTGCTCGATCTTAGTGCTGCATTTGATACTATCGACCATGATATCCTATTGCAAAGACTAGAGCACTTAGTTGGCATACAGGGAACTGCTTTAGGCTGGTTTAGGTCCTATCTATCTGAACGCTCTCAGTTTGTACGTGTCAACGATGAATCTTCCATGCAAACCAAAGTTAGCCATGGAGTGCCACAGGGCTCAGTGCTTGGACCTATTTTGTTCACACTATATATGCTTCCGTGAGGCAATATTATAAGGAATCATTCTGTAAACTTTCATTGTTATGCGGATGATACTCAACTATATTTATCAATCAAGCCTGATGAAATTAATCATCTAAATAAAATTCAAGACTGCCTCAAGGACTTAAAAACGTGGATGACCTTACATTTTTTGATGTTAAACACGACCAAAACTGAAGTTATTGTACTTGGCCCAAAGAATCTACGAAACAAATTATCCAAAGATATATTAACTATGGATGGCATTAATTTGGCCTCCAGTGAGACTGTAAGGAATCTTGGTGTTATATTTGATCAGGATTTATCCTTTAACACCCACATAAAATCAATTTCAAGGACCGCCTACTTCCATCTACGTAACATTGCAAAAATCAGGCATATCTTGCCTCAAAACGATGCAGAGAAACTAGTCCATGCATTTGTTACTTCAAGGCTGGATTATTGTAACTCCTTATTATCAGGGTGTACCAAGAAGTCAGTCAAGTCGCTTCAGCTGATTCAAAATGCTGCAGCTCGTGTACTAACCAGAGTTAGGAAAAGGGACCACATTACTCCTGTTCTGGCTGCCTTACACTGGCTCCCTATAGAACACAGGATAGAATTTAAAATTCTTCTTCTTGCCTACAAAGCCCTTAATGGGCAGGCGCCATCTTACCTTAAAGAACTCATTATACCCTACTGTCCTACTAGGGCATTGCGTTCCAAGAATGCAGGGTTGTTGGTTGTTCCTAGAGTCTCTAAAAGTACAATGGGAGCCAGAGCCTTTTCTTATCAAGCTCCACTTTTGTGGAATCAGCTTCCAGTTTGTGTTCGGGCGGTAGACACCCTATCCGTTTTTAAGAGTGCGCTTAAGACCTTCCTTTTTGATAAAGCTTATAGTTAGGGCTGATTAGATTCAGCCCCTAGTTTTGCTGATATAGGCTTAGTTTGTCAGGGGACATCTTACTTCTTCCTTCTCTCTGTCTATACCTGTGTACTCTCATGTTCCGATTAACCCAGCTTCCCCAAATGTCTTTCTTTTTGGTGTCTATATACGCCGGGATCCGGAGTCATGGATGATCCTGCGGTCCTGTGTCATGGATCGCGAGTCCTGGATCTTGAGTCGTGGCTGTGGTCCTGGATCATAAGTCCTGGATGGATATCCTCGTGGATTCATCTTCTTATTATACACACATGCATTTCCAAACATTTGGTCTACCTATGTTGCAAATGTATTATCTTTTCAATTTACACACGGCATCTATTGCACGTCTGTCCGTCCTGGGAGAGGGATCCCTCCTCTGTTGCTCTCCCCGAGGTTTCTCCCATTTTTCCCTTTAAACTGTGGGTTTCTCTGGAAGTGTTTCCTTGTACGATGTGAGGGTCTAAGGACAGAGGGTGTCGTATTGTCATACTGATATTCTGTACAAACTGTGAAGTCCACTGAGACAAATTTAACATTTGTGATATTGGGCTATATAAATAAACATTGATTGATTGATTGATATTGAGTTTTATGTAGTATCACTATAGTGCTTTCTATATTATTTCTATGGTTTTTTGGAACACACTACAGAACATTACTATAGTAATACTATAGAGTTGGCTATGGTGATCTTATAGTGAATCTATAGTTAATTAGCTTTAATAATGATGTATTCATCCCTATGGTAAGTATGGTATCAACAAATAAAAGTTAGCAGGCAGAGCAGTTTCAATTTGAAAGATAGGGACTTTATTAACAAAATAAAATACATTGTTCACAGAATATGAATACGAATAAGTTAAAGGTAAAAAAATTACAAGAACAATTTCAGGCCTGAAACAGAAATGGTCGGGCAATGAAATTAAGAGAAAAAGTGTCCCAACCCCTATATACAGTATAAACACATTTCACATTCATATACTTACAACCCATGCCTCTCTACCAAGTCAGAGATGCAAACTCTGACAAGTTTGAGGCTGATCTTCTCGGTAAGAATGTCATTTTGCAGTTCATCAAATACTTCTGGAATTTTCTTCTTAAGTAGATCAGTTAGGCCATTCAGAAGAACTGGTTCTTGGCTGAACAAAACAATAAGAGCAAGCACAGCACAAAGTAAAGTTCTGGCCTGTGTGATTTTTTGAAACACAATTTAACAAGCATGGAACATGTATACCTGAGTTTGACAGACTTCTCTTAGGACAGGCTGAAGATCCGGTGCTTCAGAAAAGTGCACTTGGAATCTGTCAAAGTTACTGATTCTCACTTCTATCAACATCTATAAACTCTTTGAAGTCTGTGTTGTACTTTAAAATCCTATCAAGGACAAATCCAAATTCACCTGTTACTTCCAGGAGATGGTTTGTGCTTTGGACACTGTAGATTTTTCTTTTAATTTACTTTTTGCTAGGACTTTAACAGATTCCTGCAGCTCATTCCCGCTTCCTGTAATTATAAGAAAAAGACAAATTCATCCTGATGTTGACTAATCATATTATGCCAGATTAAATGAAATTACATCATCTATCATCTTCTAGTTAAAACCCATTAATACAGCCCTTATATAAATTATAAGCAGTATGGTAATTTTAAGTTAATTAACTTCACCCATAAAGACAACTTCTAGAGAAGCACAGGGGAGATTCTGCTCAGCCTCCAGTGGCGTTTTCTCCTGGAGGCTGGGTATTTCTTTATATTTTTTATTTGTATTTAAAAACATCTCTCCGCTGTTGTCAGTGAGTATTTTACAAAGACTGAAACAGCGCCCCTCTAAATTAATGTGTGGTGAAACACAGTATTGCACGCTACACTCACTATACAACACCCGCAGTCCGCTGTGTCAGGGACGCGTCTATCGTTATTCCAACCCAGTTTAGATTGAACCACTTCCGCATTACGCAAGAACGTAGCTTTAGCGTCATAGACTTCATCTTCGGCAGTTATAGCGGTCGCAGTAAAGCAGGATATTGAATAGTTGTTTTTTGTCTTTCCAAATGATTTGTTGACTGAAAGTAAACGATCCTGTAATCAAAGCCATATCGAAGAGTCCTGAGATTGTATTACTGGTGTTTTATCATCTCAGCTGGTGTAAGTGCAGAATATTGAATATAACCTTGACTATTACTGTGCACTTCATTTATCTGACAGCATTATTTAATGATACTATTTTATATATATATATATACACACAGTTATTCATTTATAAACATATATATATAAACACACACTTATATGTACTCACACATGTATTTATTCATTTATACACACACAGCATTATTTAATGATACTATTTTATATATATATATATATATATACACACACATTTATTCATTTATAAACATATATATATAAATACACACTTATATGTACTCACACATGTATTTATTAATTTATACACACAGATGTATTCATTCATTTATACACACACAGCATTATTTAATGATACTGTTTTATATATATATATATATATACACATACATTTATTCATTTATAAACATACATATATAAAATCCTAAAACATTGGTATAGTTATGGAAAAAAGGTTTATATTCTCTTTAAATGTACTTCATGTGCTTGCATGTTATTCTTTGTAATGCCTTGTCTTTTATCTGGACAATAAGTCTGTTATTAAGTGGTATAGTTTAGATGATGATGATGATGATGATGATGATGATGATGTGTAGGTGAGGCATTGATATGAGCAAACACATCCAATGTAATTTGATGTTCATCATAGTATTGAGAGATAGGTCTTATCAGATACCTTCAACTGCGGGTACTCCTCTATATTGTTCTGTGTGCCTCCAGAGCACACTAAAACACGAGGTCTGAAATGAAAGCAAAAAAAAAAGAGCCTATAGTTATTCAGGTACTATTCTGATGCTAATAATACTTTAGTACTTATACTGATGCTAATACTTTAGTACTTATACTTGAGTATTTCTACACTCTGGTACTTGTACTTTTACTCAAGTACAAGATCATATCACTTCTTACACCTCTGGAAAGCACTTTTATGTAAAGGAATACATTTTTATAAATGTCCCAACATTTCATTTTTACATGGCAAAACGTTAATATGTTATTAATGTTAAAATAGACATTTATAACATATTATAAATGTCTATAAAATATTAAATAAACGTTAACATGTTACATGACAAACAAAAAAACGAAACATTATATATAGGCTATATATACAGATGTTTGCTAATGTATCCCTCTTATATCCATCAGGAATGAATATTAAATGATGAATTAACATTACCTCAGCACTGCATAAGTGTGGTCGTCAGTCATATTGACAAAGAAGCACTATTATATTGTATATTATGCAGTTTTTATAAGGACGGTATTTTGCTTGTCAGATTCAGTTTTCGCGGGTGTGCCATGTCTATGACGCTATCGCGTAGAGCTACGTCGATCCTTGCGTAATGCGGAAGTGGGAGTGGTTAAATCTAAACTGGGTTGGAATAACGATAGACGCGTCAGGGACATGTCAAGGAAAGCCCGCCGGCCTTCCCTTCCAACGATTTGATTGGTCGGAAGGAAAGCCCGCCGCCCCTTCCCGTCCGACCAATGAAATCAGGAAGGCCTAACTGCCGTGCGTGGCGCTGCGTCTCACATACACAGTTGCCTTAGCGACAAGAGGCAGATATGAAATCTCCCTTCTACACAATATAATATTCGCAAGTATAGAGTAGTGGCTGATGTTTTAGTCAGAAACAGGTAAACTGTAGTGTACATGTACTAATAATAAATAACTTTAGTGCGAGTAGGTTACGTATTTGCACAGTAAGAGACTACGGTATTTCAACGCAGCCTCACTCGCACTTTCTCGCCACATCTGGCCGAACAATGAAACCTAGCCAAAGTAGCTAGATAGCATTAAACCTATAGCTGCTAATGCTATCAATATAATGCCGATTGAAGAATGATCACAGAAAAGAGTGTAAGCTACATTAAGTTAAGATAAAATAAATATAATAAAAAAGAAGAAGAACGGCCTAAAGGAAAATAACTGTCATCCAGGCAGCTAAACTCAAACAATAGTTAGCTGTTCAACATTGGCAAAACATATTTATTTAAGTTTAAAAATATGTATTTAGACCCCTAGCTTGCTCACATTATGACAATATATCTGCTCACTTTGTTAAAAACGTTTTGTTTCTGTATAACTTACCTGGAGTTCTACTCCGCTGACATCCATCCTCCACAGCAGCCAGAGGTGAAATGGCAGTTGGGACATTTGATTGACAGTTGGACAGTTGAAAAATGATACATTTGAAATAACTCAACCGTGATTGGGCAGGACAGTGCCCAATGTTAGTGCCCAATGTTAGCCCAGTGTTAGTCAAAACTAATGTGTTGACTATGTGCATTTGTATTTGTTCTATGTACACACATGTGTGTGTAAAATAGTTCAGAAATGAAACTGAATGTGTTGAATTGCCTTTGACACAGTTAAAAAAAAATGACACATTAATTATAGGAGTGTAAAACTTCTACAAACACATTGGTAATAATATGCATTCATTATGACAATATCATACTATTATAGGAGTGTTCTATAGTGTGCTCAAAAAACAACTACAGAAACACTAAATATTATACCACAGTAGTACTATTTAAAATAATATAGTCTTCATAAAGAAACACCAAGAAAAACACTATGGTAATATTTTTACAAACACTATATAATAATATGCATTCACTATGACAATATCATGCTATTTACTATAGGAGTGGTCTACAGTGTGTTCAAAAAACAACTACAGAAACACTATATATTATACTATAGTTATACTATTTAAAATAATATAGGAATACTACAAAGATCTAGATACATAGTATTACTATTGAAATATTATAGGGCTACTATAGCTAGTAAAATGGCACTACAGAAAAGACTATAGTAATACGATAGCTGGTGAAAAATACTATAGAACTCTACAAACTTACTATAGGATACTATACAACTCTTATAGTATACTATAGTAATACTATAGTTCATTTTCGTAAGGGCTACCCCTCCGTGACGGAGTGAACTCCGTCTGTAGCCACACTCGCAGCTGAATGAAATTCCCTCCATTAAGGGTTAAGGGTATAAATACAGCAGCAAGCTTTGAGACAAACTCCCCTCTCTCCGGCAGAAACAGGAAATGCCGTAACAGTATGTAACAACGGTTTCAAATCAGCATCTCTTTGACAAAAAATGTAAATTAATAACTCAAATAAAATTCCAAACATCTTTCATTGTGTTACTTTTTTGTAAAACTCTTTTAGTTTCAATCAATGAAACTCCCTACCATGTTTTCACTGCTACTTTGTACCAAGGCAGATTCTCACATAGCGCGCGCATGTTCAAGGAGTGTTGTCATAGCTGGACAGCTCAGTTCTGTTGTATGAAGCGATGCCGGTAGCAGAGGTAAGGCACACACCAAATGTTCAGGAAATAGTTAATACAGCGAAAATCAAAGCTGACGATCTCTTGGTTTGATATGTTTTCTCCCCCAGACAACATGGACATAAGAAAAAAAATGTCAAAGAATAGGAAAGTAAGTCTTCAGCTGCAGCAGTTAATCAGTTAACAGTGATGGCGGCGGCAAAAGCGTCTCACTTCTTGAGAGGAGCTTCGTCTTTATGTCATGATAGAGAGATACAAATACTGAATAGTTTAGATGAGAAAAGGCATCGAAATGCCAGGTTACTAGTATTTATCATGTAAACAGGGAACATGAATAACCCGATCTCTCTGTGCTCATGTAAACACCATGATGTACTGTAGAGATGCAGTCAGTGTGTTTTACTGGAGCCTCAGTTCGATAAGAGATTATTTTCTGAGTTCTTTAACTTCGGTACTCTCTCTCAAAAGGGTAATGTACATTATGTTTTTATTATACTTCTTATCATTCAGAAGCTTTTTGTATGTGTTTATGTTTTACTGAGTGCTTATAGGCAATTTCCATCCCAGTATTCAGTTAACTATTTATTTTCTGTGCACATTACATAGACTAGCTAATATTCTACCTACTGCTTGGGACTTTGAGTCTTCAAAATGTCCAATGTCACAGACTGGGACTTACTTTAGAGTCAGTTGTATTTACTCAGTATGACTTGTTATGATTCAATGTGAAAGAGTATACTGCTCAATAAATAATGATCACTTCACCACCTCTCTTGACATCTAGGCGCTTGAGAGTGAGTCAGAGGCAGAATACAGGGACAGTGGAGAGAGGTCCGTTGCTGAGGTGAGTGATGAAAGGGAAATGACAGTTTAGAGTAAATTGTGATGTGGACTCTCATCCCAGAATTTTAAGGAAATCAGTGGGGATATTGAACAGGAAACATTTCAGTCAAGGGGTATCATATGACAGACAGAAGAGCAACATTTATTTGAACATTTAAGTCAATGATGCCATTCCTAGGTGAACTTAACATCCGTATGGAGTCAGATCAGTCTCAATATTAATAAATGCTCATAGAAGGATTCACAAATGTATTTTGCGAGTTATATATAAATGACTCTCCACAACAATATCTCTCAATGCACTCACACATATTTGTTGTGGTATATAAATGTACAAAAAATGGGCATTTAAACTGCTTTTCTTGTGAACCTCCGCTTTTGTGTTTTGTTTTTTTGAAACTTCCCTGACGGAAATGACAAATGAATATTTTTTTAACAGGAAACTATAGAATTTATAACTAATTGTGGTTTTATTTTACATTACTTAAAACAAGAAATATTTATATGTCAGAAATATACCTATATTTGTGAAACTTTTTTTATCTGTGGATTTTTTTACATTTATATACAACAATACATATTTTTGTGTGCATTGGAAAATATTTTTGTGGAGAGAGTCATTTATATATAAATCCCGAAATACATTTGTGAATCCTTGTGTGCATTTATTCATATTAAGACTGATCTGACTCCACCTCACTTTCAAACTGTAAATCCACAATGCACCCTCAAATCATTGTAATTTATTTACACACAATGGCAGAGAGTGTAGTCAAGTGCTTTGAAACACAGCCCGGCATCAACATATGATACAAAATGCAAATATTATGTTTTAGAAAATAAATTCTAGGTTTGGTATCCAGAATACCGGAAATCTATTTTTTTTCGTGGGCGACGACCCCCACCCGTTTAAAATGTCCCCCCACATTCAGGATGCTTCCTACGCCCATGCTCAAGACTGACTATCCGCCACAACCTTTTCCGCCCCCGATCACTTATTGAGAGGAGGGAGAGTAGTAACATGGAAATAGTAAATGAATGAGTAAAGACGGTCTTCCTGGTTGAACTTGCGCTGAGCTTCATTTAGTCTCAGATCACTTCCACATGTTCTCCATCAGCTTCGTATGGCACCTTGGACATAACACAAGAACAACATCCTGTTTTTGTTTTTGAAAGACAAACCTTTATTAATGATCCAAACATTTCATTTAATCACACATCCCATCAGTAAAGTCTGTTCAATGATTTCATGATCAGTTTCTCTTTCTCCACACCATGAATGTGTTTCATCTCAGCTATTTCAAACAGAATCAGACATGATTTACTTATTGATTATTATCATGATAATTAATGTTCTATAAAACATCAGAGTACCCACTTTCTATTTGGATAACAACAACAACAACAACAACAACAACAACAACAGCAATTAGTCTGCAAAACAATAACTGTAATATTAAACAATGTATTTCCCAAGCAAAGACTCTAAGCTATTTACAGGAGAATAATGAATGATGTCCTTATTGATTATGATCATGACAGAAAGTAATATCATTTTAAATAAACATGTGATGATGAAATAAGTGATATAACCATCTGGGAACTCATTTTTTAGTTAATTCAGCAACAATAACATTTAATCTGTCAAAAAGAATACATGTGATTATAAATGTCTCTATTGTTTTATAACCAGAATAAAATGTGTAGAATAAAAGAAGCTCTGCTGCTTTCTCTCTGAAGACTCGTGCACTACAAGAGAAACAACAACAAGAATCAAAAGAAATATCCAACACATATTTAGAGCAAAGTTTACAAATCAGTTCAGGTGAACAAGGATCCTCCTGAGCAGCCTCCATGGCTAACCAGACACAGGAAGGAGCCGGAAGAAAGTCCAACATCTACAGAACAACTCGTGAGAAGATGTTGAAGCCACGCCCATCATGTTTGATTGACAGCTGATCTCTGCAGTGAAGACATGGACAATCAGCTCTGATGGACACACGGTGAGTTTAAGAAGTAGAAGAGTTCCTCCAATGACTTCAGGCTATTTGAGTTTACAAAACTCAGCTGTGGCTCCATAATCATAATAAAGCCCAACTCCAGCATGCAGCGGCTGAGTGAACGTGGTCTGCACTCTGTGGAGGAGAGTCATGGTTTCAGAGACGCTGTAGAAGGACAGAATACCTTCTCTGTGATCCAGGTACACTCCTACTCTGGAGGACAGAGGACCTGAGACGGGAGTGTTGATACTGTTGTAACTAAATGAATAACTCTTTTGGTTCCAATCTAAGGACCAAGATCTGTCATTGTTTCCAAATCCACTTCCCCCTGCTCTGCTGATATTCTTGTATGCGACTGCTACAGAAACTCTTCCCCCTCTCCACTCCACCTCCCAGTAACAACGTCCAGTCAGACTCTCTCTACTCAGGACCTGAAGCCATTCAGTGAATCTGTCTGGGTGACTAGAATAAGACTGTTTTTTTTTCATGCGTGTTGCTTTTCTGCTCCCCTCAGATAATACCAGCTCTCTGTTTGCTGTGTTTGGATCCAGAGTGATCTCCTGTGAATATGTGAAGAACCCAGCTCTGGTGGTGGGCTCTGCTGCTGACAGTAAAACATCCACTTCAGTCGGTGAGACGTTTGTCCATTCCTCTCTCAGGACGTCCTGTAGTTTGTCTCTGACTGCTGACAGGGCCGCCGTCATGTCCTCAAAGTAGCTCAGAGGACGGATGTTGATGCTGGAGGAGTGTGTAGCTTCACTGAGGGCTGGCAGTGAGGAGGGGTAGCTGAGCAGAAAGTGGTTGTGGTCCTCTGTGTGAGACAGCAGCTTCAGCTCAGCGTCTCTCCTCTTCAGCTCAGAGATCTCCTGCTCCAGCTTCTCCTGGAGCTCTCTGACTCCACTCACTTCTCTCTCCTGCTGGGATCTGAGCTGCTGCTTCACATCAGAGCATCTTTTCTCCATGAGACGGATCAGCTCAGTGAACATCTTCTCACTGTCCTCCACTGCTTTCTCAGCAGAGCCATTGACGGCCTCCACCTCCTGCTGAAGCAGCTTCACCTCCTTCTCTCCGTCCTGGATTCTCTGCTGGATGTTTAGTCGACTCCCCTCCAGCTCTCTCTGCCTCTCAGTCCTCTCTGCTGCAGCTGACACCGTGTCGTGGCCTTTGTGTTCATCCACAGAGCAGAGAGAACAGATACTCTGCTGATCAGTGCGGCAGAACATCTTCATCACCTCGTCGTGACGAGAGCAGATGTTCTCCTGGAGCTTCTTGGAGGGCTCCACCAGCTTGTGTTTCTTTAATGGACCCACGTCATAATGACCCTGGAGGTGTTGGTCACAGTAGGAGGCCACACACTGCAGACAGGACTTACAGGCTCTCAGTCTCCTCCCAGTACAGACATCACAGGCCACATCTCCAGCTCCAGCATAGCAGAGATCAGCAGGAGCAGCTTGGAGTCCAGTCTTCTTCAGCTCCTCCACTAAAGCTGCTAACATGGTGTTTTTCAGCAGGACAGGCCTCGGTGTGAAGCTCTGCCTGCACTGAGGGCAGCTGTGGATCTCCTTCTCATCCTCTCCGTCCCAGAAGCCTTCAATACACTTCATGCAGTAGCTGTGTCCACAGGAAGTGGTCACCGGATCCTTCAGTAGATCCAGACAGATGGGACAAGATCTTAAGGTTTCCCTCTCCAGCTGAACTCCTTTCTGCGCCATCTCACCTCTCAGTAGCAGCGAGTGTGTGAGTTTCACTTCCTGAGAGCTGAAACTATGTGACAGGTTATCTGAACAGCATGTGTGTGGGCGGTGAATGTGGCCTATCAGCTCTTGTACTTTACCCACATGTTGGTTACACCCCTCCTCCTCCTCAGTGTGGCTCTGAAGGGGAGGAACCAGGAAATACAGAGTGGAGCTGGCTGTGTTTCTGAGAGCAGGAAGAAGAGGGAGGGCTTATCAGACTCTGGCCTACACAGAGCCTCGGTTACAACCTCCTCTTCATTTGAAAAGAGCTTTTAGTTGTAAAATAATTTGGTAAACTTACAAAATCTGAAGGGAGTTAAATACTTGTTTCCTCCACTGTAAATGTATCGCCTCAATGTCCTGAAATAGCTGATTGATTTAATAGTTGGATGTACAGTAAGTCATTTTTTACTGTGAGTACTAGTAGTAGTAGTTTTGATTGTGTGTGTGTGTGTGTGTGTGTGTGTGTGTGTGTGTGTGGGGGGGGGGGGGATGTAAACCTTCTTTTAAATATTTTCTTTTTACCCTCCAACAGATGTGTCTCAATGGAGAAGAAACCTCAGATTCCTTGGGGTCCATCGAGGTGAGTTCCTCCGAGGAGTCGTCTCCCGCTGTGTCCCCTTCCCAGGACCCCCCCCCCACAGGATCCCATCACAGAGACACCCCTACCTAACGTTGTCCAGGAGACTGAACCTCCTTCCTTAGCTACAAACTGCTGAACTTAGCAGAGACATGCAGAAAAGTGAAATGATTTGAATCAAAATTGTTACAGCTCAAATGCACTGACTTTGTTGAAAGCTTGAAAGTTAAATGTTAAACTGGAAGAGTAGGACAAATAGAGATGAAGCTTAAAGAGCAACTTGCAGGGTTTTTTTTTTCTACATTTATGCTTAAACTTGCTTGAAAATTACAATTAAAAAAGTGAATGCAGGATTTGATATGTTTTACGAGACATAAGGGCAGGAATTCAGAGGGAAAGCAATTTTGAGCTCTGCTCTTAGAAACGGCTTTTTTTTAAGGTCATACGTCAAACGCGTCATATTACATCACACAGGGGACACATCTCCACTCTCTGACCGCGGGTATAGTGGAGTTGCGTTGAGTACAGCGGTTGTGTTTTAAGGTGCTGGTATTTTTCGGTAGTTTTACATTGCATTTCACCATTTGTAATCATGGTGCCGTATTGTGTTTGTGCAGGTTGCACAAATACCAGCCTGTAAGGACATCGAGTCCACAGTAAAAAGGACCGGAGCTAGCGTTCGTTCCTGAGTGCGTTGTGCATCCACCTCCCTGCAGCACATACTCTCCACAGCTTTATCAGGAAACCGTATTACTTCTATCTCCCCCCCCCCCCCCTTCGCTGCTCTCTCTCCCCTCCGATACTGTGTTGTTTGTGTGTGCGTGGTGGCTGTCACTCCTGGCTCCCGGCTCAACCTCCACTCACCTGCTGCAATCAGCTGTGCACCCTCCCCGACTACACACCTGCTTTCCATCAAGCCATTTACAACGACATATCAACGGAAGCTCCACAACCTTTCTCCGCCAGATCGTCAAGTATCAGCCGTATCTCGCGTCTCTCCTCCGGTACACAGCACCGTGGAGTTGCATTAGGTAACGCGAGATACGGCTGATACTTGCGCATTAGTTTCTGTTATGGATCAGTATCAACAGTCCTGCCAGTAACGTTACTATATTATCAATACTACTTTAGTTTTAGCCTGATATATGATAGCTAACTTCACTATGTTGTGATGTGACCGGCGTTAACTAACATTAAATGTAGCTAACGCTGGTCACTCACCAAGACAGCTGCTCTGTTCTCCACTGGTTCTCCTCACACCACAGCTCCATTTCTCTCCGATGGCCGTTATTTTTTCTAATCCTTGGCTGCTCCTGGTCTCTTGGACGCATAGCAGGCTCATAATTATAATCATATGCATTCGAATATATATTTTCAACCTCTTCTGTGTCAAAACTAGCATTGTGATCCATGTTTATTCATTCGTTAGACCGGCCGCTCTCCCCCTTGTGTCCCCCATTTTACGTCACACGCGGGAGGCCACGTGCCGAGGCTTTTTTATAAGGAAGTGAAAATGTCTTACTAAAACGACGCCAGATGTCACTGTCGTATATATTTCTGTATTCCAATCAGTGAGTGATACACAGTAAGGGGGCGGAGCGAGTGTCTGAGGATTTCACCGGAGGATGGTCTCTTAGTTCCTCGGTTATCGCTCCCCCGTTATCGCTCCTCGATCCTCCCAAATCAACTTCCGGTGATACCGAGGAGCGAGGAAATGAGAAATAAGCAGCTCATTGTTAATCCGTCCTTAACGTCATTATGTTAATTGTCTTTATGTTCTGCATGATGTAAATGAAATCAAATGAAACACACATAAATGGCTCCTCCACTTACCTTAAGCAAAACACACGTTTTTCTGTAATTGTTCTATTTTAAATGATGTCTTGACTCTTGCACTGTACTCATCATTCTGCACATAATCAAATATCTAGTACAGGGTATATGCAGGAATCCTGAAGTCAAATGTAATACCGTTTAAGACCTTTTTTAAGACCCTTTCCATACATTTTAAGACCTCATCGCAACTTTGAGTTCTAACCGGTTACATTGGCAACACACTTTACTATATTGATTGTAAGATAGCAAAACTAAACAGAGTGCAGACAGACTAGTGAAGCCTCCTTTCCACATGAACTTCAACCTCTCTGTGAAGGTCAGGTTTAATGCAGTATGCTGCTTTTTTGCTTCTCTCGACTCTGTGCTCTTTCATTCCAGTAAAACTCCTCAGAAACCAGTATTTGACCAATAAACAAAACAATTATGAAAATATGTTAAACTTTGGTGAGCTTCAGCGGGGTAACGCCATATCGGAGCTCCCTCAGAAATACCCAGGGGTTAAATTGGATTGGGGCTGTCCGGGGCTAAGCCCTGGCACATATATGTTAAGACTTTTCTCGTTCTTAATATAGACTATATTTAGGGTCTATATGTGTTGACTTTACTTTAAAATAGCAGATCTCTGTGACCGGATATAGTTTGGCTTAGACCCCGGCCCCACAAGGACGCATACGGTAAAACGCATACGAAAGCGCAAAAAAGGCTTCCGTTCACACGCATTCGATTCATTAACGTGTCCGTTCACACTAGACCGCTGGAAATGCTGGAAACGATGTAGTACATATGTCAGGCCTGTAAGTGGCGCTGCTGCCGTCCGAAATACACCAAAAGCAGCGAAGAAGACCCCGGAGCATGGTTGCCATGGTTGCCCTTCTGTTTATTCTCCGCGGTGGACGGCGTGTTCTCCTGCTGTATCTCTCAGGTAGTCCACCACCAGATGAAAAACACCCACCTCTCCGCCTCTTCCAAGGAACGAGGGGACCGTGCGGTAGTTTCCGTAAAAAAAATGTTCCGCCGGTCAACATGTCCATTAAAGTTTAAATCTTCCGTACAAAATTAGAAAAGTGCCGGTCAGAGGTCTTCTTTGTTATTTATTGAGCTTTAAAACAAATTGATAACGACTCTGTTCTCTGTATAATAATATAAGAATATTTAATAAACGGTGACTGCCTCTCTTTTCCTCCCCCTCTTCTGACTGCCCAGCAGCAGCAGCAGGAGAGGTCGGGAGAGGTCGGCGGGCTATTTCATCGTTAACAGAAAATGATCATATCGGGCACACACGGAGCCGTTGGACCCCCAGAGCGTTGCGTATGCCGGTCTACCCACCTTGGGACCGTTACCGTAGTCGTTTAGTTCCCCCCCCCCCACACACACAGAGCGGAGCAAGGCAACGAAACTTAAAATAATAAGCAGCATTTTACGGCGCGCTATGCATGGGGCCGCCTTGTGGGGTTTCCCGACATGTCGTTTCAGTAAATTAAAGGGTGTTTCATGTTGTCGTTGCTGTGAACCTTCTTAATACCTTGGAAAATGCCGTTTAATACTTTTTAATAGCCTTAATTTTCGCTAAATTGATTGATCAACTTTTAATACTTTTTAAGACCCCGCGGACACCCTGTAGTATGAAATATATTAATGACAGTATTACCCCATGTATCTGCAGCAAGCTCATTGTTAATCCGTCCTTAAAGTTAAAGTTTGAGAAACCGGCTCAAGATACACTTTTTGTTATATTCCATGGAATGCTCTTAACATCCCGATAGCAATGAATATCTGAAGTGCTTTGACAAAAAATACATAAAAAAATGTAATCTGTGGAAGCCGTAGCGCTGTAAAAAGCACGACCAATCATCTGAGCCGGGCCGGCTAAAGTAACTGGATTGCCTACCTGTCTGTCAGCCTTCCATCCGTGCACAAACTTATCTCGTGCCCTCATTGGTCATGTGTGCGTTCGTGTGTGTTTGAGGAGGGGCTCTGAAGGAAGTGGCAGATTTTTTCCGGCTGTGTATTTTCAAATTCGAGCGCACTTTCTGCAAAATTACCTACCCCACCTTTAACGTCATTAACTTGACTTTATTTTCTGCATAATGTAAATGAAATCAAATGAAACACAAAATGTTCTGCTGAAATCCTTTATTTAAATTAGCTGACAAATAGAGGCGATAACACAAACCTCAAAGTGTTCATTGACCAATTCCTCCTCACAGAAGGCTTCATTGTTTAAAATGTGAAATAAGAATTTATTTGTTGGACTTCTGAAAATTCAGATCATGAAAAAATCCCCGCTGCCAAATTAAAACTTGGTGCAATGATTCAAATATCTTTTTTTTTTAAGAAACCAATAAGAACCAAAATGTCTGAGAATACGTTTAAAATTAAAATGTTAATACTGAGACAAACTCTGAGAAGGATGCAGCATCACCAGCCTTTCTAGAACAGCAACATGTCTGCACTGGCATTAGCATACCATGCATTTATTTTTTAAATTCAGGGGCAATCTGTTAAAAAACAAATCCAAATAAAATTAGCATTTCTGCCCCCGTGAATAAAAAGCTGCGGAGAACTAAATTGCGAAGGGTTGGTTGGCTTGCAGCGCGATACCACGTAACCCTGTTTTTACACTTCAGGGTAACTTCCTGTCGGGATTAAAATAATGAAAACCTCCTCTTTAAGTGTTGTTCAGTTGTTGTTGTTGATGTTGTCCGAGGAGCTGGGCCAGGGCTCGGAGCTGCGGCGGCTCAGTGTCGGGCGCCACATGCTCCACGGGTTGTAGGTGCGGCTCATCTCGGTGGGGGGGGGCGACGGGGTGACGGGGGACACCAGGTCCGTCAGGGTGGAGGAGGAGCTGGAGGCCGGGGGGAACGGGTGCAGCGCAGAGTCAGCGCTGGTGGACCAGATGGAGGAGCTGAAGGGCGTCGGGGCAGACCAGAGGCTGCGGGCGTTACCCAGGAGGGACTGAAGACAAGGGGGACAAGAGAGGATCTGTGAGACACTTGCCTATTAAGCAAAATGCACTTCTTCATGTCTCTTCTACATCAACATGTGTCCCCTCTTCTCCATGTCTCTTCTACATCAACATGTGTCCCCTCTTCTTCATGTCTCTTCTACATCAACATGTGTCCCTTCTTCTTCATGTCTCTTCTACATCAACATGTGTCCCCTCTTTTTCCTATCTCTTCTACATCAACATGTGTCCCCTCTTCTTCATGTCTCTTCTACATCAACATGTGTCCCCTCTTCTTCATGTCTCTTCTACATCAACATGTGTCCCCTCTTCTTCATGTCTCTTCTACATCAACATGTGTCCCCTCTTCTTCATGTCTCTTCTACATCAACATGTGTCCCCTCTTCTTCATGTCTCTTCTACATCAACATGTGTCCCCTCTTCTTCATGTCTCTTCTACATCAACATGTGTCCCCTCTTTTTCCTATCTCTTCTACATCAACATGTGTCCCCTCTTCTTCATGTCTCTTCTACATCAACATGTGTCCCCTCTTCTTCATGTCTCTTCTACATCAACATGTGTCCCCTCTTCTCCATGTCTCTTCTAAATCAACATGTGTCCCCTCTTCTTCATGTCTCTTCTACATCAACATGTGTCCCCTCTTCTTCATGTCTCTTCTACATCGACATGTGTCCCCTCTTCTTCATGTCTCTTCTACATCGACATGTGTCCCCTCTTCTCCATGTCTCTTCTACATCGACATGTGTCCCCTCTTCTCCATGTCTCTTCTACATCAACATGTGTCCCCTCTTCTTCATGTCTCTTCTACATCAACATGTGTCCCCTCTTCTTCATGTCTCTTCTACATCAACATGTGTCCCCTCTTCTCCATGTCTCTTCTACATCAACATGTGTCCCCTCTTCTTCATGTCTCTTCTACATCAACATGTGTCCCCTCTTCTTCATGTCTCTTCTACATCAACATGTGTCCCCTCTTCTTCATGTCTCTTCTACATCAACATGTGTCCCCTCTTCTCCATGTCTCTTCTACATCAACATGTGTCCCCTCTTCTCCATGTCTCTTCTACATCAACATGTGTCCCCTCTTTTTCCTATCTCTTCTTCATCAACATGTGTCCCCTCTTCTTCATGTCTCTTCTACATCAACATGTGTCCCCTCTTCTCCATGTCTCTTCTACATCAACATGTGTCCCCTCTGTTGTTTCAGGAACAAAGATTCTCTCTCTTTTTGTCCTGATCCATTTCTATAAAAATCGTTCTGAAAATGAGCTGATCAGATTTTGGTCACTTTATGATGTCATAACGATGTTAACACTTCACAGCCATGTTTTTTATATATATTTCTGAGACCTATAATGTGTTGTTGAAAAGGAGTATAACACTTAACTTAAATGTGCCTTTTTTTTTGGTACAAAGCAAGCATATTTGTCCACTTCTTTGTTGATAAGAGTATAAGAAACATTAAGAAAATATCCCTTTAATGAACATGTAAAGGAGATGGGGTCTCCAGGAAATTGGGTTCTAGAGATGGCACGGTGTGGATTGGTGTGTCCCGGTAAAAGAACACTGAGAACAGACTTTCCCAGTTCAGATCTGTAATTATACTTGGTTCACGCTGTTAGCCATGTGTGTGTGTTCGTTCTAACAAAACATTTCTAACAAATGAAATGTTGTTCTTACTGCGGTGGGGGCGGTGGGGGAGCTGGAGGGCCAGGAGTGCAGGGAGTCGCTGGTCGGGACGTCCCAGATGGACGAAGCCGAGCTGAACTCAGGCCAACTCTGCTGAGGCTGAGGCTCCGTGGGCTTTGGGAGGTTCATCCCACTGAACACTGAACACAAACACCAGGGGGATTATGGTGAAGTATAGAGAAAACTGAGATGAAATATCAATGATATCCTTTCAGAAAAGCAACTGAAGAAATTATTTTGCCAGGTTAAAAAAACGAATATTTATAGACAAGAAAAATAAACAAAATCTCCCCTCAGTTTCAGAAAACACCTTAATAAATAAAAACAAAACAGACACAAATTTAAACAAATACAAAGAAACATGAATATATAAAAATGTAATGTATAAACAGAAGTATAAAAATAAAACTATACACTGAAAAGTAAAAGGAATACATCTAGATATCTACATTTTTACCAAACAAATCAAAACCTAAATATATTAATATTTAATTAATATATTAAAACATTTTGTTAATATCTAAAAATATAAAAACTCAATATTTCAATTCAAACAAACGACTTAAATATAAAAATACGGAATATATAAAAATGCAAACCTAATATTTAAAAACTAAACTAAAACTCTGAAAATTGACTGAAAGTAAAATGATATAAAAAATTCACAACTATTATTAACGCTGCGACACACACTCAAAAGTAATCTTATCGTTACTCCACGTAATGAAGCTCAGGCTACCTCCGGTCAGGTTGAAGGAGTTGTTGGGTCCAAACGCAGAGAAGGAGTTGGCAGAGTGGAAGTTCGGACTGCTGGCTGTTTCCAGAGGACTCCATAATCCAGAGCTGTGGGAGAAATAAGAACATATATAAATATTAAATCAGGATTACTTCTTGATTCTCCGTCTCTAAGTGCGGCCTAGTGGTGTGGCTGACATTAAAGCACAGAGGGTGTTTCTCAATGTCGAGGAAGGCTGCTCCAGAGCCACTATTTCAAGGATGCTACGTCATCGAGTGCCGCCGAAGGACTGTTCCAATGTCCAGGATGCTTGGAATTCTACCGTCCTTCGTTGCGGGAAATTTCGAGGCTGCAGACTCCGCGGTCTTAAAATCCCCACAATGCTTTGCGCACGGACCAATTTCCAAATCTTTGGCGGAAATCGTGCTCCATTTAAGGCGGGGCCTTGCATATGACGCACACCTGTTAGCCTGTTCCACCATTCTTCGTTTTCCCAGGCTAGGAAGGATTCTTGCCTCGCTTCTGAAGGACCTGACTCGGAGGGACATGTGCTACCAAGGAAGGGTCCTCGACATTGAGAAACACCCACAGGCCGTTTCTCTATTGCAAGGATGCTTGCTTGGTAGCACATGTCTTCCGAGTCACTTGCTCAGAAGCGAGGGCAAGAATACTTCCTGGCATTCGGAAAACGAAGAGTGGAACAGGCGAGCAAGTGTGCAGGTGTGCGTCATATGAGAGGCCCCGCCATTTCGTCCACAGATTTTGGGGAATTTGGTCCGTGCGCAAAGCATTGTGGGATTTGAAGGACGCAAAGTCTACCTATGTGCAGCCTGGAAATTACACCCAAACCAAGGACACGGCCTCGGTGAATTCCAAGTATGCTGGAGATTGGAACAGTCCTTCTGCGGCACTCGATGACGTAGCATCCTTGAAATATTGGCTGGAAGCCAGTTTCCTCGAGATAGAAAAACACCCACGGTCTTTAGACCAGGGTATTCAATTAGTTTGGAATGGGGGCCGGTTGATGAAAATGATCCAAAGCAAGGGGCCGAGAAAAAGATGGCTTGAAATATGAGCAATCGTATTAAGAGCTTCAGATACAGTAAATACTACCACAGCATAGTGGAGTGCATATATTGTGTTTAATTAAATCAAACAACATAGCCCCAAGGCCTTTATAGATCTAAATGGCAAGTTCAGACTCAGTAGGCCTACATGTGAAGCTAATTTAACCATCAACATCATTTAATTTGATTTAATTTAGGTGAAATTATCTAATCGTTCACGCAGAGATGCAATAAATGACAGTTTGTCACTACAGTAGCTAGTAGGTGAGTTCGAACCTGAGCCGCCAAAGTTTTCAGGCAATGTCTTCCCTCTATCTCTCAATTTAACACCCTCTCTGGAATAAAGGCACTCTGCCCAAAAAAAGAAAAGAAAGTAGATTACTTCTAACATTATACTCAAAGGGCCAGTAAATATCACCGCGGGGCGCCATTGAATAGCCCTGCTTCAGACCTTGCTTGTTGGGAGAGCGTGACAGCTTGGTTCCTTGTCTTTAATATTTGAAGTATCAGTTTATGTGAGAAATAGTTTTGTTTCCATCGCATTTTTTTGGAATAAACAACAATACGGGGAGGTGTGTGGCGCAGTGGTCTAGTGCGTTGGTGTCGGAATCAGGGCAGCACAGGTTCAAACCCCACTGCAGTCAGCATGTCATTGTGTCCCTGGGAAAGACCCCTAATTGCTCCTGTGAGGATTGCCCCACAGTATGTGTAGGAGCCAATTAACATCTGTGGGTATAAAGGTAGGAACCTATGTTTGGTGGTGAGAGGTTCCGCCGGAAGGCCATACAGTTTTTGAACACACACAGAGAACACACACACGGAGAACACACACACGGAGAACTCACACACAACACGGGATTACAAGCAAAGCAAAGGTATTGTGTAAACGGTAATATCGTGTGGTGAATATCGAAAGAAGCAAGTCAAATGGAAACCAGTAAAAGTGAAAATAAATGGACTGTTTCGAACTG
Source organism: Notothenia rossii (assembly GCF_949606895.1). Taxonomy (NCBI): domain Eukaryota; kingdom Metazoa; phylum Chordata; class Actinopteri; order Perciformes; family Nototheniidae; genus Notothenia; species Notothenia rossii. The sequence goes on from NC_136912.1 coordinate 93,184,560, forward strand.
GAAACTTTGTTTCTGACCTTTATTTGGCAGCAAACTTGTGTACGTCAATTACACCCACAAAGCCGATACTCAGAGGCTTAAAGCGTTGGCTTAGCCTCTACAGCAGGGATCACCAACTACATTTGTCCAAGGGCCAAAATGTATCCAATAGACACTATCGCGGGCCAGCGATTTTATATAGCCCAGAATTTTGAAGTTGTTGACCGGGGGGGGAGAGGGGGTGCTAGTGGAGCACACTCAGGTACTGCGGACCGCATAAAGCTTAGCAGACTCTTCACGCTAACGAAGGATCACTTATAGCAGGGTTGGGAGGGTTACTTTGTTAATGTAATCAGTTACTGAATACATGCTCTGAAAGTAATCAGAATACAGTTACGTATTCAGAATACTTTCGGAATACTTTCTTTTCCATAACAGATGGGG
>NC_136912.1:93185182-93217682 GCF_949606895.1 Notothenia rossii
GCTCAAACACACCGCCATGTTTCTGCACATGGATGATGCAAAAGCTGCGATAACATAGCTGCAGGCTGTTGGAAAAATAAACACTCACTATCGACGTGTTAGTGCATGTTCGAAACATTATAAGTCTATTAGTGAATATTCAAATGTTTGCAATGCATGCAGTGGAAGTGCTGGGAAATCAGTCATTGAGTGAAACAGGGATGGAAAACGTCTTCTTTAGTGGTGGTGATTAAAATAGCTTTAATCTTATGTTTTGCATCTCTTAAGGAAACAGATTTGAAGTTCCTTGTCTATTAGCATATATTGTGCAATGCCAGTCCCTAATTTCAAAATGCCTCAGAGGCCAATGCTCCAAGATTTATAGTTTCTAGTGCAGGGGTGTCAAACTCAAATACACAGTGGGCCAAAATAAAAAAAATGGGTACTAGTCGAGGGCCGGACTGGTTCAATGTTTATAGCAGAACTTATTGAAATTAACTTATTGCACATATTAAACCTGGAACTAACAAAGCTTAAATTATTGCTTATAAAAACAACATTAAACATTAAATAATCAGTTGCATTCATTCTTATGGCTCTATCTGCAGCTTTTCCAGAGTCATTTCTTATGATCACATTGTTCCACAGGCCAACAACAGCTTCAACAAAACTATTTCCCTCAAAGAGAAACCAAACATGCCCTGTTGTCGTGAGAGAGAAAAGTGCAGAAGGAAACATCCATTAAACTCAGTGTGCTGCTCTGTGATGCTAGCTCAGATACTTGGCATCTCATCTTGGGTGCAAGGTCATCAATGTTTGGGCTCAGGCTCTGAGCTGAGGAGACCCTCAGGATGGAGTGAAGGTGTGCGTGCAATATACCGGAGGGCCAGATCTAATAGTAATTACAAATGATCCTGCGGGCCGAAATTAAATCCTCCACGGGCCTGATTTGTCCCCGGGCCTTGAGTTTGACACATGTGTTCTAGTGTATTCAGATCCCTCTTAGTAGTTATTATGGCAACTTTTCAAGGGTTCAAATTCAAATTCGGTAAAATCCACCAATGTTCACACCGCATGCAGTCAAATGAAGCACTTACAATGTCCGTAATACACCCAACCCATTGCATAACATTACACTTTAACATATGACAAACTAGACTCACGCCACGTTTTTTATGTAATCCTGCTGACAACCAAACCAGTCTCACGGCATTTCGTGTTATAGTCACACAGCAATTTATTTAATCTATTGATTCGTGATCACCAACACGATTTTTCGCATTTTTTTCGTGTCACACAGAACGATTTTAAAAGCAATGCATTTTCTATTGGTAGTATGTTTCGTGCCTGTACCACGTCTTCTTGTCCGGGGTCGGGGTGTTGGACCGGAAGCTGTGTGGGTTCATAAAAACATTTTCTTACTCAATATCTCACCCTAAGGCAAGCCTAAACCTTTTATTTTAAGTTGTATAATGTCGGAGTTTTTTTGCCGTCCACGAGGAAAATAAATGGCTCAGAGCCTCAGAATACTGAAATCTGTATCTTTTTAATATTTATTTTTCCTTCTAACTTGTTATTATTTGGTGCAGGCAGGAAACATACTACCAATAGAAATACATTGCTTCTAAAATCGTTCTGTGTCAGAATACTGAAATCTGTATTTTTTTTAATCTCTTTTTCCTTCTAATTTGTTATTATTTACATTGCTTTTAAAATCGTTCTGTGTGACACGAAAAAAATGGGGGAAATCGGGTTGGTGAACACGAATCAATAGATTAATTTCGTGACTATAACACGAACAAGACAACCAGACCAACGAACCAACAAACTGAACCAAACAAACAACCTGTCCGACAGCGGGAAGGAGCAAAGAATGAATAACAAATCTCAATTCATTTGCACATCCAAAGGCCAGAAAGTCGGCTCAACAATAACCTTTAGTTAGCTCTTGAACATAACTTGTCTTGAACTCCTTAACATCTACAGCACCTAAAGCTTTAAAGCAGCTTGTCAGAAGTGATGGCATTTTTAAAAAACGTCCCCATTTTCTCACATGTTGTGAGGAAAAACTGTGAAAACTCAAAAAATAAATAAAATCATTTTTAAATATAGTTATTATATTCATTTAAACCAAGTAAATAAAGTCATTGACTATATTAGACTGAAAACTGATCTATCTTCTGAGGCATAACTGAGTTGCATTATGGGAAATGTAGGATTAAGTGTTTTTGAAGCACAACTTGAAAATAAAAGTCAGGATATATCGGCCTGTGTTGAGCTCATTTTTATTCTCTTTTGCTCCCTCAACTATCTACTGATATACCAAATCACTGCTGTGCTTCTTCAAGACTTTAAGAAAATGCAAACTCTGTGTCTTCATTTTATTTTTCACACCAAATCTTAGCAAGTTGCACCACATAATCTGCACGAACAGAAGCTTATCTAAAACTTGCATTTATCCAAATCAAACGTCTTGTATGACCTGTGAAGTGAGGCTTTGAGTAAGGCATGATAAAACCTCCTCTTAAATACACGTGTTAATTTAAATGTGACCACCAGATGCATTACCCATCAAGCGATGCACCTCAAAGTTTATTCTCCCTAACTTGGGTCCTCGCCAAAATACAGCTTGTTGTGTTTTTGGATGAATCACAAGTTTCGATAGTTTGATTTAAGAGGGGAAATGTGCACACAATAGAATTGACCAGGGTGTGTACAAATACCTTTCTATTGCTGAGGGGAGACAATGATTCACATTTTAAGCACAGGTTTCAGTATTTTACTTTTACATCACGATATATCTTTTTACATCTTATTTAGTTACTGTTAGGATAATCTCCCTGGTCCCCGGCTTGAGCTTGAATCTCAGGACCCATGTATCTGTGATCCTCTCCAGAATTAAAGTAGTCATCACATACAGAGCATCAACTAGTTCCTGAACAGTGTCCTTCACATGCTGATATCCAAGAGAGGGAGTTCCACAGTCACAAGATGGAGGAATAGAAAGCAGTATTCAATGTTTACTTCAGATTAGCTCCACGTCAGAAATGAGCATTGCTTGTCATATGTCTCTCTCCATAGAGGCTGAATTATCATGTTAATCGACATAGCTATCATATGCCTTATTTTTTTATTTAACCTTTATTTAACCAGATAAAAGCATTGAGATAAATTCTCATTTACAATGCTGACCTGGCCAAGAAGGCAGCAACGTTACACATAACACAGACATGTAAAATACAGAGAACACAAGACGAAAAAGCAGTCACTACATTGAGCACATTGGGACAGTAAGAAAGGTACACTACTTATTACTGCAAGAGCAGCTGGAGGTAAGGACCTCAGACAACTTCAGATTTGAAGCACATGCTATTGAGACAAGTGCCGTCAGTTTGAGGCTTGATTGAAGGTCATTCCAAGACCAAGGACCATAATGAAAAAGACTCCTTTTTCCAGCCTCAGTCCGCACAGCAGGGACCTGGACCCGTATCAGGCACTGATTCTGAGGCTGGTAAGAAAACTGGGGGCAGATCTGGCACATATGTAGAGTGGAAGCTTACCTCAAAATGGCTTTATGCATGAATAACAACCAATGCTGCCGCATCCTATGCATACTGAGTGAGGACCATCCAGTTAGGCTATACAGTGTGCATGATGAGTCCTATAGGGTGCATTTGATATGTATCGCAGTGCAGGACGGGAGAGTGGGTCAAGTTTGGCCTAAAACAGTCCTGATGCTCTTCTAGGTAATCATCGTGTTCACAGCTGGGGCTTTTTGTTATCATGTTACTCTGATATTGGAAGAGCACATTCAGGATTTCCCCAACAGTTACTGCGGACTGCCCTCTGCTGGCTGCAAGCTGAAGCTGCGTCAAGTTGGAAAGGTGTGGTCAGAAACAGTGAGAGGAGGAGGGTTGCAAACACTGGCTGTTGGTGAGAACAATTCATAGTTTAATTACATTTTTGCAGGGGTTTGTTGGTACATTACATTCATATTTGCATCGTGGTTCAAGTAGATAAATAACTTTGTTGTCATTTGAGTAGTTAACTACAGCAACTGCAAAACATTTTCGGGGAATAAAAGGAAAAAGATTGTTTTGTAAAGTGTGTAAAAAGGTGCAAGTTGAATAAAAGTTAAGAGAAGTTTGAATTAAGATTGAACAAAACTGACCAGTCGTAAGAGGTGCAGAATAATACTATGTTGGTGGGGTATTTCCTGTCTTGGTTCATGTATGACTTCTGAACAAGTGGGCACTTTAAAAAAATGTTATAATTATATTTTGTAATAAATGTATATAACGTCAATTTGGAATTTTTACTTTTCCTAAATTAGTAACTAGATTTATTTGTACTGTAGCCTTGGATATGATTCAGCTGTTTAGTTAGAAGTAATTGGTAGCTTGAAAGGCTTTAAGATTACCTTCCTCTGTCAGGGAATAATTTCGCCCTACATGTTTACCTTTCGCCCTCTGACGCAGCTGACCAACCCTGATCAGCTGTTATTACATTGCATTACATTTCACTTGTTAGACGCTTTTAAAATAATAATAATAATAAATTGTATTTTGGGGTGAAGTGTCTCAGGGACACAACGACATGCTGACTGCAGTGGGGTTTGAACCTGTGCTCCCCTGATCCCAACACCAACGCACAACCCACTGCACCACACGCCTAGTTATCTCCCTTAAGGAGGGGCTACCCCAGCAAGTTGTTCTTGGTACCAGTTTGTGACCGGGCAGCTCTCGGTTAGAGATAGTTATTGTTGTGGGACACCTGGAACACATCCTTCTCGGGGTGTAGATGACCCCGAGCCATAAGCGACAACTAATGTGATTCAGTGTCCCTCAGCTGTTTAGTCTATCTATTGAAGAATGTTGATTATTACACTCTGAACTAGTTAAACCTGGAGCTACAGGAGGAGGGGTCTTCAGGATTGATTGTGGCATCTCAACCGTCAGACCACGTGGCCCGTGACATGTCTTGTGAATTCTCCGGCCGCAACTCCAAATAAACCGTCAGTGTTTGCCATCAAAGCTCCAGCTCTCCTCGTGTCTCTCTGAGTCCTGACTCCAATTGCTTCAGAAGTTTCCCCCACATTCTCTAACAGTGTTGATGGTGTATTTAAACACTGTTGAACATCATAACAACAAGCCATCATGTGACATTAAAACAATTGATATATGCATTCTTGTTGATAAGCTATTAGTCCCTCTGAAGCAGAAACAGAAAGAGCAATGTTCAGATTATACACTTTATATATTTCCTAACATACCAGTTACTAAAACAACCTCCTTATCCACAAAGCTCCACACCCAGCTCTGTGAGACAGGAATAAAACAAATAGATGATGTGCTCGGTAATTATTCGTCTAGACGGTTTGGAAAGAAGGCACTTATATCATTTCTTTCCCCACAGATGCACAGCGTTTGGTCCGGGGCGCAGCTGCAGAAAAATAAATGCAAACAAAATCACCAGGACTACAAATACTGACACTCCCCTCACACTGTCAATTTGCATCAGCAAGGTGAGTTCACGTTGGGTGTTTTAATGAATACGGTTTTACAAGGATGTTTATTTTTAACCTCAGCTCCTGTAATAAGTCTGAAATAAAGTGTGTGACATTCAGAGCCTTAAGGACAAAATGCACCTATTGAAACACAAACAATCAAAATGTTCTGATCCCACGGACCTCTCATTGACATCTAGAGCCCTGGTTTCAATTTTGACTGTATACTATAAGACTTTTCTCCTGTTCACCTGGTGGGACTGGATACATGCTATTATCCAAAATTCTTGCACAAAATGGCAAAGAAATCTATGAAAGTCAATGTGTTTGCCAATCATTTTCCAGAACCAAACCCCCCTAGCATACATAGCATACAGGAAATAGATATTTTTTGTATTTCAGAAGAACAACATTGCCATTATGTAAACAAATTCTGGCTTAAAATAGGTAAGTAGGTAGGTAGGTAGGTAGGTAGATGGATACATAAGTACTTTATTGATCCCATTTTGGGAAATGTTTGCATTGCAGCAGCATAGAACACAAGGCAATGTACATAAGAGAAATTAAGACACTAGAAATAAACAGTCAAAAATACTATATAAGGGCCTCCTCAAAGTACCAAAAGTAAAACATACGGGCCCCTTAGGTGACATGAGATGTAACTGATATAAAATATTTGGTTGAATGTCATGTAATGTGATATTTAAGGCAGTAATGTCAATTTAGGGGCCGGAGCAACGTGAGCTGACGCCAGTGTTTACCCCCCCCCCCCCAGGCTCCACTTCCATCCGACTGCAGACAACTGTTTCACTTGACCTTGTTCCTTTCCCACCAGCCGGCCAATACCTGAACTGTCAGTGTCTTTTTACAGCGGGCGCTTCAGGTCAACAACGGAGAATACACAAATATATCAGTGTGTGTCTGTCATTCCTCAAAGATGAAAGGTTGAAGTACCCGACCCTCTACGTCCAGTTTTAGACCGTTTCACACGAAGGGCTTGAGGTTCATATTTGGGGTTAAAATGGAATGTCTTTCCTAAAACTTGTAAAAGATTAAATATTCCCTGTCAGGCGATTCCTGCAGGCCCTTCTGAACCTTCTGCAAATGCCTTTCCTTTTTGTCTACTGATTAATGGACACCCCTTTTTGTTTTGTCTTTTTACTTTGTTGTTACTTTGTTGATTGTTTTATTTTCTATTTGACTTCTGTCATTTTCTAATTATTCTCCTACTTTTTGTTTACCTGGTTTGTTTTGGTTGGGAATGTGTGTTTTAATTTGGCATGCCTTCTAAGAGAAGAACAAACAGGGGAAACAAATAAAAAGACAAGAACTGGGGGAATTAAAGATGGAGGAAGACTGCAGGTGGATTAAACAGAGTTTGAAACACCAGTTTTCAGTTTTTCACCACCTATAAATACCATGAGTGCATGCTCACTTCATTAACATACCATGATGACTGTACAAGATCGAGTCCAATTTTGGAAGCAAAGCAGGTTTGGGACGGGTCAATTTAAAATATTTATTTACCATATTGATCTGCTTAAAGAGACACAAGTCATGTTACTGTGTTTCTCCTTGAACATTGTACACTCGAGGCAAAGCTTCCAAATAAAAGTGGGTCTTGTTGGGCTAAAATTCACTCCAAAAAACATCACAGCAAGACATATTATTGGGTTTTCAATAGTCCAGAAAATATGATGGTGGCCTAGAGGTCTAAGAATTGGTTCTAATCTACATGCAGGGGCCAAAGGTTCAATACCGCTTATACATGTAGGACAGGTGTAACATCTTTTGTCTTCAGCTATGCTCAAAGTCTTTTTTATTTGACATTATATTTATGTTAAACCATCGGATTAAGCCGAACCGCATATCATAGTTGAGGTGGTTTGGGCACCTAGTAAGGATGCCACCTGGGCGCCTCCCTAGGGAGGTGTTCCAGGCACTTCCAGCTGGGAGGAGACCGAGGGGTAGACCTAGGACCAGGTGGAGGGATTATATCTCTTTGCTGGCTTGGGAGCGCCTTGGGACCCCCCAGTCAGAGCTGGTTGATGTGGCCAGGGAAAGGAACGTTTGGGGCTCTCTGCTGGAACTGCTACCTCCGAGACCCGACCACAGACCAGCGGGAGAAGATGGATGGATGGATGGCATACCACAGAATGAATCACATTATAAGTGCATTAAAAAACAGTGCTCAGTGGTTTCCTTAAGGTACAAAGGAACAACAATCATCCAGTCACTTTTCCGTTTCCCGGTTTAAAAGAGAAAAACAATGGAAAAAAAGACTTGAGAATAGAACAAAATGTTGGTCACATAAAAGCTTCTTCTTCCAAATAAGTGTTATGAAATATAACCAGTATAGTAGACCATTGTTGTGTAACGTTAATTTAGTAGCACTGAAACAGGGGAGGTGATTTTGGTAGAACTTTATGACGGATCAAGATTTTTGTATATCAGTTTGAAAAATCTTAATTGATGAGGTCATCGATGTGGACACATTTCTGGCCTCTGGAAAATAACATCATAAAACAAAACAAAATATTTAAAACTTCTTAAATTAAATTGTCTTTACATAATGCAGGTAGTAATAGAGGCATGTTGTGAAGTGGGTTGTGCGTAGGTGTTTGGGTCAGGGGGTCACAGGTTCAAACCCCACTGCAGTCAGCATGTCGTCGTGTCCCTGATACACTTCACCCCTAATTGCCCCTGTGGGGATTGTCCACAGTATTGAGTATGTAAGTCGCTTTGGATAAAAGCGTCTAACAAGTGACATGTAATGTAATAGTTAACCAGAATAACATTTATTTAAAGAGCTCTGCTGCCATCTGGTGGACAACAGGTGGAAAGTGAACTGCAGATGCTGAGGGGTTTGTCATCAACTTCCGAAACAATTCAAACATACACGTTTATGGGATTCATTCGAGTAGCATTTTCAGCGAATGTTTCTTTGTTATACAGATTTAAAAGCAAAAGCAAAAGCTGTTTTGTGTTTTTTATTGAATTTATAAAACATATTCAAATGTTCAAACATTTCAAACATGTACTCAACATAATAGTTATAATAGCATACATATTACAATAAAGGAATAAATACATGTATTAATAAACAAATGCATTAATAAATAGGTTAATAAATAAAAACAATACATACAAAATTAAATAAGGACATAAATAATTGAAGGCATATAAAATGTAGTAAAGTTGATACTCAAACATAAGATGAATAATTACATTGTTAGTTCACATATTTATCATTTATTTATTTATGAATATATCTGTATGATATAAACTCAGAACAGCAAACATCATCAGCTTTGGGTTTCTGATAAGATTTCTGATAAATCATTTAAAGTGCTGGTGGACTCGCTTCAAATGAGCCCAAAACAAATAATTAAGTACTACAATCTGGATAAACTGCAGTCAAAGCAGATGTGTTTACAGTCTATGGTGGATTACATGTACACTTGTATTAGTCCTTATAACAATAACAAGCTTATTAGTTAAGCTTTCACTTCAGAAACATATCTAATTACCAGAGGTGGAAGTCCTTGAGCAAAAGTAGAAGTATTCAGATCTTGTACTTGAGTTAAAGTAGAAGTACTCAGATCTTGTACTTGAGTAAAAGTAGAAGTAGACAGATCATGTACTTGAGTAAAAGTAGAAGTACCAGAGTGTAGGAACACTCTGTTACAGTAAAAGTCCTTTATTCAAAATGTTCCTCAAGTAAAATTAGAAAAGTATTATCATCAAAATCTAGTGAAAGTAGCGACAGTAAAAGTAGTCATTGTGCAGATTCGCCCATTTCAGAATAATATATATATGTTTTATGATGATTGATCATTAAAGTGTTCTCAAAGCTGGTAAAGGTGCAGCTAGTTTGAATGACTTTGTATACTGCAGGGTAGCTTGTGGATTTACTCCAGGTGGAACTAAAGGCTGATTTAAGAGGTGATTATATTTCACATCATTCATCCACATTTACAAACTAATTAAAGTTATTCAATAAATGCAGTGGAGTAAAAGTACATAATTTACCTCTGAATTGTAGTGGCGTAGAAGTACAAAGTAGAAAAAAATGTAAATACTCTGTATACTGTAGTACAAGTATCTCAACATTTTCCTTAAGCAAAATACTTGAGTAAATACACTTAGTTACTTGACACCTCTGCTATTACATGGTTAGCTTATGTTATACTGCTGCCTCGTGGTAAAAGATGCATGTATCCTATAAATAAACGAACACCTATCATTACAGTAATGTTTTGGTGAAAAGTAACTCAAAAGTAATATAAAAGTAGTGTAACTTATTACATTTCTGAGAAAGTAATATTGTAATGTACCTATTACTTATAAAAGACATTAACACATAATATGTACTGTAGTACATTTTTGAAGTATCTTGCAACACTGCCGGTAAGTACTCCACCTCTGGTAGCAGCTGGATGCAGTCTGCTGGGACGGTTTTTAATTGACTCCCTTCTTCTTCTGGATCCACTCCGTGTTTTGCGGCAGCCTCTGTGTGTTTCAGGCAGCTGTATGCAGTCTGCTGGGACAGATTCCCTTCTTCTTCCTCTGGATCCACTCCGGGTTTTGCGGCAGCCTCTGTGTGTTTCTGGCAGCAGCGCAGCGTGAAAGCAGTGGGAAGCAGAAACACTATGGCTGCCACTCTGTCTCTCACTCAGGTAACACTGTCTTACAACTCTAATATAACGACAGCTAACGGCGTGTGTACTCCATGTCTTCTGCCGGGGGTACACATGAACATTGTTATATAACCAGGGGAGCGGAAAGGCGATATTAACTCGCCCGTTGTCTCTTTTTTTGGAAGTTTAGTGTTGCTGTGACTTGGAAAAGTTTCTGCCTAATCTCTGTGGGGACTGCGTAAGGGCGTAGCTAGCTAGTTAGCATGCTAGCTAACTAACCGCCAGTTAGTGTCCAGTGGTGGACTGTTTTACAGCCGCTTTTATCATACTTTAGATAAGCCGTGTAACGTTACTTGTCTTCGTTTCGGTTTGCTATTTATTTCTATTCTCGTTTTGTCTTGCTTCGTTTTGCTGCAGGCTAGTTGGTCCCGGCTAAACAGATGTTAGTACGGGATACTCATGTGTTGTGCCTTTACTGTCATTTCTCTGGCCAGTAACGCCTCTGCTAACACTGTTTACCGCTAAAAGTACACTCTGTATTTCTCATAGATTACGTTCAGGGTTCCCATGCTATTTGTGTAGCTTGCTATATGTTACAACCATGGTTATTGCTAATATTATAAATACATTTAATATGCTATTCCTTGCTCACTTAATGTAGATAATATCCTACTTTTAAATGTGGTTAGCTGTAATTGGCCCTTCATAGTGTATATTTGACAGGTTGTCTACAGATTTGTATCTTTTACTGTCAAAATGTATATATTTGACTCTTTAGTTCTGTTTTTAATGTTCTATTTTGAGATGTTTTTATGTTCTACTCTTCTTCATTTTCACATTATGTGCAATGCCTTGTTTACTTGCTGCTGTGAAGAAAACATTTCCATATTTAGGATTTAATCAAATGTATACATGTTCACAGTTTCCCCGTTGACCTTTTAACTGTCAGCTGCTGTTGTTGTCAACAGAAAACACAACATATTCTTAACATTGGTTTTACAAGAAGTAAAAGAGGAAGTGAATTTGTGAAACCACCAGTCAGCACTGCTGTCTCTAAATGTCACTCTGTTGTTAGTCAGTTTAAACATAGTTATGTGTGTTTGTTTGCAGGGAAAATAGGTTATTTAGCAGACAGCAGACAGGTCTAATAATTAGGTTACAGTACTTGTTACCTGAGACAGTGTGGATCTGTCAACAGAGAGGAGCTGTGTGCCAGCAGCAGCTCTGACATGATCTCTCAGACGAGTTCAAAAACCTGGCTGGTATCTCTGTGATGTAACACTTTGTTGGGATTACTTGTTACACATTAATGTGTTCTCAACCCACAAGTGAATGTGGTATTTATTGAACAAGCTAGACTGGTGGTGAGAGACACAATGAGAATTTTGAAAAAGAATCATCAATAATCTGGATATAATGATTGAATGGGTGAAAGCAAATAATGGAGTGGCTAGAACAGAAAAAAGCAATCCTTTCTTCGTCCTATAGTGGGGACATTTTAGTTGTTACAGCAAAGGGGACTGCAGTTAAATACAAGATTAAATAAATAAATTAGTACACTTTGAAGGTAGAAAAAAAGATAAGCAGTCAGTACCGAAATAGCAGGCACATACCAGTAATACATAGAAAGAGTATTTAATTGCACAGTGTTATTTTACAACAGTGTTGTTACAGTATCAAGTAGTGGAAATAAAAATAGCAGCCTTTTAATAGCATTGTAGAATAGTACAAATTGCTTTCTAGTAAATACAGAATATTAACAGCCTTCAAAACCAGGAAAAGACAAACCCTATTAAATTACACTATCAGAAATCTCAACACAATGTCAATAATAATTTCCCAGTGTCAATAATTAATCTAAATATTGTGTAAATACGATATTGTGTGAACCTCTGCACTATCTTCCCATCTGCTGCCTATGTAAGGGCTGGCTCGGCATATGATTGAGGAGTGTTTTTGCAACGCTCATTTAAAGAGTCACCAGAACAATGACGACACTGTTACAGCCGCCAACAGTTCCAGGCACACGATTGTCTCTCACAGAAAAATAAATTGCATTGGCCAGAGAAAGATAAGTGTGTGTGTGTTTGCTCGTGTGTGTGTGTGTAGAAGGTTATCTCGTCGTATATTGGCAGTTGACGAAGCTGACAGATGACTAATGCTGATACAAGCTGTATTTTTGCGTGAGTCTTCTTCTGGGCCTCAGCTCTGTCTTTGCGACACCCTGGTTTTACATGATGGAGAGATTTAACACATGCTAATTTGTTTCTCTGTGATGCAACAAGAGCTTTATGCCATGGTTGAAATGGCCACTCCCCTGTTGAACCATAACTCAGACAACTACCGTCCACTCGTTTCCTCCTTTGCTGCACCTGTCGATTTAAAAGCAAAACAACCGATTGTCAGTTTGAGCTATATGGAGAAGGAACTGCTGATTCCTTTCCTGTTCGGCACAGCAGTGGACGTATGAACACCGGAAAGGGGGGTGCTTAGAGAGGATATGACAGAAGGCAACATTAGCTGTTGTCTGTGGGGGGACGCCCTGTCGTTAAAGTGTCTAACGCTGACCCTCAGTTACGGCTGTGCCTTTAATCGTAGTTTAATCGCAATTACAATTTTGGCCTGGCACAATTACAAAAACAACATAATCGAAAAAAACTATTATTTAACTTTGCTAGGTTGTGACAGTGCACTACAACATATTAATTTTAGTCTAATTTATTTGTATTTATCATATTTATATATGTTTAGTAGCTTGTGGAAGTGCGCTCCAAAATATTTGTTGATCTTGTTTATTGGTATTTATTATTTTGATATTATTTATTTAAATATATCATTTATTTAATTTATTTGTGTATTGGTTTTTCAGTTGAATTATACGTTCAGGGTAATCAACAGTTAAAAAGATACTGTTCAAATTATTATTTGTTTTAAAGTTCAATAAATGGATGTTTCAAAGCCAATGAATAATCGTATTTAATAATCGTGATATCAATTATTGACCAAAATAATCGAGATTATGATTTTTGCCCTAATCGAGCAGCCCTACCATCAGTAGCCTCTTGAAATGTAGACGATATCTTGAAGTCTCTCTGCTCGCAATTTAGCTTCTGTGTCATGGTGACTCAGATGTTTAATGTACGGTGTGAGACACTCAATGTGCTCGTCTTGGCCAAAGGAATCGTGAGTGGTATGATGTAGCTTGTGCGGAGACGATTTATTGATTGAGAACATTATTTGAAGACAGCTTTGACAATCAGTAAAACATTTACCAGTTAAATGTATCTGGTGGGTAGAGTTTGTCATCGACGGGGCTGGAAGCTGGTGACCTTTTTCTCAACTTGTTGTGTTTCAGTTCAGTTCAAGATCAGTTGGTTTATCCCCAAAAAAGAATAGACATATTATTCAAAAACGGCAAAGAAAAATATGGTGCCAGCCCCAATCTGAAGTTTTGATTGCTTTCATGATCAATGCATTTTATATATCATGTTTCCTTAAGACTTCTGGACTATAAAATGTCTTGTTTTGTTAAAATATTCAGTTTTAATATGGAGGAATCAAGAAAATCCACATATTTGAGGGGCTGAAAACAGCTTTTTCTGCTATTTTACAACGAGCTATTCCCTTAAAACAATACTCTTTGTTATCAACATACTTCTGTTATTCTGTCGATCCACATTGAGTTGATCTGATTCGTCGTTGCAGCTCTAGTAACACATTATCCTGTGTTCTTTCAATGCTTCATCCTACCTGACGGTTGACCTCTTTAACCATTGTGCAAACTAGGGCTGCTCAATTATTCGTATTTTAATCGCGATTACGATTATGGCTTGCAACGATTACGAAAACAACGTAATCGAAATAAAATGATAATTTTTTTATAATTACTTGTTTTTTTTAATATACCGTAATTTTCGGACTATAAGCCGCGCCTTTTTCCCTATTTTTCGACGCTGCGGTTTATATAACGGTGCGGCTAATCTATGGATTTTTACAGCTAACGGCCAACACCTTTAACTCTATGGGCTCTACGGCCGGTCCGCGGACCCCCACCTTTAAGCGGCGGGTTCCAGCAGGAAAAGCTGGAGGCCGGAAAAGAGTGAGACAGGTAGCGCGTAAAAGTAAAAGTGGAACCGAGAGTGGAATGTCGCTGCTGCGGCTTATATTCAGGTGCGGCTTATATTCCGAAAATTACGGTATATATTTGTTTGTTTTTCAGTTGAATTATACTAAAAGTTGACGGTAATCAACTGTTAAAAACACACTGTTCACATTTTTTTTCTCCAATAAATGGATGTTTTCAAAGTCAATGAAGAATCGCATTTCATAATCGCAATTACAATTATTGACCCAAATAATCAAATTATGATTTTTGCCATAATCGAGCAGCCCTAAAACTGTTGTATTTCTGTGTCTTCTGTCATTGTAAAAGTTATAAGTCTTATTCTCTGGCTCAGTAAACTGCATATGTCCCTTTGTGTCTGAGCACAGATCAAAGTCACTGTTCATTTCTCCTTGCCAGATGTTTTGGGTCATTGACAAATAATACAGCTGTTTTACACACGATGAAACGCTGAGTTATGAACATATTGGTTAAAGCCTGTGCGTCTGCGGCCGCCATCTGTAACAGATCAGGCTTTTACTTTTTCCTGACAGCTGCACTGGTTCGGAAAGGAACTCGTTTTCTAAAGCCAGCGAACATGTGTTTATGGTTTGAGTTTACAAACTGCAGAACTGAGAAAGCATAATAAAGAGCAAGTTTATTCCCTTAAGGACCATTTAAAAGGCTCATTTTAAGGGTTGGAGAAATGTTTGAATCATTCTGTAAACTCACATGTTGTATTTGACCCTTTCTTTACAGCTTTCCACTGGAAATCCCATCTATGACAAATACTATCGACAGGTAAGCAAATATATCTGCTGCACACACACACACACACACACACACACACACACACACACACACACACACACACACACACACACACACACACACACACACACACACAGCGATGTTGTCTTTTATACTATTGATATGTCTTTCACACACTTAATATTTTATTTAGGATCCCCATTAGTTATTATCATAGTCATATCCAGTGAAAAGATGTATATGTTTCCTGCATTATATCAACATTGATTGCCAACAGGCCAATAGGCCTACCTTGTTTGGTGTGCCTGGCTCTTATGGTGCTTATAAATCTTTTTCCGCAGGTTATTCTGTTGATCACTGCTGACTTTTCCCTGAATCCATTCTTGTGAAAGGTGCACTCAGGTGGATTTTTTTGCGAGCGGCAGGGAGATCAATATACTTTTTGCCTCTCTGAAAATCTCACATCCACATTTGCTGGGTCATTCCAGAATTGGAGGACAATTTAGACAGCAACATTTTTGAAAAATGAACCTTTTATTTTATAATTTTTTTTATGTATTTAGGAAAAACAGATGATAAACCATTAAAAAAAAAGTGATTTTCCCAGCTAAGGCATCAAATGTATATTTTCCAATGAAGAATTACCCCTTTTACTCTAATTATAGTTACAGGGTTGAAAATCAATGCACACTTTAACCCCAGGAATTATTGCAGTAATGCTACTTTCAACGCAAGGACAAACTTGGATATGTAATGAAAGAAATAACTTTGAAATTAATATGCTTTATTCTGATAATATTGTAACAGGGTTGAGTGGGTTAGAGTGCCACACTCTTTTAAGACTGAAAAGATTGAAAAAATAAAAGAGAGGACTTAGTTTTGGTCTACCCATGGCACTAACATGCTTGCTGATGTCACTTCCTGTGTGTCATGTGATTTACAGTTTTTTCACTTCCTCTGCCAATCTAAAAAGGTTTGGGTAACAGGGTTGAACGCATGTTGAGGGACACACCTGTGCAAAATTACTGTTATTTAAAATATGTTTATGATTTAACAAATTGATTTTACCATTACAAGAGACATATATCAATAGAATAATACCAAAAAAAGTAAATAAAATCCCTATTTTAAATGTTATATTTGACATGCAAGTTGGTCACCAGGAAGCGGGGACAAGAGAAAAATGCCATTTTAGGGGATGTTCGAGAGCTATTTGATCATTTAAATAATATTTTGAAACCACTTTTTCTACAACTTTATATACATTTTGTCTCAAGACAAGTATGTTTAACACAACAAGTGCATGTTTTAGCTTTTTGGACATGCATGATTAGATTTTGCATATGGGGACATGAAATGTCGTCCAATTCTGGAATTACCCTTTTATTTTTTTTGAAAAGCCATGGATACCTTGCATTCCACTCACTCCATATTTTCTGTGTCCAGTTAAAAGGCAGGTCATGGGCATCGTCAGGAAAGGTTCGCTAGTGCAGGTGGCAACGGCGGCTGTGGACGTTGTTGGAGCTGTCAAACTCGACCCTAACGCCGCTTACAGTCGGCCGACTAAAAGTTGTTCCGTTCACGTTGTCATTTTTAGACTCCTTCGCTTCTTTGCTTGTGAATCCAAAAGCTGCGGGGCTTGGCTGTTTTCGTTTCGCCATATTTTTTTATTACAAAGCCAGAGTTAAAAAAAATATCAGTATGAAAATATCAAATACCGCGCCAGCATCGCCTGCCGTAACCATAGCAACGTAAGTAGCGTAAAGAATGCAGTGCCGCCCCGTACAGATGGCAACACCCAGGAATATTCACAAATATAAAACAAATATTCAGAAACTGTCATGAACAATGACTAGCCTATTATTTATTTCAAGAACTGTTATTTACAGAAACTAAACATTTCTAATCTGTGTGACACAAATATGCACAATCTTTTTGGGCTTCCCCTATTTATCTCAAAGTCGGCCTTCAGGGGAGCTCCCTCCATCTTCGGGGGAGCCAAGCTCCCCCTGGCTTCCCCCCCATTTCGAACAGTGGTCATAACTAATCCTCCTTGACTCTATATGAAAGATAAGACAAGAAAAATCTGCAAAATCAAAGGTCACATCATGTACACATTATTTGTATTGTGTACCTACATTACCTAAGCTAGCACCTCAAATATATTCAAAACTTCCCATACATAATATTATTTGTAGCCTAAACTGATTTTTAATTTCTTAGTTCACATAAATTAGACTAGATATACTTTATTGATTCCAAATTGGAAAAAGGTTTTGAACAGCCATTTGTAAACAAGGCAGCACATACATTTGAGCTGTTGAGTTAATCAAATATAAAATAAAACAGTATATATTTAAAGAGTATCTATAGTATTCACAATACAAAATATACAGGAAAAAGTAACAATACTCTTTACTAGCTCAAACTACTACTTAAAACATATTTATATCACTGCTGTCAAAATTATCACGTTAACGGCATTAATTAATCTTTGGAATTAATTGCGTTAAAATATTTAACGCATTTAACGCATGTGCAGAATGGCCCGCCCCATACATCCCACCAGTGGCAGCGCTGGGGTAGGCTACAGCCATACCAAGAAATGGCTTAGCCCCACCTTGAACAATGATGTTAAAGTGAGCAAAATAAAGTCCGCCAACTCGCGCCGAGAATTGCACAGACAGCATTTAGTAAGATTGATTTCAGTTGCCACTGGAAATACCGAAGACCATAAACGGCTTTGAAAACTTTTGTCACGTAGTGATCGTCTTCTCAACATCTTTGATAATGTCTTCTGGCTTCTGTTCTATTGCAGGAAGTCCCGACGGAGAATAATTTTGCTGTAGTAGGCCTTTTCCAGAAGTCGGTTAGATCACCGGAGGACAGTGTCTCGGTCTCTCCCCCCCCCCCCCCCCCTGTGTTGATAGAAATCAACACGTAATTAATTAAGACCCCACGGTTTGATGATTGATAGGTGTGTGGGCTGTCTTTCATTTTGACACACAGAACAATGTTATAATAAACATATACTGTATGTTAAATGGATATATCCGGCTTCTTTCATTTATCTTTCCATTCCCACAACAATATACATAAAGAAATGGCATATTTTGGACATATTTCGAATGGTGATTAATCATGATTAATTATTTTTTAAGCTGATTAAAAATTGTAATCGTTTGACAGCCCTAATTTATATATATATTATTACATGTCACTTGTTAAACGCTTTTATCCACAGCGACTTACATACTCAATACTGTGGACAATCCCCACAGGAGCACTTTGGGGTGAAGTGTCTCAGGGACACAACGACATGCTGACTGCAGTGGGACTCGAACTTGCTATCCCCTGATTCGAAGTTCAGTGCACTATCCACTGAGCCACAGCCCCCCATTCCCAATATATAAGCAAAGGATACTATATACGTTATACAAGTTAGCTTTGGTTAAAAGTGTGGACAATAAATAATAGGCAGACAGTGACTACATTGTTATATCATCATTTTAAGATAACATAACTGGCTAGAGTTACAAAAATAAATAATTGTATTGAAATAATGTTATTTGTCATTTTGGTGCACTGAGCCTAAAAAGCTGAGCTAGCCAGAGCAGCTTAAATGAAATGTGGTGTAGCAGTGAGCAGAGATCTCTGTTCGCTCATATCAGCTTCTGTGTCAACTACAAAAGAGTCTCTATGAATTAATAATGTTTCCGTTTGCTCGGCATGTCGGGGGAGCTCCCTTTGAGCCTCATGAAAGACTTTCAACAGATCCAATAGCAAGCTAATAGATAGCTGAGAAAAAAGCTCAGGTTTATTATCAGTATTGATTCAAGAGACTCAGAGACTCCTCCGTCCAACAAAGCAAACCCCACAGTTTTCATTAGTTCCTTATTTGCCTCTCTCTTTCTCATATTCAAACATGTTTTCAGCGTTGTAGTCTGAAGCCATCGGCTCATATGATATTCGGTTTGTTTCTCAGCTGCAGAGATGGGTTACTGATGATTTCAGATCGTATAAAACATTTTTCAAACCAAGGAACCCTCAGCTGAAAGAGAGACAAAGCAGGGACCTATGTATACAATTTTTAAAGTGAACCTATCATGCTATATTTGAATAATATAGTGTAGGACCATACCTATATAAGGCATATTTATATTTTTTATTTTTCAAAATACCGAACAGATCATGCATTTTAGCCATTCCTCATTTCACTCAATTTAACACTGTCTTTGCATGGGCTGATTCTGTGAGAACAGCACCATCTAAAGGCCTGGCATATGTACTACAGCGTATCCAGCGCTTTCCAACGGCAATGTCCGTGGCTGTCTCCTCCTGATTGGTGGAGTTGGCCCAATAGCCGTAGCGCCACTTCTGTGACGTCATAGAAGTGTTCAGATCTGGATCAGTCTGTATCAGATCCGTTGCAGCCCCTTTTTAAGAGATTTGGGTATGGAGGAAAATAGAGAGGGTTGTGTTTTCTGACACTTGGTGGGTTCCCTGGAACACCGGGGACACATATTCATGTAGAAAAGACGTACAAAAGTGCATTTTGCATGATAGGTCACCTTTAATTGCATACCGAACGTTCAATAACATATAGGTTGGCCAAGAGTGTCATGTATACAAAACCTTTCTGTGAGGCATACAATGCACACATATTAATATAATATGCATTAATTGCTGTACCATGTTTAGGGATTTAGCATTAGTTTGCTAGCTAATGGTATTACCAAGCCCTTCAGGAAGTGCGCCGGACTCTGATGAAAATATTCGTTGTGTCCAAACGGCGGTACTACAATTTCCGTATCAGTCCGTGATGTCACCCGGCCCAGAAAGACTTTTCCCCATTGACTAACATTGGGGAAAGAGACGTCTGTAAATCAGCGGATACTTTTTTTTAAACTAAATAAACGACCCAGTATTAACTATTTTATAGCCCTTATTAGAATAATTCGGTCCTTAAAGTTGTAAAATGCACTAAAAGCCGAATCTAGATTTATTTTCTGTCTCCATTAATTCTACTGAGCCGAGAGTGGGAGCTCCGGGGGGCGGGGCTTAAGGGGCGCATGCTCTGTGAGCGCACATACGGGTTCTTCTCATGGATGTATAATAATAACTGGATACAGCGTGGGAGGCGGAGTCTTGTTCTTTCCTATGAGAGCTGCTCATTGCCGCATGAGGACAAAATGGCCCAACTTTTGAGAGAGCGAAACGTCACAGATTACCCATCATGCCTAGCTCTCAGAGCAGAAGTACCCGTATGTGCGCTCATAGAGCATGCGCAGTTGAGTTGCCCCTTAAGCCCCGCCCCCTGAGCTCCCACTCAGATGCGCGTTCATAATGCCGAGGAAAATAACTCTCAGAATAACGTTATTAGCACATTTTACAACTTGAGGACCTACTGTTTTTAATAAGGGCTATACAAATGTTCATACTGGGTAGTTTATTTAGTTAAAACGATTTACAGACCACTCTTTCCCAATGTTAGTCAATGGGAAAAAGTCTTTCTGGGCCCAGTGACGTCACGGACTGATACGGAAGTTGCAGAAGCGCTGTTTGGACACAACAAATATTTTCCTCAGAGTCCGGCGCACTTCCTGGGGGCTTGGTTCTTCTGCTCTGACAGCTAGGCATGATGGGTAATCTGTGACGTTTCGCTCTCTCAAAAGTTGGGCCATTTTGCCCTCATGCACCAATGAGCAGCTCTCATTGGAAAGAACGGGACCCCGCCTCCGACGCTGTATCCAGTTCTTATTATACATCCATGGGCATTACACTACTAGACTCGAAGCTAACTGGTAGACTATCATTTATATTGTGCAAATACATTTTTGCTCATGCTAATAGCAATAATAATAATGCTAATAATAGGTTGGATTTATTCAGAATCATAAAACTTGTTTATCCCGGGGGAAATTGGGTTTTGTGCCAGGTCCTCCATTTTGAAATTAAATATTTAAAAGATTAAAAAAATATATATATATTTTGAAAGGGGACCTATCATGCAAAATTTACTTTTTATGTCTTTTATACATAAAGATTTGTCCCCAGTGTGTCAGAGAACTAACGCAGTGTCAGAAAATAAAACCCTCTCTCTTTTCCTCTGTACCCAAATCTCTAAAAACGGGGCTATAACGGAGCGGATCCAGATTTGCGTCCGATATGACGTAATATCTGAAATGTGGACCCACGGCCCAATCAGAAACGTTGCTATCAGAAACAATGCCCGACTGTTTTGGACGTAATATGGTCGGTGTTTACATTAGCATCGCTAACACTCAGAGCTAACCTGTAGTGGAGAGCATGTGTGTGAAGAAGCAGGAAGTAAAAAGGAACTCACCTTGTGGTATAACCGGCAAGAGAGAAAGCCTTTGAGCTCCATACTGTTTCAGAGATAATCCTTGATAATCCATGATATGGCGTTTCATCACCGCACTATTTAGTTTAGACAGTAGCTGCCGGGTCCCGCATTTTTTTTTTTTTTTAAAGCTTTATACCCCAAATCAGCACTTTTGAAACAGGAAGTGAAATAGAGGGATATGAGGCATGGCTAGCATGCGTGATCTGTTCGGTATTTTGAGCAAAACACTTCATAGACATGTTTTTTATATATTTCTATATATCTGAGACCTATGCTATTGCCTAAAAATAGCATGATAGGTGATCTTTAAATAAACACACAAAGTTAAAGTAACAATGTGAAATACATATAATAAAATATAATTATTATTCATATACACATAAAACATTAAAGTAAATGTCAAATATAAGGAAGAATTAAATACAAATTGAATAACACTATTTATATAAACATAAGAAATGATTGAACTGTATCTTGTGTTCTCCGACTTATTTAACATTTAAGAAACTCTTTCAAAGCATTATTAAATATAAGCACGACCTGTTGAAGATCCGCGGTAAATAAACTACAAGTTACTGTGTTTAAATGTTATTTATTTATTTGTTTTTTGTGTACAGGTTGATCCGACTGGCAGTGGGCGGGTGGCGGCCGCTGATGCTGCCCTCTTACTGAAGAGGTCGGGTTTGGCAGACTTGGTCCTGGGGAAGGTGAGCAAAGACTCTCGGAGCAACACCATTAGTCTCTATTGTCTCTGCTGTTTATATTCAAACCGTTTATTGTATATCAGGAAAGTGTCCAAACTACGGCCCGGTAGCCAAATGTGGCACACGCTCGTGAACTGTTAGCGCCGGAACCTCGCAACACGGTAACTGCAGATTTGGGCATAAGATGAGGTTTGAGTCTGCGAGTAGGGAGGGGCAGCAGCCATACCATTAGCTAGAACTAGCTAGATCTGATGGATTTGGACATAAACGCGAAGTATAACCGGACGCGCGAGAGAGAGAGATAGATCAGCACCTGCAGCTCTGCCCGCTGTGAGGGACCGGTGAGAGGAGCAAAACACACCTTTAGACCTAACACACTTAGCTATGGCACTGTCGTATACATTGAATTACTCCATTTGATAATATGTAATCAACTTAGGCCCCCCTCCCAAAAAGAAGGGAAAGAAATTACAATAAAAATATTCATAACTCATATTCGAATACCTGAATAATTTAGAATATTCGATTAATCGTTCCCATCCCTAATTGTGTGTGTGTGTGTGTGTGTGTGTGTGTGTGTGTGTGTGTGTGTGTGTGTGTGTGTGTGTGTGTGTGTGTGTGTGTGTGTGTGTGTGTGTGTGTGTGTGTGTGTGTGTGTGTGTGTGTGTGTGTGTGTGTGTGTGTGTGTGTGTGTGTGTGTGTGTGTGTGTGTGTGTGTGTGTGTGTGTGTTCATAGATCTGGGACTTGGCAGACTCTGAACGTAAAGGTGCTCTTAACAAACAGGTAAATAGTTGCATCATGATGGATTTGCTTGTTTTATATACGTCGGTTGAGTTTGATTAATACATTACGTCACGTTGTGTACACCTGTTCCTCCCAGCAATTCTTCATAGCGCTGCGGTTGGTTGCCTGTGCTCAAAATGGCCTGGAGGTGGCGCTCAAGAGCCTTCATTTGGTCGTTCCTCCACCTAAATTTGTAAGTATAGTGCTGCAAACAACAAACATAATAATTTTTTGTTTCTTTCTTTTTTTTAGAACAATGAAAATAGATGATTTATTCCGAAGAGGCTTTAAAAATGTTTCAGCTTTACTTTAAGTTGACTTATTTTGTATTAAGTTAACAATTGTCCCATCACCCAAACATTATCTTAAACAGCTCCTTTGTCTGTCTGAGCACATGTTTGTTTCCTGTCCGTTTTAACCTGACCAACACCAAAATGGTTTATTGAATTTATTTAAAATGTAATTGAAATCTAACTGAGTTTTGTTTATCTCCAGCAGGACACAAGCAGTCCGCAGTTAGCAGGAGGATCAGCCGGTGACCTTCACTGGGTCGTCAAGGTGAGGCAGAATTACCATTACTATCTTATTGTTTTAATGTGTCTTAAAGGGGACCTGTCATGCAAAATGCACTTTGTGATGTCTTTTATACATAACTATGTGTCCCCGGTGTGTCAGGGAACTCACACAGCGTCAGAAAATAAAACACTTTCTCTTTTCCTCCGTACCCAAATCTCTAAAAACGGGGCTACAACGAGCGGATACAGATTTGCTGCCGATCCGACGTAATATTAGATGGTGGACCCACAGAGAGTTGCTATTAGAAACAATGCCTGACGTGTTTTGGACTTAATCTCGTTTTTGTTTACATTAGCAAGCCTCGCTAACACTCAGAGCTAGCATGTATTGAAGAGCACATGTGTTTAAAAAGCAGGAAATAAAAAAAGGAACTCACCTTGTGATAAACCCGCAAGAGAAAAAGCATTTGAGCTCCATACTGTTTCAGAAATAATCCTTGATGTGGTTTAGAACAGGATGGCGTTTTATCACAGCAGAATTTAACTTTATCTCCGGTAGAATTCTGATCAGGCATTAGCTCCGCCTCCTCTTTTTTTTTTTTTCAAGCTAAGGACCCAAAATCCGCGTTTCTCTAACAGGGCTGCAGAAGAGGGGTTTGAGCAGTATGAGGCATGGCTACACTGGGGGAACTGTTTGGTATCTTAAGCAAAACACTTCACAGACATGTTTTGTATAGGTATGGCCCTACAATATATTTTTCCAATATAGCATGATAGGTCCACTTTAAACTTTTTATTTCTGAACTGTCTCTTTGCTTAAAAGGTATTACATTTGACTTCAGGATTCCTGAATATACCCTGGTTTAATCAAAAAGCTATTTAAAGAAACGTAAGAATATATAATATATAGCTATATTGCACTCAACAAAAGATGGCAGCCTTTCCTTGTTTCTTAGGGAGAAAGATCATCTGTAAACTTGCATAAATAACAAATATATTGTTAGGTTTGGCTCAGTGATATACCATGATGAATAAATGGTATTTATTGTGAGCAGAGGCATCAGCTGATATCTTTCAAAATGTAATTTATCATTCTATTTTTTTGTTTTAGTTTCTGCCCCATGTTTTGAAGCCTCCGTCTCTAATCATTTTTCATCTGTTTTCTTGTCCCAGCCTGAGGAGAAGATGAAGTTTGACGCCATCTTTGAAAGTCTGGGTCCATCAGGAGGGATTTTAACGGGAGACAAAGTCAAACCCGTCCTGCT
Organism: Notothenia rossii; assembly: GCF_949606895.1. Classification (NCBI taxonomy): domain Eukaryota; kingdom Metazoa; phylum Chordata; class Actinopteri; order Perciformes; family Nototheniidae; genus Notothenia; species Notothenia rossii. Next base: position 93,209,816 of record NC_136912.1, read on the forward strand.
CAACTCCAAGCTGCCAGTGGACATCCTGGGCCGGGTACGATCCTAAAACTGGACTTTCTTTTACAATCTATAGAAAGAGGAAAGTGACAAAGCTAAAGAAAAAAACCCTATGCTTTAAAAAAAGAAAAACAGGAAGTGAATTTGAGGCAGGTGGCTTTCAAAAAGAGCTTATTTAAACATCCAGAAAATGAAAAAAAATGGAAGTGAGATTTGGTTTTGAGTCAGTGCCTACATGTAACATAAAGTTTCTGTCTGTGTGTGTGTGTGTGTGTGTGTGTGTGTGTGTGTGTGTGTGTGTGTGTGTGTGTGTGTGTGTGTGTGTGTGTGTGTGTGTGTGTGTGTGTGTGTGTGTGTGTGTGTGTGTGTGTGTGTGTGTGTGTGTGTGTGTGTGTGTGTGTGTGTGTGTGTGTGTGTGTGTGTTTTTTTTGAAGGTGTGGGAGCTCAGTGACATCGACAGAGACGGCATGTTGGACAGAGATGAATTTTCTGTGGTAAGAGATTAGTTGAATATCACAGCGGAAAGAAACCAAAAAAGAGTTTCAGCCACTTAGTTTCAGTGTACGCTGTTTGTTAAAGGTGGGGTAGGTAATTCACTTCAGAAACACTTTTTGTTATATTCCATGGAATGCTCTTAACATCCCGATAGCAATGAATATCTGAAGTGCTTTGACAATAAATACATAAAAAAAATTCATCTGTGGAAGCCGTGGCGCTGTAAAAAGCACGACCAATCATCTGAGCCGGCTAAAGTAACTGGATGGCCTACCTGCCTGTCAGCCTTCCATCTGTGCACAAACTTATCTCGTGCCCTCATTGGTCATGTGTGCTTTCGTGTGTGTTGGAGGAGGGGCTCTGTGAGGAAGTCTGAAGGAATGGGCAGATTTTTCGTTTGCGTACTTTCAAATTCTATCGCACTCGAGCTGGTTTCTCCATTCTTACCTACCCTACCTTTAAGTGATATTAAATATTCTGATCATAAATGGAGATATTGTGATACACGGTCACAACGTCTCAGTTGATAAGAACAAGCACAAACTAATATAAGTTTCTCAAAACATCTGATGGGGAATATTTTGAGGGGATTATAAATGTAAGATTTTGTTTTTGTTTTTGGGTCACACTTAACATCACTACTCAGTTTAATGCGGTTAACAAACGATGTGTATATTGTACATATCGTTATATTTTTTCTCTCTGACTCCATTTTAAATTGTTATGTTTATCCGGCTTTTTTGTTCTTAATTTATTGAGAAAATACTCTTTATTTTTCAAGTATTTAATTCACAAAGAAATACAAAAACCGTGTTGTTATTTATTTTATATTATCTAATTATGCTTACCGGAAATATGATGATAGGTTTTGGGCACACATGTATTAATATTGTGTGCAGAAATACTTAGATATTCTACCTAATTAAAAGTTATTGTACCACTTTGTTACAAGTATAAGTCCTGAATTCAAAATGTAACATTAATAAAAGTTAAAGTATGAAAATATACTTAAAGTACCAAAGCTAAAAGTGCTTATTATTCAGAAATAAGATATATTATATGACTAGATTATACTAAGTAATACATTAATGTGTAATTTTAATTTTAAAGTGCAAGTTGAGCTAACTTTAATTACTATTTATACTGCCAACTATTGGTTGAAGTGTAATTTACCATTGATTGGAAAGTAACATAAAAGTAACTCAAGTAAATGTATTTTGTAGTTACAGTCAACCAGTGATTATGTGTATGATCTTTTAAGAATAAAAACATTCTGTCGCCCTGATTGAAACAAGTAAGACATGTTAAACCAGTGTTAGTAAGGCTGTTATAACCACGGGATGTTTTTATTGGTAATTGCGTTCTCTAATTGATTTTTGTTGCACTTTCCCAGGCCATGTATCTGGTGTACAGAGCCCTGGAGGGTGAGCCTGTTCCCATGTCCCTTCCACCTCCCCTGGTTCCTCCCTCCAAGAGGAAAAAGCCCTCTGTGCCCCCCGTGATGCCCCTGTTACCCTCGCCCCCCTCCGTCAAAGACAGTCGCTCCGCCCACGTTGCCTCTAAGGCCCTGCCCCCGCCCCCAAGACCCGCCCCAGCTCCCGTCCCAGCTCCCGCCCCAGCTCCCGCCCCAGCTCCCGTCCCAACACCAGCCGCCTCCCCTGTGAGTATCAGACCCGACTCTCCTCTGCATGCACCGCCTCAAACACTGCCTCTTAGCTTCAACAAGAAACATTTAAAATGATTTCAAACTGCTTAGCCCACTGTGTTTTTAAGAAAAAGATCAAGAAGAGGGATAGTGTGAAGGTAAGTCCTGAGTTAGCGGTTATGTTGTTCTTGTATTTGTATGTTGTACTGTTCTACGTATCATAGGTCCAATTTTGTGTCACTTTATGATAGTATATATTAAATGTTTTTAGCTTGTATGGTCAAATGATACTTATACTGTCTGTTATGTGTGGATTGCACCATTGGGAATGCTTGGAAATTCGTCGTAATCTGTGTCGTAGAAATCTAATCTAATCAAATCTGGAGGTGCTGATTCAAAGTGTGTTTTGTTGCCTGTGCAGTGGGTGGTGTCGACAGCAGAGAAAGCGAAGTACGATGAGCTGTTCAGCAAAACAGACGGGGACATGGACGGCCTCGTGTCGGGACCTGAAGTCAGAGATATCTTCCTCAAAACCGGGCTTCCCTCCGCCACACTCGCACGGGTCTGGTAAGTAGGGACAGCAAATCTCTGGGGCAGCAAATAAGACTTTCTCTGACGACCGAGGACAACCAAACAAAAAGCAGAGCCCCGACATTTTAGTCCGCAAAAAAGTAGCACTTAGATTATTGTAGTCTAAGTTAATATATATTTGCCAAAAACATGCGATACATACAAAGTAGAATAGAAATACATTTGAAGAAAATCAGTTTCCAGAGTAGATTTTGATGGCATTAGGCTGCAGGAATTATGTTAAATGACGTGCTGTGTTTCAAATGTCCACAGTAGAAACACCTAGAAAATTATAATTCACTTATGACTGTAGTTGCAAAGAGTCAATGTTAATAAAGCATGAAACTCGAAACATAACGTGCCTGTGATTCAGATTATAATCTAATTAATCTAATGACAAATGATGTCGCTCGAGTTGATATTGGTGCAGCATGAGCTCTTCATAGCGTGTTGAAACATCACATGGTGAACACAATCAACTATCTCCAATAGTCGTTGCCTGAGGTGTCAATTGTTTCTCTTTTATGTAACGTGTGTGTGTGTGTGTGTGTGTGTGTGTGTGTGTGTGTGTGTGTGTGTGTGTGTGTGTGTGTGTGTGTGTGTGTGTGTGTGTGTGTGTGTGTGTGTGTGTGTGTGTGTGTGTGTGTGTGTGTGTGTGTGTGTGTGTGTGTGTGTGTGTGTGTGTGTGTGTGTGTGTGTGTGTGTGTGTGTGTGTGTGTGTGTGTGTGTGTGTGTGTGTGTGTGTGTGTGTGTGTGTGTGTGTGTGTGTGTGTGTTCAGGGAGCTTTGTGACATCGGAGACATCGGGAAACTGACCCGGGAGCAGTTTGCTCTGGCGCTTCATCTGATCAGTCAAAGGCTGACTACAGGACTGGAGCCTCCGCAGAGCCTTTCTCCGGAGATGATCCCTCCATCCGACCGACAGAGCATCAAACAGGTGAGTCACTACGAGCCCTTAGATCTATGAATAGGAAATTGGGGATGTTTGGATTATATTTATTTGACTCCTTTGAGCTTATAATAAAGAAAATGTACATATTTTTGTAATTAAAAGGTGATTTGTGACCTTTGCTTCCTTAGTCATGAGAGAAAATCTAGTGGTAGTTGTTATTTTGCATTTTCATAAACTTCAAGCTTTGTTCCTTTCTGTTTTATAACCATAGATGACTCAATACCACTTTTTAAACGTCTGCCACCAGAGTGCCTAGTTTTACCGACTATGTTTTACATTTTAAGATTAAACTAAGCTCCTAATAAAAAATGTGTATGGATTCACTTTCAAAAAACATCATGCTTATTTTTATTTAAAGGTCCCATGTCATGGCAGTTTCTACTGATCATAATTCCATCGTTGAGGTCTACTAGAATAGATTTAAATTGTGCAATGTTCCAAACTCACATTGGTTTCTCATACAGCATCTCTGTATAGTATGTGCATTCACTCTCTGTCCTACACGGCTTGTTGGAGCTCCTGCCCCCCCCTCCCTATGAGCCCACTGGCCGTCTGCGAGACAGCGAAACCCAGCCCGAAACCAGCCCGAACACTCACACACCCGCAGCCTGGCTGGGAGTTTGTGTGTGTGCTCACACACCGATTCACAGCCTCGCTGCGTCCCGCCGTCTCAGGGAGAAGAAATCGGCGGAGCTGCAGCTGAAAAAAAAAAAAGTGTGTGTGAGGAAGTCCGCGGATTGGTCCATTTGGGTATGGGCACGTCACTGTACCCAGGAAGAAAAAGAGAAATGTCCAACGAGGCGTTCTGGGGCAGCATAGACAGGTCTTCTCTGTTTTAGAGTTTTACTCTCTACAGGGTGTACTTTGAGGGTTTGTGACTCTGCAGACCGTTTACATGCAGTAAAAGATTCATAACACACAAGGGGACGGGTGATAACCAGAAAAGCATGACATGGGACCTTTAACATTCTCACACAGACTTTTAGCAGCATTTTTAAAAGTCAAAAAGCAATTTTTAAAAACAAATATTGTACATTTTTTACGAAAAAACTTTCTAAAAGCTGTGTTTTCTTTTACATTATTATTATTATTATTATTATTATTATTATTATTATTATTATTATTATTATTATTATTATTATATTAATCATTCCTGCACACGAAAGTGCAATCATTAATACCTTTGATTATATCTCCAGTTTAAAACACTGGATAGAGCCGGTGACTTTAGACATGCCGTCCTAACTGAGGTCTAGAAGTATGTTTCTGCTAAAAGTCAAATTTAAGTTTCTCGCTCAGTCATTTTGTCTGACATTGTTCCTTCTTTCTGCATTTTGGATTATTTCAATTTTTTTCAAATTTGCAGCTGTGTGTCTTTCTTTTCCAACTTACACTTTAATGCTTTTCCTTCTGTGTCCTCTCTTTACATTTTAACATTGCATCAACTTCTCACGTGCAGAGCAATGATCCTGAGTGAGTGTGTGTGTGATGGTTTACTGACTCCGGGGCGTCTCATTACCTCATTCAAGCTGCCTCTCAAGTCACCTTTCCGCTCATTTGTCTCGCACATCTGTCCTTTTGTTTCTGAAACTAAGCCATAGTTTAAGACAAGTTGGATAAACCTTTTCATATTTAAAAACCTATAGGGGAATCAGGCAGCAACGACAATAATTGGAAACACAGGAATAACAAATGTAAATATAACAACAATAGGAACAGGGAAAGCACAGAGTAGCTGGATTTACTTATACATATATGAATAAATAATAATACATTTGATTTAAATAGCGCTTTCCCTCATGCTCAAAGTGCTTACAGGTAATTAAATGTGAGTCCAAAGTAGATACATTTGCCTGGAGGTAGATGTAGATGCAAATGGATAAGTAAAAAGTAGGGGTGCACCGAATATTCGGCCACCGAAAATTATCGGCCGAAAATTGTTAAAAAGGCCCTTTCGGCCGAAAGGGTTTTAGCACCGAAAAAATATCACCGAATGTCAGATTACAGTTGATCATACTCCGCATATTTGTCCGGGTGTTTTGATTTCAAGTGGTGGAGTAATCCCGAAGTGATGAAAGTCTTTGCAGTTACACCCCCTTGAGAAATGTCAGCTGAACACGTTTTACAAATCGCAATCCGCGCCTCTTTCTCTGATATTTTTAAATATCTCCAAGCGGCAGACATGTTGGCTGTGAGACAGCCGCGAGCATGGTCGCGCGCTGTGCTTGTTGCCGCGTTTTGATTACGTCATCACAACAACACGTTAGGTTACCAAACTTATAGGTGCATTTGTTGTTGTTGAAGCCCTGGCTGTTACAGTCTTTATTTACACTATTTTGTAGTAGGCCTACTGGCCTAGATGTTTATGCAGTTTTAAAGCAAGAATGAATGAACTGGATGCATTCAAAAGTGCTGAATAAATATGTTATGGACCCATAATAGTGATTATTATTTAAGTTAAGTTAAGTTTTGCCATAATCATGTCTTTTTCCATAATCAGGTAGCCGAACAACATTGGTAAAAAATGTATACATTATATATTTATATATTTCGATTAATAATTTTCGGCATTCGGTTTTCGGCCAACTGTTTCCTATTTTCGGTATCGGTTTCGGCCAAGAATTACCCATTCGGTGCACCCCTAGTAAAAAGCATTATAAGTGTAATTTAATGAAGTATCCTCCCATCCTTACCTCAGATTCAAACTTCCTCCCATCCCTGACATGTTGTGTCTCCATCAGTGGCTTCATGTGTGATTTTTCTTTTTGGGTAAAGCCATCACTTCCATCAGCTGTTCATTTGTTTAATCGGTGGCATTTTTATTGTCCTACATGTCCTTAAGAGTTTTCATCCACGTAGTAATACTTCTTCTGTTTTCTCTAGTGTCTAAAATAAGTCTGTGGCCCAATTCCAAACCGGCCCTTACACACACCTTAACTCCATGTTCTCATTATGGGATAAATTAGGCTTTTTCTTTACGCTTTAGGGTGTAAACACAGTGTCTAAAGCAATCGAAATCCTCTGTCGTTAGACCCTTACTGCAGACAAGGAAGACCCCCTAAGGAATTCAATAAAAGGGAACTAATTGAAGAAACCTCAGGGAGAACAAACATTTTTATTAAAAGATAATGACAACATGCTCGATCCTTGTTTTGGGACAAACTCCTCTCTCCAGCAGAAACGGGAACTGTCCTAACTTTTCGTAACCGTAGTTTAAAATCAAAACTAATCAATATTTATGATAAAACTCAATATTTCGACTGTTTTCTTGTTTTTAAACCTGGTGTTTCTGAGCTACAATCTCTGTAATATACCACTATTGACAATGAAATGAACACGTCAAACATTTTCTAGATTAGAAACGGGTAAGGTTGTTGAACAAACTAAGTGGGATTAGGGTAAGGGTGTAGGGCCCGGATTGGAATTGAGCCGATGTGTTGGTGGTAATTCGTAGCCTTCTGTTTAGGACGTTTCTTTACCGTTATGGTGTTTAACTTTAAGATGTGACTTTAATCCTCTTGTATTCCTCTACCTTCGCTTCCTCTCCAGAACAACTTGGCCAACCTGTCCGCTGACTTCTCTGCCATCAAGGAGCTCGACTCGCTCAGCAACGAGATTGTTGAACTTCAAAAGTAAGCAGTTGTTCTCATTTGTCCCTAAATTCTATTAAAACCATGCATATAACTACACGTATTTGAGAAGGATATACCACTTGTTGGGCCCTTAAGATGGCCTGTACTCGTTAAGAGTTTCCACTAATTGATTAGGATGGTTATATAATAGTTAGTAAAGAAGGGTGTAAATCAGGACTTTCATCGCAATTATTATATCGATTCTTTTGAAGGCAACACGATAGATGACAGTCTGACACAATATGATTTAGGGTCTTGTGAGCAATATGAGAATGTTTCAAATGCCCATTTAACACAATCAACTAGGTTTGTATCAACACACAAAAAGCAACTACCATATTAATGTTATTTTAATGCCGTTCCAAATAATAATCGATGGACTGTATGTCTGTATCTTAACTGACCAGCAGGAGGCAGTGTTTCCCACAAACTGAGCTGCACCAATCAATTCTACACATCCGGAAACAAGTGATTGTTACTAACCCCCAGTGTTGTGCTAGTTACTGAAAACCAGTAACCAGTAACTAGTTACCATTACTAGTTACTTCATTTCAAAAGTAACTCAGTTACTTTACTG
>NC_136912.1:93232682-93319872 GCF_949606895.1 Notothenia rossii
CAGCTTTTCCTGCTGGAGCCCGCCGCTTAAAGGTGGGGGGCGCGGACCGGCCATAGAGCCCATAGAGTTAAAGGTGGTGGACTGTAACCTGTAAAACCCATAGATTTAGGAGGTCCCCTAGTGGCCGTTAGCTGTACAAATCCATAGATCTAGGAGGTCCCCTAGTGGCCGTTAGCTGTAAAATCCATAGATTTAGGAGGTCCCCTAGTGGCCGTTAGCTGTAACAATCCATAGATTAGCCGCACCGTTAAATAAGCCGCAGCGTCGAAAAATGGGAAAAAAGGCGCGGCTTATAGTCCGAAAATTACGGTACTCTATTTTTTGGACGAATGCTCCGGGCCAGAGGAATTTGACCCTTAATGTCTACCCCTGTATTATGCTTTCCCGCTCATTTCACCAAGTTAAGAAACTTCCAAAGAGAAAAAAGAAAATGTAACTGCAAATCCTGACTCGAGTCTCTCCGTTTTTTCACCACGGTTTCTTCCGCCACAGATCACCTCGCTGCAGTCGGAGCACGAGGAGCAGGAGCAGAAGATCTGCCAGTTCGAGGAGGAGCTGGTTCAGGCGCGAGAGGAGCTGCTCTCTCTGCAGGAGGAGAGCCGGAAGCTGCAGGAGAAAGTGCAGGCGGCTCAGGAGCAGCTGACCCCACTGCAGGAGTCCGTCAGAGACTCCTTCACTCAGGTCGCACAGGTCGGTTTGGGGGAATCAGTGAGTCTCCAATTTACCCAGAACAAAGTTACAAACGTTCTCTTTAACTTATTTTATTTATAGGTTTGAACCTTTTTACTACTTTAATACTTTCTGTTCGTTTTCATAACTCATATTCATTCTTACTGATTGGTTGCTTATCTTAAGTATTCCCTTTTTATTGATCAACTGTTGGTTTTAATTATTATTATTTATATGTTCTTATAGATATTTATTTGACTGGTTTTATTCATTCATATTTAGTCTTACTCATCTGTTGTTTATCCTTATTATTCACATTATTCTATTGGTCAAATGTTGGTTTTATTGATTATTATTTTGTATTATTACGGGTAGTTTGCTGTATATGTTCACTTGGTTAAACTCAAGTTTATGTTATGTCTTAAATAACTATGTTTACTCTTTACACTCTACTTTAAAGGTGGGGTAGGTAATTCACTTCAGAAACACTCTTTGTTATATTCCATGGAATGCTCTTAACATCCCGATAGCAATGAATACATTAAATGCTTTGATGATAAATACATAACAAAATATCATCAGTGGAAGCCGTAGCGCTGTAAAAAGCACAACCAATCATCTGAGCCGGCCCGGCTAAAGTAACTGGATGGCCTACCTCCCTGTCAGCCTTCCATCTGTGCACAAACTTATCTCGTGCCCTCATTAGCCGCGTTCACACCGCAGTACTTTTCCCACTTTAGTTCCGATATAGTTCCGAAATGTCGCGTTCACACCAAAAAGAGCCGGAACTAAAATTAGTTCATGAGAACCTTTTCCGTCCCTGCTAGAGAGCAGGTACTTCCGTGGGAGAAAAAGGTTCATGTGTCTGATTGGCTGGGCGGATTGCAAACCACGCCCCCTCAAACTCCCAAAGAGTTTTGTGAAGCCGCCATTTTATTATCCTTGCATTAGCGGGATTAGCATTAGCATTATTAGCATTAGCCCAGCGCAGAAACGCAGAGAGACTAACTTATGGCAACACAAAATAAAACATGGGAGCGGTGGAGATGAGGAGGTGTCGGCGTTCTGGCGATTTACTCGGAAGGCTTCAGTGGAAGCTGCTGGGAGTCCCAGCAGCTTCCACTGAAGCCTTCCCCAACTCCGGGGACTTCGGGTGGCAGTATACGCCGTGAAGTTGTTTGCAGCCTGCCAGTAAACTCAAAGCAGAAGAAGAAGAAGAAGAAGTGACGACAGCGGCTTCATTTGCCTAATCCTCCCTCAGGGACTTATTCTGGTGTGAACGCGATCTGTACTTAGTTCATGAGAGCTAAAGAGTTCTGATGAACTAAGTTCTCATGAACCTTTGTGGGAAAAGTACTTGGTGTGAAAGCGCCTATTGGTCATGTGCGAGTTTGTGTGTGTTGGAGGAGGGGCTCTGTAAGGAAGTCTGAAGGAAGGGGCAGATTTTTTTCAGTTGTGTATTTTCAAACTCTAGCGCACTCGAGGTGGTTTCTCCATTCTTACCTACCCCACCTTTAAGTGTTTTGTGGCTGCAACAAATAAATAAAGTTGTGCTCTCTTTGTTTGCCTTCTCTTAACCCTCTGCACGCTCTGCTCTCAGGTCCAGCAGAAACTGAACAACCTTCAGGTGGAGGAAAGGTCAGTGACTGCTCAGCTCAGCTGGAAGAGAGCGCTGGAGGACAGCTCTCCTGTCATGGTCAACGGATCAGGAGGCCCCACCGCGGAGCTGCATCAAGGGGACTTCTTCCAGGAGGACCAGCCCAAAGAGCTGAAGGAGGAACAACCGGCAGCTGTTTTCTTTGAGCCGAATGAACTTTCAGATCCAAACGAGAGAGGAGAGAACGAAGAGGAAGAGGAGAAGGAGGAAGAGAGTCCAAAGACTTCAGAGGAGGAAAATATTAAACGTGATGCGTTGGATGATCTTTACACGAGTTTAGCCTCGTCAGAGCTGATTTACAATAATCTGTCGACCTTCACCAAGCTACAAGAGAACACGGTGAGAGAAATAAATACACTTCACTTCTTTCTTTCTTTCAAGGATGGAAAGAAGCCGACATAAAGCCAACAACACTATCTCCTACTCCAAAAACTCACTGGAGAGTAGGGATGCATATCGTTGACTTTTTTACGATACCGATACCACTGAACGATACCGATACTCAACCGATACATATCGTGATACTTTGAAAATGTATCATCCCACAATTACTCCCATGAAGCGCTTTACGATATAGTTAACATGTCAAATGAATATTACATTAAATTGTGGGACTTCTTGGACCTTTTAGTAGGCTACTGAACAAACAATGACAAATACATAAAAAATATGAAGAAAACCGATTATGGAATATCTTTTATAACACCCGCCATCAGGTGTGCCGCGTGAATAGCACATCTTGTCAATGCAAACAGACCGTTATAGCACCGTTATAATTCATGTTAAACCTGAGATTTGACTAGAGAACAAATAAATAATAGAATAAAGGTCATGAGATCTCGGCATTGCACAAACAAACAAATCTCATCTTTAAAATCAACATTTGCCTTCACTGGTGAGAGAAAACAAATCCCATTTCATTTGTGGGACTTTTACCTTTCTAGTATTGAACAAACAATGAAAAATACATAAAATATGAAGAAAAACGATTATGCAATCTAATTTATAACACCCGCCATCACGGGCCACGGACTCACTTTTAAAATTAAATTTAAAAAAAATGTTTTTTAAGTATCGAAACCGGATCTGATTTTGGTACGGTATACCGTAGCCACCAGTAACCGGTATTTCGGTAATACCGGATACCGGTATGCATCCCTACTGTAGAGTGTTGAAGAAATTAGCACTAAGACCTGGAAATAAATCGGCATTTCTTCAATAGGATTTTCAAATAGCATTTTAGTTGAGCCTGAAACAAATTCTGAGGTTAACACAAGTTCAATAGATGTAAACATTGTTGCTCTATGACAGGGGGGTCAAACTCAAATACACAGTGGGCCAACATATAAAAATAGGTACTAGTCGAGGGCCGGACTGGTTCAATGTTTATTGCAGAACTTATTGAAATGAACTTATTGCACATATTAAACCTGGAACTAACAAAGCTTAAATAATTGCCTATAAAAACAACATTAAACATTAAATAATCAGTTCATTCATTTCTTATGGCTCTATCTGCAGCTTCTCCAGAGTCATTTCTTATGAGTACATTTTCCCACAGGCCAACAACAGCTTCAACAAAACTATTTCCCTCAAAGAGAAACCAAACATGCCCTGTTGTCGTGAGAGAGAAAGTGCAGAAGGAAACATCCATTAAACTCAGTGTGCTGCTCTGTGATGCTAGCTCAGACACTTGGCATCTCATCTTGGGTGCAAGGTCATCAATGTTTGGGCTCAGGCTCTGAGCTGAGGAGACCCTCAGGATGGAGTGAAGGTGTGCGTGCAATATACCGGCAGGCCAGATCTAATAGGAATTAGAAATTATCCTGAGGGCCGAAATTAAATCCACCAAGGGCCGGATTTGGCCCCCGAGCCTCGAGTTTGACACGTGCTCTATGACATAATGTACATAAATGAATACCTCACGTGTAGCTTTTACGTATCTTGAAAAAGGTAGTTGGTATAAGGGAAAAAATAAGATACCCATCACGTCTATATGCCACACACATTCTTTGGCAATAAATCAAAAACCAAAAGAAAAAGTCCCATTTAAATTGTTGTTTTAAGAAGCGACAGTCATGCTAACTTCCCTTAGCACTCCATTGAACTCTATTTAAAAATAAGAATCTCTTATTATAATTGTTAAGCACTTACCCATCATGCAATACCAGCAAACTTAGAAACAGAAATATTGTACAAAATGTTGAATATAACTTAATTTCTCAGGATATCTCTCTGATAGTCACACTAGTGGTTTCTGTTTCTCCCCTCGTGTCTCCAGGAACAAAGCAGCCCAACAGCTGACGTCTGCTCAGAGGTCATGGATGATGGAGAAGACAGCCCACTGCAGGTAAACACATTCAATTTGACAAAAGTCCTTTAACTCCATAGTCATTCATGTTTCCCTGAAGTTTCAAGGATGAAGTAATTAAGTGTAGACAACATCAACATAACTTTATCCAGAATATCATATTTAGTTTTGTTTTATCCAGAATATTGTATATGTTTTTTTATTGTTCATATTTTATATGATATTTTTCATTTTTTCATTTTATTTTTAATTGCTAATTCTCCTTTCCACTTTTTTTTCAAGTATTTGAAGTATTGTATTATAAAGTCTGAACACACTTCTGCTTCTACAACGAAATAATTTCCCAAACTAGGATCGATAAAGTATCTACAGAATCAGAATACCTTTATTAGTCCCACAGAGGGGAAATGTACATTTGTTACAACATAAAAGAGCCAAAGACAGCTTAATGTTACCTAAAAAGCATGCATACAAAAATATCAAAGATACAAAAAAAGATTTGTATACTATGTAAGATTATACTAAAGATTACACAATTTACAAAATAACCTACCTACCTACCTACCTACCTACCTACCTACCTACCTACCTACCTACCTACCTACCTACCTACCTACCTACCTACCTACCTACCATAAGAAATGAATGAACTGATTATTTAATGTTTAATGTTGTTTTTATAGGCAATCATTGAAGCTTTGTTAGTTCCAGATTTAATATGTGCAATAAGTTCATTTCAATAAGTTCTGCAATAAACATTGAACCAGTCCGGCCCTCGACTAGAACCCATTTTAAAATGTTGGCCCACTGTGTATTTGAGTTTGACCCCCCTGATCTAGTGGATTGATGAAAAGCAATTGTAACAAAAAATTTAATTTGGGTTTGCAATATGAATAGTTTATATAATAAAATATCGATACTTGTCGTCCAATACAATATCGCCACGCAAAGTATCGTGATACTCTGCTTTATCGATTATTTCCCCTGACCTATCTACTGCGCTGTTTAACAGGTAGCGTCTCCAGAGCCAGAGAGCAGAGAGGAGGAAGATTCTTCAGAAAACACCACCTCGTCTTCCTCACCTCCTCAGGTCGCCCCCCCCTCCCTCCCGCCTCTCACCAGCCCCCCCTCCCTGCCTGAGATGGACTTCTTCCATCCGGACCCTTTCACTGACCGTGAGTCCACACGAACATCTAAGGAGTAGTTTCTACTTTTTTAATGCTATTTTATTTCTATTTGACATGTTTACATTTTGGCATCTTTATTTCTTGTCTTTTAATTACACTAATGTAACTCCTTGTCTGACAGTGAGTCCACACAAACATCTAAAGATTGGTATAAATACTATTTACATGTATATAGACTTCTTGCTCTATTTTGTTTTTGTATTTTTGTATTTTATTATATATGTTGCATTGTTGGAGGAGCTCGGGTCAGAAGAATTTCATTTCCATTTCCACACTGTAGCTTATGTGCATATTCACACAAATAACAAATCACCTCCGTCTGGCAGAGAACTCTCTGCTCCATAGCTTCTCTTGGACTTAAAATCACACTGGACATTTTACATTTATAATCGATTTAATATGACATTTTCCATGCCTCACATACTTATGTATATATATTAACTTGCTTTATATTTTGTTACTGTAAATGTGTAATTTAACCTGCAGTGTTTCCGCCAGACCAGGGCTGAGAGGGCGTGACTTGAATTTTGAATTGAGCCGTCCCTTATAGATACTATCTCTTTACGTATTAGTGATGGGAATTCCGGCTCTTTTTAGTGAGCCGGATCATTTGGCTCTGCTCTTCTTACGGCGCATTTCCACCGCAGGGTCTCGCACGGCTTTGTATGGTATGACTAGGCCTCGTTAGGCCTTGGTAGGCCAGGCTCACTTTATGCTGAGTTTCCATTACAGTTTAGTTGCTGGGGCAGTAACTATAGTAACGCAGTGTAGGCGGAGCCGTGACGTCATCTTCAATGAGAACCACAAAACGTTAGCTGTTAGCACTCAGAGCTCACAGCTCCTCATATCTGTTCAGAAACTAGACAAAAGTGAAACAAGTACAAACCACAGACTGTCTGTGTCATGGAGAATACAGAGCCCGCTCTCTCGGCTCCCAAACGGCTCTTCATGTTACCACAGAGCCTCAGTTTCGCTGCTGCGAGGCTCCGGTGCTCGCAGTTCACGCGCGTGCTCCGCTAGGACCCCCAGTCAAGGCATGCCGGCAGTACACTTTCCGTCACAGGAACGCGCTTTGCTGGCGGCGAAAATAATCCCACCAGACTCCTTCGCCCCTCCAACAGAGGGATGTCCTTTTTCCTTTTCGTCATTTCAAGCGATAAAAACTTGATCTTCTCTCGAATTATTATTCTTTTTGGACGCCCTCGGCTCGAGTTCAGGGCGTTCCGAGCTGAATAAGGGCGGCAAATGACGGCAAGACGCCCCCCTGGCGGAAACGCTGCTAACATGTATATTTTTCTTGTTTATTTCTAGTCTTTTCATTTGTATTGTACAATGCCTTGTTTTGTTATGCTGCTGCAACACAAACATTCTTCTTATCTTATCATATGACAATAAAACCTTTGAATCTTTGAATAAACGCTAATCTATAAATTATAATTATGGGCCCCTTTTTTTACAAGTTGAAATGGAAGATCTTAGACTTTTTTTATGCACACAAGTCTTATTTCTCAATTCTTGGGACACCGGTTTGTAAAAAGCTATTATTTAGCATTTCAAGATGTTGATCAAACAGTCTGATTAACAGGTTTGCACTCGGCCCACAAAAGCCTCAAAGGCATGCATTTCAGTTAAAACTTCATATTGAGGTTTACCTACAGATTTAATTAAATCTACTGTATTGTACGAAGTGTTTTTTACGTTACTAGTTTCCACTAGATCTGCTTGTTTTTTATGTTATACTTGATGGATTGGAGGATTCAAATGTATATAATGCAATCCATTTTATTTAATAAAAACAATCGAACAAATAGGTTGGGGGTTTTCTGAAACGTGTTTTTAATATCGTCTTCAAATTAAATCCCTATATTTGAAAGTATGTTTGTTTTTGTTCCTCATAGACGATCCATTCAAAGATGATCCCTTTGGAAAGACAGAAGTTCCAGGTGAGTCATCGAAGTTAAACCTGTATATTTAAAAGTGATAAATAGGCAAACTAATCTCCTTCATGTCCGGGAAATCCTCAAAAAGAGAATGCCTGATCTACCCTTTCAAACGTTCTGTTGCTTCTTCTCTTAACCCAGATCCATTTGGAGAAGATCCGTTTAAAGGATCCGATCCGTTTGCAGCGGACTCTTTCTGCCAGGCCTCCAGCGCCCCCTTCTCCTCAGAAGACCCTTTCTCTGCCTCAGCGGACCCCTTCGGTACGACCACTGGAGTCCCAGAACCCGACCTGTTTGCATCCAAACCCTCTGACTCGGCTCCAGCAGCTGATCCAGATCCTTTCAGCTCCAAAGCTCCCAACACAGCTTCAACTGACCCGTTCAGATCCACGGGGAACAAAAGGGGCGACTCCGACCCGTTTGGAGGCAAAGTGAACGCCATCGTGGAGACGGATCCGTTTGGTTCTCAGGACGGAGGGACGGATCCGTTCAGCTGCGCTCTCCCCTCCTCTGACCTCGCCCTGGTGAGTGTGGCTGTTTTAGAGGAACTATTGTGCATTGTTTGTTTTTTCACAATATGTTTATTGGTATTTTCTTATTCAACAACAACCAAATACCATGTACATCACAGACCTACGCATACTCACACCGTCAACTTGCACCAGTATTAAAAGCTTAGGCTACAAATAAAGTAAAACAAGGTAATTTCACAGTTTCCTTTCAGAGGCAGTCCCTCATAATGTGCATTAACGGCTCCCAGAGCTGAAGAGAGTCCTTCCGCTTGCCCTTAGCGATGTATGTCAGTCTTTCTACACCAACACTACCAGAAAGTTCCTTCAACCTACTACTACTACTACTACTACTACTACTACTACTACTACTACTTCTACTATTACTACTACTACTACTACTACTACTACTACTAGTACTAGTACTACTACTACTACTACTAGTACTACTACTACTACTACTAGTACTAGTACTACTACTACTACTACTAGTACTAGTACTACTACCACTATTACTATTACTATTACTACTACTAGTACTACTACTATTACTACTACTACTACTAGTACTAGTACTACTACTCTTACTATTACTACTAGTACTACTACTACTACTACTACTACTACTACTATTACTAGTACTAATACTACTAGTACTACTACCACTATTACTACCACTATTACTACTATTACTATTACTACTACTACTATTACTATTACTATTACTATTACTACTACTACTACTACTACTACTATTACTCTTACTCTTACTATTACTACTAGTACTACTACTACTATTACTACTACTACTACTACTATTACTATTACTATTACTACTACTACTACTACTACTACTACTACTACTACTACTACCAATCCATACTTTTCCAACATAAAGCGATAGCCCTCCTGGCTTGAAGAAGGCCAAAATCCAGAAGCTTGTTCCGTTTTGAAGTTTGTTTGAAGTCCTTTGGATATATTCCAAGTACACAAAGTTTGACGTTCAAAAGGACCTTAATGTTAAACATCTCTGACAGACAGCTAATAACATCCTTCCAGAATATTGGCAGACATATGATGAAGTTTGACAGGAGCTATACTATTGTGCATTGTTATTAAAAGGAATAAGATGGCAGCATTTAAATCTCATCTATGAAAAATAACATGTTCTTTTCATAGCGCTGTTCCTGGTGCTCAGAAGAATAACAACATGGCTGTTTAAAATCGTTTTGACACTAATTATTACATCGTATAAAGTCATGTCTGTATATCTGGGTGTGTTTGTGTGCAGCAACTGGACAAAAGATGAACTAGGAAATGTTTTTATTTTTGCTTTAAATTGATATTAAATCATTTTATAAATTGTATATTTTCTATATACACGTGAGGCACATTTGTCTCTCTCTGTTCACAATTATGTTTAAAATCTATCAGATGTAGCCATGTCTCCCTAATGAAAAGAGCAATCATTTAGGCACTTTAAGAATGTGTAGTGGTTCACTGTGTTAACCTATGGGTCATATAAGGTGTTATCAAGTCAGTCAAAGCAAATAATAATAATCTAAAGGTGAGTTTAGTGAAGATAATGTGTTTTTCTTTGTCCGATGTACTTCTCTTTGAGTTACAGGTATTCAGATTAGGTTTGAGGATATTCACGTCCACAGTTTTTTCCACAAAATGTTCAGTAATGTGTTTTCTGTGTTTTAGAAGGACACTGCAGCATCCAATGACCCGTTTGCTCCCGGCGGGACGACCGTGAACGCCAGCTCAGATCCAGGTACTGAGCTGCAGCGCCCCCTTCTGGGGACAGACGCAACTGCAGCTGTTTAAAAGATAAAGTGCCAAATCAATCATTTAAAGTGTAAAATGCTCAGTGACTCTTACATGCTTGTGTGTTTCAGATCCATTTGCTGCAGTGTTTGGTAACGAGTCTTTCGGAGGGGGCTTTGCAGATTTCAGTGCGTTGACAAAGGTAATAAAGATGTGTAGTAGGCCTGCTCGATTACGGCAAAAATCATAATCTCAACTATTTGGGTCAATAATTGTAATTCCGATTATTAAATGTGATTATTCATTGACTTTGAAAACATCCATTTATTGGAGAAAAAAAATGTGAACTGTATGTTTTTAACAGTTGATTACCCTGAACTTTAAGTATAATTCAACTGAAAACCCCAAAAAAAAAAAAATGTATTTAAGGAAAGAAAAGTCATAATAAAAAAATAATCGTTTTATTTCGATTACGTTGTTTTCGTAATCGTTGCAAGCCATAATCGCGATTTAAAATACGATTAATTGAGCAGCCCTAATGTGTTGTTGCTCTGCTTCATATAGTACAGTATATAGTGAAACACACTGAATATACAGCAGGCAAGGCAAGTTTATTTACATAGCACCTTTCGACACAAGGCAATTCAAAGTGCTTTACAAAAATGAAAGATGGTAAGAAAATGGCATTTAAAATCAGTCATTGAAAAGCAATAATAAACATGAATAAAAGTTACAGTGCAGTTTAAGATGCGAATAGTTCAATTAAAAGCAGCGGCAAAAGAAAAGTCTTCAGCCTGGATTTAAAAGTAGTCAGAGTTGCAGCGGACCTGGAGGTTTCTGGGAGTTTGTTCCAGATATTTGGGGCATAATAACTGAACGCTGCTCCTCTATGTTGAGCTCTGACTCAGTAGGGGGAAGTAGAGATAGTTGCGACACAGTGAGCTGACTCCAGATCATTCAGGAAGCCTGTGAGTGAGTTATTGAGTGGGTTGTGGTTTTAGGAGGAAATAGCTGGACCACATACCCAATGCTCCCCTGTGGAGGAGTTCAACCTCAGACTCTAAAGGGCCCATGTCATGCTTTTCTATATCAGGTTATTTTTTAAAGTATTTTATAACACGGCAAGTTTTTACCAAATTGCTAAATGGCCGGTTGTCATCCGACCTCCAACATAGCGATGACACTAATCAATCATAAAACCTGCAATTTTGGTGCCTTTTTTACATTTATCTGTTACATTTTTATGCCGTTTCTAAACATGTTACTGTAATCCCTCTTTTAGACTTAATAATAATAATAAATGGGGTTTATATAGCGCTTTTCTAGACCCAAAGACACTTTACATTACGAGTAAGGTCGACAAACAAAACAAGAACAAAAACACAAACAAAAACAAAACAAAAACAGAAAAGCAGTCAGGAGGATGTCTGTTCAGAGGGGGGAGGGGCGGGTTTAAGGATAAGCAGAGTTGAAGAGGTGGGTTTTGAGGCGGGACTGGAACAGGGTGAGGGACTCAGACTCAGGTCTTGGGGGAGGGAGTTCCAGAGCTTCGGGGCTGCCACAGAGAAGGCTCTGTCCCCGTAGCTCCGGAGTTTGGCCTTGGGGATTGAAAGCAAACCGGCTGAGGTGGACCTGAGGGACCGGGGAGGTTGGTAGAGGATGAGGAGGTCAGTGAGGTAGGGGGGGGGCCAGATGGTGGAGGGCTTTATAGGTGGGGACCAGGAGTTTGTAGTGGATGCGGTGTGAGACGAGGAGCCAGTGGAGTTCTTTGAGGACCGGGAGGACTTCTTACAAGGAAAGAAAAACCTTTAATCCACCAAGAAAATATATCTTTGTTCTTATCTGTTTCAGTCGAACGGTGCGGACCAGTTTGGCATCAACAATAAGAACCTGTTCCAGGATGAGAGCCAGTCGGTCGGCCCCGATGTGCCCCCAGCCCTGCCTCCCAAAACGGGTACGCCAACCAGACCGCCCCCTCCCCCTCCAGGTCAGTACGAGCTGCGTTAAGGTAACAATCGTCACATTGTTTTCAGTCATGTTTGGATGTATCTACAGGATCTGAACAGGAAATAGAAATATGCTGCTTCATCAGTCTTTCTACCGTGTGACAAAAGCACCTTTTAGGCTAGAAACGTTCATCACTGTCCCTCCTGATGTCATTTAAATATATTACTAGTATAACGTGTTGATTTTTAACTTTTCTGTATCTTTTCTCTCTTTCAATCATTATTTAGTTTGGCATTTAATTGGTTTGGTGTTTTAATGCTAATCAAAGCACTCTGAATTGCCTATGTTTTTTTAAATGTGCTTATTAAATTAACTTACCTAAGCTTACCTTACTGCTAATGGCAAAGAAGCCTATTGCCTATTTTAGCATGATCTCCTGGTTAATTTTTTTTTATTTTCCCACAGTTTTTGGCATTATAAAGAATTATTAATATTTCCTCTGAGTGTGTTTCTGTAGTTTTTTAAATAAAGGCTAAAAAAGGTTTCTGTTTATCACTGTTTCTCCTGAATGTCGATTTTTTTAATTTTCTGTATCTTTTCTCTCTTTTAATAATTATTTTTGTTTGGCCTTTAGTTGGTTGTGTGTGTTAATGCTAGTCGAAGCCCTATGTTTTTTTAAAATGTGCTCATTAAATAAAGGTACTTGTGTATATTGCTTATCTTAGCATGATATCCCTGGTTCAAAAACCTTCCTTTCTCCAGTCATTGTTGGTGTTAAAAGTGAATTAAATGAAAACGAAATAATTACTAAAAGAGAGAAACAGGTTTATTACCAAGTAGGTTGACATGTACGAAGAATTTGACTTCATGTAATGGTGCATACAAAAACTAAAAACACAGATAGAGAACTATCTTAAGAAACCTTTAATAACATAAAAATATATAGTTAAATAAAGCAGTATTTACATAGAAATAAAATATGGAATAAAAATAGCTGTTCCTCTGTGTCTCTGTAATTGGTTTTGTGTTTTAATGTTAATCAAAGCACTCTGAATCGCCCTATGTTTTTGAAATGTGCTAATTAAATAAACGTACTTATTTCTATTGCCTATTTTAGCATGGTGTGTGTGTGTGTGTGTGTGTGTGTGTGTGTGTGTGTGTGTGTGTGTGTGTGTGTGTGTGTGTGTGTGTGTGTGTGTGTGTGTGTGTGTGTGTGTGTGTGTGTGTGTGTGTGTGTGTGTGTGTGTGTGTGTGTGTGTGTGTGTGTGTGTGTGTGTGTGTGTGTGTGTGTGTGTGTGTGTGTGTGTGTGTGTGTGTGTGTGTGTGTGTGTGTGTGTGTGTGTGTAAACAAAAATTCAAAACACAGATAGAGAACTATTTTAATTTGTTTGCAGTATTTACATAGAAATAAAATATGGAATACAAATAACTCTTTCTCTGTGTCTCTGCAGGTAAACGGTCGTCCCTCTCCAAAACAGAGTCCTCCGAGTCCTTCCAGAGACGAGGACCCTTCCTCCAGCAGCCTCCAGGAGACTTCCCCTCCTCTTCCTCCTCACTGCCTGCCAAGGATCCTTTAGCCGACCCCTTCGCCCCCTCCTCCCCTCCTCGTCACAGCGCTCGGGAAACTGACCGGTTTGCCAGCTTTGACAAAGTGAGCACCTCCCACTCGCCCTCACCTTCCCCTGACTCTCCATAGCCCTCTCCTCTGTTCTTCCTGCTAATAAATCACACTTAGTTGATTCATTAAGGCACCAAATCAGGCCAGCTTTTTAAAACCACTCCATCCACTGCCGCTGAAACAAAAAGAAATCCTGAAGAAGAATAAAATCACAGCAACACGAGCTAACCAATCATCTCTATTACAGTTTCTTATATTTTAAAAATACATATATTTTGTAACATGTAAAGATTCCTTACACTTATTATTTTTGTTGTTACTGATTTGTTAATGTAACCCCCATGATTGAAGTTGCACTGGCCTACTGTACAGAAATGTAATTTAAACAATAATTATTATTATTATTATTAACCAAAGCAACATATTTGTAGTTACAGATACACGCTCTGTTACAAATCACACATCTAACGTCATGATAGCATGTTGGCAGTGAATGGAGAGATGAGGGGCTGCTTGTATTTGGTGTTAACTATCCCAACGTTACAGCTTGTGTATATGCATATTTAATTCTGAAATTAAATATACATTTTATTGTCAACAATTCATTCTGTGCACCTTATTAAGCTAAAAAAAAAAAAAAAAATACACCTCAGGTAATTTTCGAATTGCCAATACGGCAAAGTGCACTTTTTCTGTGTCCGACCAATGACAAGTCGATATGTCGCTGAGTCGGCACAACATTGTCATGAAGGCGGGACGTTAGTTAACCCTGACTAACGCAGAGGAGAGTCTCGGGGCTGCAATCATTTTGACTGATATTGCGATTTGATTTGTGATATAACAGAGAATCCCTATTTTAAAAAAAAAAAAAAAAAAAAAAAATCACAATATCATTGAGAAAAACATCAAAATTGATTATTAAAGAGGACATGTACCAATTAAACACCAGATTAGTGTGCAGACGACGTCATACTTCATTTAGATATCTCCTGCCATCACCAAATATTTTGTTTTCTGCAATTTGGATATTGCACTAGTCCATATTGTGATCTAAATACATTTTGATTACTTATACAACACTAGAGGGGAATGGCATTACATTCTTGAAGTTGCATTAGGCTGTAATTGATACACATAGGTTTAATATGTCTCAGGACCAATTTGTAGTGTTTAAGATACAGAACGGAAATTATGCATTCATCAAATATCTTCCTAAAAGCAACAGGTAATAGTAATATTGCTTTAATTGAAGAAGAACTACGGGCATTACAGTTTCCTTTCCTTGTTCTACTAATCCATTGAAATATGTTGAAGTTGTCCTGCATCCAAAACAACAGAAGACTTCAAATTAAGTGGCACTTAAACCACTGCCTCATATTCACTTAAACATTCACTTAAACCACTGCCTCTCATTCACTTAAACCACTGCCTCTCATTCACTTAAACCACTGCCTCTCATTCACTTAAATCACCGCCTCATATTCACTTAAACATTCACTTAAACCACTGCCTCACATTCACTTAAACATTCACTTAAACCACTGCCTCACATTCACTTAAACCACCGCCTCCATTACACTTAAACCACTGCCTCATATTCACTTAAACATTCACTTAAACCACTGCCTCACATTCACTTCAACCACCGCCTCCATTACACTTAAACCACTGCCTCACATTCACTCAAACATTCACTTAAACCACTGCCTCTCATTCACTTGAACCACTGCCTCATATTCACTTAAACCACTGCCTCATATTCACTTAAACATTCACTTAAACCACTGCCTCTCATTCACTTAAACCACTGCCTCATATTCACTTAAACCACTGCCTCATATTCACTTAAACATTCACTTAAACCACTGCCTCTCATTCACTTGAACCACTGCCTCATATTCACTTAAACATTCACTTAAACCACTGCCTCATATTCACTTAAACATTCACTTAAACCACTGCCTCATATTCACTTAAACATTCACTTAAACCACTGCCTCTCATTCACTTAAACCACTGCCTCATATTCACTTAAACCACTGCCTCATATTCACTTAAACATTCACTTAAACCACTGCCTCTCATTCACTTAAACCACTGCCTCATATTCACTTAAACATTCACTTAAACCACTGCCTCTCATTCACTTAAACCACTGCCTCACATTCACTTAAACCACTGCCTCATATTCACTTAAACATTCACTTAAACCACTGCCTCGGATTCACTTAAACCACTCCCTCACATTCACTCAACCCACTGCCTTCATTTCACTTAAACCACTGCCTCTCATTCACCTAAACCACTGCCTTCCTTTCACTTAAACCACTGCCTTCATTTCACTTAAACCACTGCCTCTCATTCACTTAAACCACTGCCTCACATTCACTTAAACCACTGCCTCTCATTCACTTAAACCACTGCCTCTCATTCACTTAAACCACTGCCTCTCATTCACTTAAACCACTGCCTCACATTCACTTAAACCACTGCCTCACATTCACTTAAACATTCACTTAAACCACTGCCTCTCATTCACTTAAACCACTGCCTCTCATTCACTTAAACCACTGCCTCACATTCACTTAAACCACTGCCTCTCATTCACTTAAACCACTGCCTCTCATTCACTTAAACCACTGCCTCACATTCACTTAAACCACTGCCTCACATTCACTTAAACCACTGCCTCACATTCACTTAAACCACTGCCTCACATTCACTTAAACATTCACTTAAACCACTGCCTCTCATTCACTTAAACCACTGCCTCTCATTCACTTAAACCACTGCCTCTCATTCACTTAAACCACTGCCTCTCATTCACTTAAACCACTGCCTCACATTCACTTAAACCACTGCCTCACATTCACTTAAACATTCACTTAAACCACTGCCTCTCATTCACTTAAACCACTGCCTCTCATTCACTTAAACCACTGCCTCTCATTTACTTAAACCACTGCCTCTCATTCACTTAAACCACTGCCTCACATTCACTTAAACATTCACTTAAACCACTGCCTCTCATTCACTTAAACCACTGCCTCACATTCACTTAAACATTCACTTAAACCACTGCCTCATATTCACTTAAACCACTGCCTCTCATTCACTTAAACCACCCCCTCATATTCACTTAAACCACTGCCTCTCATTCACTTAAACCACATTTACTTTATTCTCCCTTTACTCAAACCCATATGTATTTATCCATCTGTGCATGATGGAGTCCCTTAAAGTCCCTAAAGTGAATATTCTCTTTATTCTGTGTGCACAAAATAAAAAGATACCATCTTTAGGGACTTTTCTGGCTCTGTAGTTCATCCATCCGCCCCTTCATCCTTCATTTTTCAGTTCTACAGACGGCCTGTATTCTCTCTCTGTGTCTTTGCACCTCTGTCAAAAAAGAAAGTTTGAATAAAGAGTTGATTGACGGGCACCATCTCTGGCTTCTATGTGCATCCATGACCTCTCTCTCTGCAAATGCCTGAGCTTTCTGAAGGACATACCAATGTTTTGTTTGCCTTTTCAGTTCATTTTACGCAACTTTAGTGCTGACATTTTCAAATCATGCTTTAAGTTTTATAATCTTTCCTACTTTTTATGTTATTTTGGTTGTTTTTGCTTTTATTTTAAGCAACATTTGGATTATAGGGAAGGTAGACACTTATTTTAAACACATTTGATTAGCTCCTACTTTGTTATGAAACTGTAGTGGCCACATGAAAAGCAGGAAAGATGCTTAAAATAATCCATATAGTGGCATGATTTTGTATATTTTTGGTAAACGCAATTATATCAAATGTAGTTGATACTTTAGTTATACTATATGGGCTGAAACTGAAGGTAGAGAATGACAAAAAAAACTGAAATGCTAAATTATTATTAATGTCTGATTTCATTCATATCTAAAAGCTGCAGTGGATTGTAGCTCCTACAAGTAATACATGCATGTTCTCTACTAAATCTGTTCCTAAATGTTCTCATCATGCATGTTCTGCTCGACACCAGACTCATAAGCGTTAAAATTAGCCGCTAATAAACGCCATTTTTGCTCCTAACTCCCTTCATCTGCATGTGTTGATAGTGTAGGGGTGTCAAACTCAAGGCCCGGGGGCCAAATCCGGCCCGTGACTTCATTTTCTGTGGCCCCTGCAAAGAGCTTGCAAAGAATTATACGGTTACATGATGATTTACAGAAGCACGTTGCCCATAAACTACATGTCCCATAATGCATCTCAAATTTGACTTTTTTTCTCAGAATTTGACTTTTTTTAAATGTTTCTTTTTTAATTTCACCTCCTTTTTTTTTAAATGTCACTTCTTTTTTTTGATTTTGACTTTTTTTACAGAATTTGGCTTTTCTTTTTTTATTATTTTGTGACATTCTCATTGAAGAAATTTGCAATTATTTGCCCTAAACTTCTACATTCAGTCGAAGTTAATTCTGAAGTTATTACCCTATCTGATAATGATCCAATGCAGAGGCAATAATGTCATATAATACATTATTTTATATAGTCTTAAAGTTACAACCGGCCCTTTGAGTGCAACCATAATGCTGATGTGTCCCGCGATGAAATTGAGTTTGACACCCCTGGTGTACAGACCGTGTGTAACTAGCTGGATAATGAACCTGTTTGCATGTCCGCTCTGTAACCATTAACAGATTTAACAACACTTCTGTTTTTCTTTAAAGTTCTCCTTCCCCTTTTTGTCGTTGTGAACCTACAAATGTCATTTTTGGTCACATGACTCTGTTATTCATCACAGGAGACTCCGACTATCACATTTCTCTCCACAGCATGTGTAATGATGAGTCTTCATGTCATATATGATATAGGAGAATTTCACTGTTGTTGTTTGTTTGTTTTGTGTTTTGGTGCGATGGGCTGAAACAGAAATTAGGGATTTATAGAACAGACAATTTACCGTCTATATTATTTGCCTGCTTCCTCTGAAATCTACTTTTGGATTTTAACGTTGAGTCATGTTGTAGCAGAGAGTAGAAATAAGTTGTATGCAAACTTAATGAGACCCTGTTACGCTTTTTGGGGGGTTTTCCCTCTCCTATGGTGTGTTGTGTTTATATAAAACAGGTTACTCTACAGATTAGACACGAATAAATTATATATATTATATATTAGCAAAAATACACAAATAAACATTGATTTGATAAACAAATCAAGGGATTTAATTGAAAGTGAGTCAGAAAGAAAGAAGTCATATTGAGCGATATGTTTGTATATAAATGCATATTATCTTTTAAAATACACTATCAGTTGGGCTTGTATCCACAGTGACATAATTAGAACTACACGATTACATTACCGATTACAACTACAGTTAATGTGCAACACTGGATTTTATACTTACATTAATAATAACAAATCATTGAATCCGTGATAGACAAAACCCGACAACCTCCCTGCATTCACCGGTCCCTCAATGATCTCATATTTCATTATGGATTCATTCACAAAGCATGTGCTGTTGTTGGTTATCCGTCATCAGTGAGAATCTGTTAACTGTTTGTCTGTTTCTGTCTCCTTTCCCTCGTGTGTGTGTGTGTGTGTGTGTGTGTGTGTGTGTGTGTGTGTGTGTGTGTGTGTGTGTGTGTGTGTGTGTGTGTGTGTGTGTGTGTGTGTGTGTGTGTGTGTGTGTGTGTGTGTGTGTGTGTGTGTGTGTGTGTGTGTGTGTGTGTGTGTGTGTGTGTGTGTGTGTGTGTGTGTGTGTGTGTGTGTGTGTGTGTGTGTGTGTGTGTGTGTGTTCTCTCTCTTTCTCTCTGTGTGTGTGTGTCCCTCTCTCTCTCTCTCTCTCTCTCTCTCTCTCTCTGTGTGTTCTTGGTTGGTGAAGCAGCATCAGTATCCGACGGAGGAAGACATGATGGAGTGGGCAAAGCGCGAGAGCGAGCGGGAGGAAAAGGAGCGACTTGCCCGTCTCACTCAGCAGGAACAAGAAGACCTGGAGCTGGCCATCGCTCTCAGCAAGTCTGAACTCTCCTGAAGGACTCCCCTCTTCTTCTTCTTCTTCTTCCTCCTCTTCCTCTCCCCCCTCCTTCCTCTGGCTCGGCACGGCACAGCACAGCCAGAAAAAGAAAGCACCAAAGCAAAGTGGGGACTGTACAGGACTGAGACCCCATGAGAACAGACTGTGTTCACATCGCAGTATTGTCTGTGTGTGTGTGTGTGTGTGTGTGTGTGTGTGTTTTCCGTCGTGTTTCGGACGGCGATGGAAATGTTTGTTCTGAAGATTGTTGAAGAATTAGATTTAGAGATCGATGCTCCGTTGGTTTCAAGACGCCCACATTAACTCTCCAGAATGGAATTTATTTAATACTCTCAAAAACTACATTTCAATTGCCAGAAGTCACTAACAGTACTCGCTACACTTTATTAAAACACTTTATATTGACAATTTCCTCTTTTATTAGAGCCCCAAAACCCCATTAATTACCTTCCTTTTGGGGTTTGTATCTGAAATGAAATATTAAGCTGTGTGTAGATTCAGGACAGAAAGCTGGGAAGATACTGAAACAACATGTAAGTCTTATTTAAAACGAGTTACATTTGTACTCCCGTAGAATTAGCCTATGAGATTATAAAAAAAAAAACATTTCTACTTGTGTAAATCCTCTGAAATGTGAAATGCATGTGCAGATTTTTACTTAAATTGAACAAATCCACAACGACCACATTCAGCTTGACATATTGTAATGTATACTGTAATTCTTTGAGAGATAATAACTACAATTATCACATTTTATAAGTAGATATTAGCATTAAATGACAGCGCACACTATGAGGGATCGCACAAGCAATACGTGAGGGATAGAAATTGAGTTTAATACCAAATACTTTTTTTTGTAAAACGTGGCTGTTAAACTAGTGAGTTTGGGCATTTCAAAGTTAAAATAGTCAAAGCGGTTGATCATAAATGAATGTGTAAACTCATCTGTACCTGTTCGGTTTACTCCTATATCAAATGAAGTCATATTAGTATTTTAGGATTAATCCACCGTTGGACACTTCTGTAGCGTGAATGGATGCCGGGTTTTTAATTAAAGAAATCTTATTAAAAGCTTCCTCACATAGTCAATCTCCATTTCAATGTGTGCCACTTTAGTTGGTGCTTCTCCTGACAGCATGTATATACACTTCCTCTCCAAAAGGCTACATGCATGTTCAAAATCTTGCACACAATCACTGAAAGTTGTCTTTGTGTTTTGATGGAGTTTGTGTACTTCAGGGTCCGTGGGGATTTAAGGCACTGGTGGTAAATCCACTCGTCTGTTATCACACACAACAGTTTTTTGGACAGTCATTTTGTGTTTTCCTACCAGAAAATAAATGTTCACTAGTGCAAATGTTTTTTTTAATGAGTGAAGGCTCGGTTGAAGAGCAGGAGGCGTTTATTTTTATTTGTTTTGACCAAACAGTGAACAAAACGTCTTCCCTTTCTGACTTAGCGTGTCTCTTTTCAGCCAGAATGAGCATCGTCACCGCTTCCTCTTGTCATGCACTTCCTGTTTGTCTCTTGTTGTAGTTGTAAATAGACGAGGAGTCTCTTCTTCACAGTCACATTTAACGGCCACCTTACATTTGTACAGACTCCTTTTACAAAATCAAGAACCACTTATAGGCTTACTCATATAGGCTTTTTAAAAACTCGAGCTATAACTGTATTTTATTTTGTATTTTCTAACGTGTAATAAAAAAAATCATTATTTGGAGGATTGGACAGAATATGTAATGCATTTAATTGAAGAATAAATATTAAACGTGTAGTTTTGCACTTTGTTTGTTCTTACTGGGGTCTCGTTGTTTTACTGTTTGAGAGGTGAAAGATGTTTAGGATCGTTTACTCGTGTAAAAGTAGTCATACTGCATTTATTTAAATACTGCATGCAAATAATTAGTTTGGTCAAAACAAGTTACTCTACCTTTCACTTAGTAAGGTAGGAAGTAACCAAGTACTTTACTAAAGTAACATTTTTAGATACTTGAGTGAGTATTTTCATTGTATTCTACTGTGTTCTTCTACTGCACTTCAGTTCAGAGGTACATGGTGTACTTCTACTCCACTACATGTATTTAATACCTTTAGTTACTTCACAGATCTGGATGAAGGATGTGAAATCTAATCAAGTGTTAAATCAGACTTTAGTTCCACCTGGAGTAAATTCACAAGCTACCCTGCAGTATACAAAGTCATTCAAACTAGCTGCTCCTTTACCAGCTTTGAGAACACTTTCATGAGGGGGCGTGTTCAAACCCCACTGCAGTCAGCATGTCGTTGTGTCCCTGAGACACTTCACCCTAAATTGCTCCTGTGTTGCCCACAGTACTGAGTATGTAAGTTGCTTTGGATAAAAGCGTCTAACAAGTGACATGTAATGATCTATCATTATAAAACCATCATGTCCGGCAGTGGCTCAGTCAGTACGGGTTTGGACTGTGAGCCGTAGGGTCGCCGGTTCAAGTCCCCGAACAGACCTGAATATGGAGTGTGGACTGCTACTTGGAGAGTTCCCAGTTCACCTCCTGGGCCCTGTCCTGGTGCCCTTGAGCAAGGCACCGGACACCCCCCTTCCCCCCTCACTCCCATTGCTCCCCGGGCGCTGTACAATAGCTGCCCACTTGTGGCTCCTAGTACTAGACTCCTGGTACTAGGATGGGTTAAAAGCAGAGGACACATGTCACTGTGTGTGCTCTGCATGTGAGACCATTAAAGAGGGTTCATCCCTCCATATTCTATTCTATTTATATTATTCTGAAATGGACCAATCTGCACAATGACTACTTTTACTGTCGCTACTTTAACTATATTTCGATGCTTGTGTTGAAAAACGTATAATTATGCTGCTATGTATTTATCTATGTAGATGTTTATTGAAAGATCCATAGATTATATAAAACTTTTGATATATATAAACCCTTTTATTAGGTATGTTTATTTTAATTGAAATAAAGGTTTTAATGCGTTTTTATTTCATTTTGGACTTTATTTACATTCACTTGCTTTATTTATTTATTTATTATGAATGTTTATTTAAATAAAAATAACATTTTAAAAGCAAGACTCTATATAATATGTATTTATATTTTAGCTTTTATTTATTTTAATTCACAGTTTGTTACCATAGACTATATTAATTTATATAATTTATTTATATTAACTTTCTTTATATTCTGTATTTAATTGTAATTAAAATAACGTTTTAAAACAAAGAGTGTATACTCAAAGACTCTATATAATATATATATATATTTATTTGTATTTTTTAAAACACTGTTAATTAAAATAACATTGTTAACACCCAGCGGGCTTTAGGACCCGGCAGCCTTACAGCTCCCTCTCCATGCATTTGAATAGAGAGTGATCATAATGGTGATGACAGCCTCTCACACACCTTTCTCCGTCAGGAAGGAGGAAGACACAACACGGTGCTCCTCTCTGCTCTGCACGCTGTGTGAAGCCTCTGCCGGGATACTTTCTGCCTCACAGCCGGGGGATGAGTTTTATCACCAACTGGAGACGGAGCGCCAAGAAAAAAGACATAAAAAAGTGAGTAAAAAAAGTCGGAAAGTTGGTTCAAAAAAAAAAATGTGCAAAATCCTGGCTGGCCCCTGTCTGTCGGGGAGATTTTAATCACCCTTTTTTTTTTATATAAGAAACACGTTATCTTTTCATCACACTGAGCTCATTTGAGGAACACAACATGTTCGTAGATCCTCTTTGAAATGACACACAATTAATTGCCGTGTGACTGTATGCTGCTGTCAGAAAGTAAGGCTGGGTGATTCTCAAAATACCTCACTGCAAGAAATGCACGACATGCCTTTGAGGGTTTGTCCTCGCTACTGTAAAAAAAAAAACGTACTTCTTTGTATTTCCTCACTAATAAAAGCTTTTATTCTGAACAAAATATATAATATTTGACAGGAAATTCAAGGAGCACAACAAATGATCTTTAAAACAAGTCCTGTGCTGTTATGGCTTCTGTAAAAAAATCTGAATGTGTGTTTTTTTTTTTTTTTTATCTCACAGTATAAAAGCTTGTATTCCGAAAATACATTATATTTGACAGGAAACTAATAAATCCATAAAAGTGACCACTGTGAGTGAGCAGAGAATCTACTGTAGATATTTACCATAGTTTCTATGATGTGTTGCTGCTTCATGAAGTCAGTCTGCAGCCTGTTGGACTACATTTCACTCCTGATGTGGTCAAGCAGGCTTTTCCTTTAGTGCTGCATCAGCGACTGAAATATCTTTAGGGTTTTTGTTGTTATTTTGTCCTTTCTCTGTTGCATAAAGACTGCAAACTACTATGAGTAAAGTGGGAGAAAGCTATATGTATCATATGTTAATGAGGGGATTAACAGGACATTAAGTGGTCATCAAAATTGATTAAATCGGTCATCAAGTGATTACTTGAATAGAAAAATAATGACATTAAGCTACACCTGATTAACCTTTTTGACTTTTCTATTATTTGTTTTGTATTCTTAATACTGTATAGATTTATTTGGAGTACTTGTGATCGTTTTTAAGTTGTTTTCTTGTCTCTATATTTGACAGGATAATGTTTCTAAGTGACTTGATCCTTGCAACAGGTTTTCTGGCAGAATCTTTTTAAAGAAACATTGATAGAAAATCCTTACAAAACCATTTCTATACATGTTTTTGAGTCATAAACGACGGAGAGAGAGAGAGAGCCATTTTGATCAGACTTAGACGATAGATTGCCAGGTAAAAACATGTTTTGTCTTGGCTTTCAGGGCTTCCATATTGATCTCTGTAGGACATCATGCAGTTGTCTGTCTCAAACTTCACATGCACCCTGTGATGAGAGGCCACAAGAAGTATGGAAACACTCATTTAACTTTAAGCTTATGAAAGTGTGTGAAGAAAGCTTCACAGACAAATGTAAACAAGTCCTGGCCCTGTTGGTACCTGTCTGGAGATTATAATCACACTTTCTTAGAAACTCATTATCCAACTTTAAACGTATAATAAAAAAGATGATGTTGAAATGGAAATGTCGAAGGGGACTTATCATGCTTTTGGGGGGGGGGGGGGGTTTCCTTTTCCTGTAGTGTGTTTATATAGGTTTTTGTGCATGTTAATGGTCTGCAGAGGCTAAGTTACCTCCAGTTTGTGGAACATAATGACATCAATATGTAACACTCACGCTTCCATTGGCTAGCGCTCAAACACATTGTACGTGATAGGCTAAGGGGCGGGACATCTCTAAGCGGTTGACCAATCACAACAGAGCCGGCCAGCTAACCAATCAGAGCAGACTAGGCTCTGGTTTCAGACAAAGGGTGAAAAGAGGTGCTGCAGCACTACATACTGATACACCTGAACATCAGCAGGAGAGGACTCTTTAAAGTAGAGACACTACATACTGATATACACCTGAACATCAGCAGGAGAGGACTCTTTAAAGTAGAGACACTACATACTGATATACACCTGAACATCAGCAGGAGAGGACTCTTTAAAGTAGAGACACTACATACTGATATACACCTGAACATCAGCAGGAGAGGACTCTTTAAAGTAGAGACACTACATACTGATATACACCTGAACATCAGCAGGAGAGGACTCTTTAAAGTAGAGACATACTGATATACACCTGAACATCAGCCTACTTTAAGACATGAATGCTGTATCAGGAGCTTCACAGTGACTTGATTAAACTTATGTCTGAAGCTCCATGCATACATCTTTTTTTACATATTAAAGGTCCCATGTCATGCTTTTCCGGTTATTCCCCGTCCCCTTGTGAGTTATGAAGATTTTTCTGCATGTAAACGGTCTGCAGAGTCAAAACCCTCAAAGTACACCCTGTAGCGAGTAAAACTCTAAAACAGAAAATACCTCCCCAAAACGCCTCGTTGGAGCTGCAGCGAGCCGTTTAGTGGAGAAAGTGAATACTGCTGAATACACATACTTTACAGAGATGCTGTATGCGAACCCAATGTGAGTTTGGAAAATTGCACAGTATTTTTCTATTTTAGTATACCTCAACAATGGAATTATGATCAGTGGAATTGGCCATGACATGTGACCTTTAACAATACAAGATACAGCACGAAATACGAACATCTTTAATCAATGTATTCTTAACTTACTGCTAAAAAGTGTTTCCTTGTTAGTAACTCGTCAATATGAGTGGCCTTGTTGATTCCACATGAGCTTTTCCTACTTTCTGACTAGCATTTCAAGGATCATTCGTAGTATGTTTCCAGCAAAGGGTTGGTGCTGATTCTCTGTCTGTTACTTTAGATGTAAATAAGGAGCCTCTCCCCACGCCCCTCTGAGAGAGATTTGGTTTCAAAGAACTCAATAGGCGCTTTCACACCAAGTACTTTTCCCAGGAATAGTTTCGATAGTTCCTGGGATTTTGGGTTCACACCAAAAAGATCTGGAACTAGAACTTTTTTATGCGAACCTTTCCACCCCTTTTTAATCCCTGCTGGAGAGTTGCTACTTTCCTGGGGAGAAAAAGGTTCCAATTTCTGATTGGCTGGGCGAATTGCAAACCACGCCCCGTAAAACTGTGAAAAATGTTGTGAAGATGCCATTTTATTTGCTCGCATTAGCATTATTAGCATTAGCATTAGCCCCGCGCACCAACGGAGAGGGAATAATTTATGGCAACACAAAATAAAACATGGGAGCGGTGGAGATGAGGAGGTGTCGGCGTTCTTGCGATTTACTCGGAAGGCTTCAGTAGAAGCTGCTGGGAGTCCCAGCAGCTTCTACTGAAGCCAGTCCCCAACTCCGGGGACTTCCGGCCGGGGACTTCCGGTGGCAGTATACGCCGTGAAGTTGTTTGCGGCCTGCCAGTAAACCCAAAGCAGAAGAAGAATAGGTGACGACAGCGGCTTCCTCAGGGACTTATTCCGGTGTGAACGTGATTTACTAGCTAGTTCCAGGAAATAAAAGTTACTGGGAAAAGTACTTGGTGTGAAAGCGCCTATGGTGCTCTAGGAGGAGATTCAGGTGATAAGGGGGGGGGGGGGGGTAACCTTGGTTGCTGATTGGCTAATGGTTACACAAGCCAACACATCGTTATGACATCATAAAGTGCCCAAAATCTGATCAGCTCATTTTCAGACAGGTTTTTATAGAAATGGATCAAAAAGAGAGAGAATCTTTGTTCCTGAAACTTTCAGAGTCTCTTTCCACAGAGGGGACACATGTTGATGTAGAAGAGACATGAGGAAGAGGGGACACATGTTGATGTAGAAGAGACATGAGGAAGAGGGGACACATGTTGATGTAGAAGAGACATGAGGAAGAGGGGACACATGTTGATGTAGAAGAGACATGAGGAAGAGGGGACACATGTTGATGTAGAAGAGACATGAGGAAGAGGGGACACATGTTGATGTAGAAGAGACATGAGGAAGAGGGGACACATGTTGATGTAGAAGAGA
Organism: Notothenia rossii; assembly: GCF_949606895.1. NCBI lineage: Eukaryota > Metazoa > Chordata > Actinopteri > Perciformes > Nototheniidae > Notothenia > Notothenia rossii. Next base: position 93,259,754 of record NC_136912.1, read on the forward strand.
CATGAGGAAGAGGGGACACATGTTGATGTAGAAGAGACATGAAGAAGAGGGGACATATGTTGATGTAGAAGAGACATGGAGAAGAGGGGACACATGTTGATGTAGAAGAGACATGAGGAAGAGGGGACACATGCTGATGAAGAAGAGACATGAAGAAGAGGGGACACATGTTAATGTAGAAGAGACATGGAGAAGAGGGGACACGTGTTGATGTAGAAGAGACATGAAGAACTGGGGACACATGTTGATGTAGAAGAGACATGGAGAAGAGGGGACACATGTTGATGTAGAAGAGACATGAAGAAGAGGGGACACATGTTGATGTAGAAGAGACATGAAGAACTGGGGACACATGTTGATGTAGAAGAGACATGGAGAAGAGGGGACACATGTTGATGTAGAAGAGACATGAAGAAGAGGGGACACATGTTGATGTAGGAGAGACATGAAGAAGAGGGGACACATGTTGATGTAAAAGAGACATGAAGAAGAGGGGACACATGTTGATGTAGAAGAGACATGGAGAAGAGGGGACAAATGTTGATGTAGAAGAGACATGGAGAAGAGGGGACACATGTTGATGTAGAGGAGACATGAAGAAGAGGGGACACATGTTGATGTAGAAGAGACATGATGAAGAGGGGACACATGTTGATGTAGAAGAGACATGAAGAAGAGGGGACACATGTTGATGTAGAAGAGACATGAAGAAGAGGGGACACATGGTGATGTAGAAGAGACACGAAGAAGAGGGGACACATGTTGATGTAGAAGAGACATGAAGAAGAGGGGACACATGTTGATGTAGAAGAGACATGAAGAAGAGGGGACACATGGTGATGTAGAAGAGACACGAAGAAGAGGGGACACATGTTGATGTAGAAGAGACATGAAGAAGAGGGGACACATGTTGATGTAGAAGAGACATGAAGAAGAGGGGACACATGTTAATGAAGAAGAGACATGAAGAAGAGGGGACACATGTTGATGTAGAAGAGACATGAAGAAGGGGGGACACATGTTGATGTAGAAGAGACATGAAGAAGAGGGGACACATGTTGATGTAGGAGAGACATGAAGAAGGGGGGACATGTTGATGTAGAAGAGACATGGAGAAGAGGGGACACATGTTGATGTAGAAGAGACATGAAGAAGAGGGGACACATGTTGATGTAGAAGAGACATGAAGAAGAGGGGACACATGGTGATGTAGAAGAGACACGAAGAAGAGGGGACACATATTGATGTAGAAGAGACATGAAGAAGAGGGGACACATGTTGATGTAGAAGAGACATGGAGAAGAGGGGACACATGTTAATGTAGAAGAGACATGAAGAAGAGGGGACACATGTTGATGTAGAAGAGACATGAAGAAGAGGGGACACATGTTGATGTAGAAGAGACATGAAGAAGAGGGGACACATGTTGATGTAGGAAAGACGTGAAGAAGAGGGGACACATGTTGATGTAGAAGAGACATGAAGAAGAGGGGACACATGTTGATGTAGGAAAGACGTGAAAAAGTGGATTTTGCATAATAGGTGACGTACCAAACTCTGGAGTCCTCCCCAGATCTCCAGTCTTCTCATCTTCACACCGTAATGAGATGTTTTCTAACTCGACCTCTGACCTCTTCACAGGGATGACGATCAGGACATCCCAGACGGCCCGGACTCCCCGAGCCGGTACGTCCACATTCTGCACATTCTCGTGTATTCTTAGAAACAGTCAGCAGCAAACCCTGTTTAATGACACTGTGATGCTACGTCTGTTAGCATGTTAGCTCCTTCAGAAATGCTGTCATACACAGACTGACTTTGATTTGTACTTTCTATTTACATGTATATAGACTTTTTGCACTACTAATTTTGTATTTTATTATATATATATATAAAAAGCTCAGCTCAGAAGAGTTTCAATGATTTTTGTTTGAGAAATTGAGAAACTGGGATCGATTGTAGGCAAAAAAATGTTGACAAATGTCTTGATAATTGATTCATTGCCATTTCTACACTGTAGCTTTGAGCATACTATAAAACCTTTGAATCTTTGAATAATTTGTTTCCAGGTTGTCGGTCATAAACACTCCAGAGTTGGATCCCATCATCACAGACTTCAGGTGGGTGTCTTTGAATGAAAAGAATAACGTTGATTATATAAAAAAAGCCACTCTTAAACTGTGCTATACCACCAATACTGTATACGAATAACACTTATTATTAATAGATTTGTACTTACACTGTAGACTTTAAGCAATCATCTGTTTTTTATAATTAATATTTGTAATAATACCCGCACTATATTTTAATACACACATTTTATTTATTATTGTGCACGTTTACTATAAAGTTCCTATCTATTTTATTTGATCTAATTATTGCACCTTTAACGGCCCGTCCACACGGCTCACTTTGAATGGGGTGACGTCACGCTTTGCCGAACTGCATTGTGGTTCCGTCGCTTCGCTTTGCCTCCGTGGGTGTTTCTCAATGTCGAGTAGAGCTGCTCCAGAGCCACTATTTCAAGCATACTACGTCATTGAGTGCCACCAAAGGACTGTTCCAATGTCCAGCATACTTGGAGTTCTACCGAGGCCGGCGTACTTCGTAGCGAGAAATTTCGAGGCTGCACATGTGTAGACTCCGCGGTCTTAAAATCCCCACAATGCTTTGCGCACGGACCGATTTCCAAATCTTTGGCGGAAATCGCGCTCGATTTAAGGCGGGGCCTCGCATATGAAGCACTCCTGCACACCTGATAGCCTGTTCCTCCATTCTTCGTTTTCCAAGGCTACTGTAGGAAGGATTCTTGCCTCGCTTCTGAAGGAAGTGATTCGGAAGACATGTGCTACCAAGGAAGCGTCCTCGACATTGAGAAACACCACGTTGCTCGCTTCAAAAGCTGAGAAAAGTTCAACTTTTGAAGCTTCGACGGAAGCGTCAGCCAATCAAATCATATGCCAGTAAAAGCTCTAGCCAATCAAACCGCGTGCTTGTGTGATTGGTTGTTGGTCAAGCTTTAGACACGCCCACCGGCAAGCTTCAACGCACGCTGCCGTGTGGACGCTGCGTGAGTCTTATTTTTACAAATATTATATTTAATTTTATCTTTGTATTTTTTATCTGATCGAAAATGCATCTATTATTTTCCCCCAGGATAAAAAATATGTTCTCTGCATAACAATATATTAAATATTGTTATATATTACAATGTGCACATTTCTTCTTAACTTCTTATGTTGACATAACATATTTTGGGTTACCGTCAAAGTTTATCGTCATTTTTAAAAGTTAATGTGTCGACAATATCTGGAAAACTTCCTATTAGAGCCCAAGATCTGTTCCTAATTCAAAGCGATTTTCCACCCAAAACTGTCACGTAGCTTCTTTGCACAAATGTCCTCAAAACGTCATAACAGAGCAGTACATATCCTGGGAGTGTCCTCGTGGATCAGTGTTTGGTTTCTTTGGCTCTCACGATCAGGTTCCTCCCAACAATAGTCGGCCTTTCAGCTGTTTTTTCCTCCGCTGAGATTTCCCTTCTGTCTCTGAACGGCCTGGATTCTGTTCCTCTGTTTCAGGTTACAGCTGCCGGACAATAAGGATGACCTGCAGTCAACAAATGCATCAAATGGGTAAGACTCGTTCACTGAACTCTGAGCGATGATAGAGACAAACTTTGGTTTAGATCACATAAAAAAACCTGCTTTTGTGCTGCCTTTTGGAACAACAAATAATGTATGTTTACACTTCTTGTTCATTTACCGTATTTACTATCCTGTGGGAGATGGAGCCACTTTATCTTGACATTAGCCACAGTCTTTTATTACGTGTTATTGGATCGTTGATAGAGATGCATTACGATGTTTAAGCTTAAATATACCGTAATGTTGTTTGTTGGATGGAGAAAACGTAAGTTACCCTATGTACTGTTAGGTAGTATCATCTGTAACATTGCAGCGTATTTTACAGGTAAATATGTAGAAGTAGAATATTCCCAATATTTTGGAGCAGAAGAAAAGGTAGCATGAAATGGAAATACTTGCGTTTAGTACCTCTAAAAAGTGTGTTTAGCTAAATGTACAATGCCATTTTCTTAGTGACTTTCCACCACTGATTTTACTTCACATAGCTTTTGAATGCTGGACTATTTTCAGGTTCATATCAGTATGTAGTGTCTCTACTTTAAAGAGTCCTCTCCTGCTGATGTTCAGGTGTATATCAGTATGTAGTGTCTCTACTTTAAAGAGTCCTCTCCTGCTCATGTTCAGGTGTATATCAGTATGTAGTGTCTCTACTTTAAAGAGTCCTCTCCTGCTGATGTTCAGGTGTGTATCAGTGTGTAGTGTCTCTACTTTAAAGAGTCCTCTCCTGCTGATGTTCAGGTGTATATCAGTATGTAGTGTCTCTACTTTAAAGAGTCCTCTCGTGCTGATGTTCAGGTGTATATCAGTATGTAGTGTCTCTACTTTAAAGAGTCCTCTCCTGCTGATGTTCAGGTGTATATCAGTATATAATGTCTCTACTTTAAAGAGTCCTCTCCTGCTGATGTTCAGGTGTATATCAGTATGTAGTGTCTCTACTTTAAAGAGTCCTCTCCTGCTGAGGTTCAGGTGTATATCAGTATGTAGTGTCTCTACTTTAAAGAGTCCTCTCCTGCTGATGTTCAGGTGTATATCAGTATGTAGTGTCTCTACTTTAAAGAGTCCTCTCCTGCTGATGTTCAGGTGTATATCAGTATGTAGTGTCTCTACTTTAAAGAGTCCTCTCCTGCTGATGTTCAGGTGTATATCAGTATATAGTGTCTCTACTTTAAAGAGTCCTCTCCTGCTGATGTTCAGGTGTATATCAGTATGTAGTGTCTCTACTTTAAAGAGTCCTCTCCTGCTGATGTTCAGGTGTATATCAGTATATAGTGTCTCTACTTTAAAGAGTCCTCTCCTGCTGATGTTCAGGTGTATATCAGTATGTAGTGTCTCTACTTTAAAGAGTCCTCTCCTGCTGATGTTCAGGTGTATATCCATATGTAGTGTCTCTACTTTAAAGAGTCCTCTCCTGCTGATGTTCAAGTGTATATCAGTATGTAGTGTCTCTACTTTAAAGAGTCCTCTCCTGCTGATGTTCAGGTGTATATCCATATGTAGTGTCTCTACTTTAAAGAGTCCTCTCCTGCTGATGTTCAGGTGTATATCAGTATGTAGTGTCTCTACTTTAAAGAGTCCTCTCCTGCTGATGTTCAGGTGTATATCAGTATGTAGTGTCTCTACTTTAAAGAGTCCTCTCCTGCTGATGCTCAGGTGTATATCAGTATGTAGTGTCTCTAGTTTAAAGAGTCCTCACCTGCTGATGTTCAGGTGTCAGTATGTAGTGTCTCTACTTTAAAGAGTCCTCTCCTGCTGATGTTCAGGTGTATATCAGTATGTAGTGTCTCTACTTTAAAGAGTCCTCTCCTGCTGATGTTCAGGTGTATATCAGTATGTAGTGTCTCTACTTTAAAGAGTCCTCTCCTGCTGATGTTCAGGTGTATATCAGTATGTAGTGTCTCTACTTTAAAGAGTCCTCTCCTGCTGATGTCCAGGTGTATATCAGTATGTAGTGTCTCTACTTTAAAGAGTCCTCTCCTGCTGATGTTCAGGTGTATATCAGTATGTAGTGTCTCTACTTTAAAGAGTCCTCTCCTGCTGATGTTCAGGTGTATATCAGTATGTAGTGCTGCAGCACCTCTTTTCACCCTCTGTCTGAAACCAGAGCCCAGTCTGCTCTGATTGGTTAGCTGACCGGCTCTGTTGTGATTGATCAACCGCTTAGAGATGTCCCGCCCCTTAGCCTATAATGTACAATGTGTTGGAGCGCTAGCCGATAGAAATGTGACTGTATAGTGATGTCACTATGTTACAGAAGTTAACAAAGGAGTCCAATGGCGTGGGAGAGAAACTTCCTCTGGAGGGAACACAGTTTTGCCTTTGCAGACCATTTACATGCACTAAAACCAATATAAGACACTACAGGAAAGGGAAAACCCCTAAAAGCACAATAAGGCCTCTTTAATATAGCATTTAGTAAAAAGGCCGTCAGGAAATCAGCTTGCCTGCGCTGTGTAACAGATGGAGAGAACCTCATTTCTCTCCGTTAAGTTATGGCTGAATGAATGTGAGTTTGTTTCTCATTCGATAGTTTAATCATACTTTCTCTGTCGAGGCACGTACAGGAATTATTGTTAGCCTGAGGCGGAGAATAGCTAGGTCTGTGGGAGGTAGATAATATGGACCATCACGCAATTACAAAGGCTGAACCAACCCAAGTTTCATATCGGTGTTTTAAGTGTTCGAGCTGAGAAATAGATTGACATTTTGGGAATTAGTCATTCACTAATTTGCTCGTTATATCCTGAGTTAAGATTAACGGTGATCAGTAAAAGCAAAAACACTATGATTTTAAAATACTCGATAACAAAGGAAAGCCTTAAACTCAAAATGTAACTTAATAAGAAGTACAGATGAAGCAGTTAAAGTATCAAAAGTAAATCTATTCAGTATGCTGGACGGCTCTTTTCCTTTTATTGGTCATTAAATCATATTTGACAGTCCGGTTTTACCACTAACAAATACATACAAGCATTTTAATGTTGTATTTTCTTTCTAGATTTAGATAAGCAGTACAGTCATACATCCTTCACGAGTAAATGTGAATGTTAAATACATGTAGTGGAGTGAAAAGTACAATATTTGCCTCTGAATCCAGAGTTATGGAGTAGTCGAGTTTGGATTAAAATTGAAATACTCAAGTTAAAATAGCACTTAAGTACAGTACTTGAATAAATGTACTTATTCAACCACGGCTGTTTCCTGGCTTCAGCTTCTATCGACAGATGTATTCAGAGTTTCTTCTGCATGTTAATCTTCCAGAAAAGCCAACACACACATTTTCAAAGTGAAACCAAAGTGCCTTGTCCTTGTTCCAATATTTATTGCATTGTAAACAAGTCTATGAGAACAGGACTTCCCTCTTGATATATCAACTTGGTAAATATTGTAAACATAAGTCTATGTTCCTAATCGTAAATTATTTTTAAATTATGTTCCCATTTAGAGTGATATAAGTATGGCCGTCCACCTTATGATTGACAGGTCACTACTTCCTTCACCGTTTCTGAGCCCAGTCTGCTCTGATTGGTCAACCGTGTAGAGATGTCCCGCTTGCCCCTTAGACTATCACCTACAATGTATTGGAGCACTAGCCAATAGAAGCGTTACTGTTACCTATGTTACATAAGTAAAGAAAGGAATTCAATGGAGGCGTTTCAGGCGGGGAGGGAGGGGTGTTTTTTTTGTTTTGTTCTTTGTACTACTGTCAATAAAGATAACATAATGTTTCTGACAGCAGTGTCTTCTGCTTCTCGTGCTGTTATAGTGAAGCTCAGCAGGTCATATGGTGAACACAACACCATCCCTATGTTATTGTGTGTGTGTGTGTGTGTGTGTGTGTGTGTGTGTGTGTGTGTGTGTGTGTGTGTGTGTGTGTGTGTGTGTGTGTGTGTGTGTGTGTGTGTGTGTGTGTGTGTGTGTGTGTGTGTGTGTGTGTGTGTGTGTGTGTGTGTGTGTGTGTGTGTGTGTGTGTGTGTGTGTGTGTGTGTGTGTGTGTGTGTGTGTGTGTGTGTGTGTGTGTGTGTGTGTGTGTGTGAATCAAGAAAATATTTAATGTTTTAGATTCAAATGTCAAGAGAGTTGTCTGAAGTTCAACAAGATCATTCAAACACAACATTTCAAGAGGAAATAATCAGATAAATAAATGAATACAAAAATCAATCAATCATTAACGTAATTTAATAACCAAACCCCCCCCCCCCCCCCCCCCCCAAACATCCTCTTTTTTTAGCTCATCAGATATGAGAATGCTCTGCAGCTCTCTCGCCTCATGTGACCGGGGCATTCTTGAGTTTTAGACTATAGTTAAAGGCATTTTAAATACTCTTGACATTTTTGTCGAGCAAACAATGAAACGATTCATTGGGAGAATCAGTGTTTGAGGTGGCACTAATGCAGTCAACAAAAAACATTCTCATGAGAAGTAAAAGAACAGCAGAGCATGATTTCTTTAATATCAAATATGGTCACTTGGTAATATAATCCTGCCGTGACGCCCTTGAAAAGTACGAGCGTCACTGTTTGCTCCCAGCGGACGTTTTACATGCAGCGTTTTTATGCACCTGACAGATGTGAGGTGATTCTGCAGAAAAGCATTGCATGTGTACGACCCCCTTAAAGAGACAGGCGCTAAAACGTGTCAGCCAGAGGGAGAACTTCAGACACACAGTATGAGACAAATAATGTGTCTTCTGAACATTAAAGCATGTAAACAAATTGAAGAAGGACCCTAAAATACAAGTTTTGACATAAAAATGACCACGATGCATCTCCTGTAAGCTAAACACAGGGTAACGTATTGTTTTGTCATGTTGAAAATGCTTTAATCGCTTCACATCTAATGGGAGGGCAATTCATTGTAAAGTAAACAAACCCCATGATATGTTTTCTGTTCTATTTCTGGACTCTTCGTCGCTGCAGTGCTCTTCCTCTTCCTCTGCAGCGAGCGCTACGCACCTCCATCTGTTTCTGTCCCTCTCTCACCTACAGCTGCACACAGTCTACAGTCAGGAGTTCATTATCAACGAATCAGAATACAGAATTATTAGTTATTTGAAAGCCCGGATTTTTATTTTATTTTTTTTGTGATTTATTTCTTCATTTAAGATTTCTTCAAAAATAAAATAAATAAATAAATAATAATATATAAAAATATAAACAATGATAAATAAATAAAATCATCTTCTAAAATTGTATATTTACTGATTTGAAAACTGTCCATTTCAGAATTTTCAGACATTTAAGACATAAAAAATATAAACAACAAGAAATAAAAAATCACAGAAAGACATGGACATTGTGTTTTGTGACAGTTTCTACATTTTTGGTTACAATAAATGAAACATGTGAACTTATTTCTTCTTTTAATTCGATCGGTCCCTAATTTTTATTTTATTCTTGATTTACATATTTAATTTTTTTTTTTTTTTTAACCCAGGGCCATGTTAGCCTCACCGTGACTCTGCACTAACCAATGAGAGTGTGTGTGTGTGTGTGTGTGTGTGTGTGTGTGTGTGTGTGTGTGTGTGTGTGTGTGTGTGTGTGTGTGTGTGTGTGTGTGTGTGTGTGTGTGTGTGTGTGTGTGTGTGTGTGTGTGTGTGTGTGTGTGTGTGTGTGTGTGTGTGTGTGTGTGTGTGTGTGTGTGTGTGTGTGTGTGTGTGTGTGTGTGTGTGTGTGTGTGTGTGTGTGTGTGTGTGGTCTGCCCGCCCGGTCTGCCCTCATGTGTGATAGTCATCCCAATCTTATTAAGGTCTGCTGCTGTGTCCTTCTTCCTCCTCCTCCTCTCTCTCTCTCTCTCTCTCTCTCTCTCTCTCTCTCTCTCTCCCCCCCGACTGCCCTTCTGTTTCTGCTCTTGTTGCTGCTGCTGCTACAGAAAAAAGACGTAGACCATCATCACACTGCATTGCTGAAACACCCTCAGGCTTCACCTTTCTGTCTCTCTTGTTCTCTCTCACACACACACACACACACACACACACACTTCTGCCAGATGAAAATGTCAGAAGATGAAGAGACTCTGTCAAACGGGTAAGATAGACTTTGCTGCTGTGTGTGTGTCTGTGTGTGTATGTGTGTGTGTGTAGCCGTCACACTCAGGCATGTGGACAAACTCGCTCGGTTTATTTAAAAAAAGGAACACCTCAGATCTTTTGTGTGAACGCAGTGAGGCCTCCGAAGCATCTTAACTAGTGAGGAGAGCTGTGTTAACCGCAGTCAGTGAACTAAATGCTTCGTCACTCTTGGAGGAGGTGTGTGTGTTTGAGTGCGTTTGTGCATGCTGTGTTTTCATGAGCATGGGTGTGTGTATGAATAGTGTTTGCTGTGTGCTAAGTGGTTTCATCCGTGCTGATAATGATCATCCTTGTGCAAGTTGTTGTCCGGAGAAAGCAACTCAGTATTTCAGCTGACTTGAAGTTAAATTAAATTATTGGCACACAATGCGTGGTATGCACATCCTGAGTCCAGCAGCCTCTCCTCATTGAGCAGGTCGTCATGACTTCTCTTTATTTCATACAATTGTACATGCCGTCCTGTGCTAATGTTTGCTCTGTGACTAAGGGTAGCATGGTTTCTGTGCCTGCCCTTATAGGCATGTCAAGCTATATAGAAATAAGGATTGCCCTGTAAATGCTGTCAGCGTAGAAACCCTATATTATTTCACTGCATGATCCATAGTATTTAAACCAGGGAAGGCTTTCAACAACATATTGTATTTTTGTATTTAATGTAAAGGGGCTTATAATGATAATTTTCAGGTTCATATTTGTACTTTTTGTCTCTCCTGGGACATGTCTCAATGCTCTAATGTTCAAAAAGCTCTTTGTTGTTCTCATACTGCCTGTGCTGCATCACCTCTTTTCACCCTCTGTCTGAAACCAGAGCCCAGTCTGCTCTGATTGATTAGCTGGCCAGCTCTGTTGTGATTGGTCAACCGCTCAGATATGTCCCGCCCCTTAGCCTATCACGTACAATGTGTTGGAGCGCTAGCCAATAGGAGTGCAAGTGTTACGTAGTGATGTCATTGTGATCTGGATGTAAACAAAGGAGTCCAATGGAGGCGTTTCAGGCGGGGGAGAAACTCACTCTGGAGGGAAATTAGGGATTTTAGACTTGGCAGACCATTTACATGCACTCAAACCTATAGAACACACTCTACAGGGAAGGGAATAGGGCCTCTTTAAAGCAAGGTAATCAAAATCTAGGGGTGTTTCTCAATGTCGAGTAAAGCTGCTCCAGAGCCACTATTTCAAGCATACTACGTCATCGAGTGCCGCCGAAGGACTGTTCCAATGTCCAGCATACTTGGAATTCTACCGAGCCCGGCGTACTTCGTAGCGAAAAATTTCGAGGCTGCACATGTGTAGACTCCGCGGTCTTAAAATCCCCACAATGCTTTGCGCACGGACCAATTTTCCCAAATGTGTGGCGGAAAATGTAAGGCGGGGCCTCTCATATTACGCACACCTGCTCGTCTGTTCCACTCTTCGTTTTCCGAATGCCAGGAAGGATTCTTGCCCAGCTTCTGAAGCAAGATGCTCGGAAGACATGTGCTACCAAGCAAGCATCCTCGACATTGAGAAACACTCGAGGTCTTTGTGCTCTCTGCCCCGCGTTCTTTACAATAGCTGTGTTAGTTGTTTACCTTTTTATATCATGTTTACTTTCCTAATGATCATTTTGGGGAATTCAATGTTTGCTAACTTGGCAACTCTCTATCCAGATGTATCGTTTAAAAAAAAATGAGATAAGATAAACTTGTATTCATTTGTTGAAGCGTTGCCAACATTAGGCTGGGTATAAAAACCTGGTGCTGGCTTCACTGAGGTCTAGCTTTAAACGCTGCATTACAGTAAAGTAATCCCAGACTATTATGTGCTCCATTTGAGAAGACGTAAACGAAGCCACTCTCTTAATCTCACAAGGTGGAATTCAGTTGCTATATCAACAAAGTGTTTATTTATCAAAATGTCATTGAGTAAATCATATCAATAGTTAGAAATATTGACACTGAAATAAAAATTCACATCGCCCAGCCCTTGTTTTTTTAACAACTGTTGACTACAGTCAGATAATCAAACAAGCGCTCCTTAAGTAAATACTCCTTCAACAATTATTGAAATGTATTATGTATGAGGTTATGCTTGTACTCTGAATATAACAGGTGATAAGACTACAGCAACTGACTGAAGAATAATAGTAACAAATATATAATAAAAATACTATCACTAACAATAATGCACTTTATTTTCCCACAATTTTAATATCTCCTGTTCTTGCTTTTCTATATTTACAAAGATATGCGTCAAATGATGTTATACAGTAGATGTGTGAGGTTGGTTGTCGTGTTGAGATTTCACTTAATTTGAAATGTCAGGGTTATTTAAGTTGTGTATTTTTGATCGTTAATGTGAGCTGAGGGAAGGTCAAGTATAAAACCGACGAATCAGCACAACGACAAGCCAGTTGCTAAGATTTAGTTTCCAAGACAAACCTGATGTCGATGCTGTGCTCACACACACACACACACACACACACACACACACACACACACACACACACACACACACACACACACACACACGTTTGTTAGCGTGTTGTTTTAAGTAGCAGTCACTGCAGAGGAAAGTGTTTGGACACAGAGGAGGAAGCTCAGTCTGGAATTACTGAGAGGCCGCTGAGGGAAGACATGTGACCGTACGCCATTATCCTTGAAATCAATTACATAAACAGATACTGTACAGTACGCTGTTTAAAACTACTTAACACTATTTAATCATTTAAGTCTCATTGTTTTATTGTTATTAGGGATTACATTATAAAGTGGCTGAATGTAAATAAGGTTTTTTATTACAATATTTTTTCCCTTGAAGTCCTTTTGACAGTTTTAGGGAACTTGTCATCACATTTCATTCAAATGTTTTCTTGACGTGCATATTGTTTCTTCCAGTTTTTTCCTGCATTGATTTCATACAGTTCTTTGATTGGATTGGATAGCTGTCTACTGATTGGTTCATTTCTTTTGGCTCATTAAGTGTACCTTTTGTCATTTATTTTATTTGTATTGAGTGGCTTAGTTTTAACATTGTTGGTATTGTTTTTGTAAGAAGGGAAGTCTATTGTATAAGCCTGGGTTTGTTTAACTCTCCTGTCACATTTCCTATGTCTTTCTTTTTTAATTTTCTGGATATATGCAGTCTTATTTGTGGCTAAATACAAAGAAAAACACAAAAATAAATAGAAGTTTGGCCCGCTCCTAGTCGCTTAGTCCACAAATTGTTCCTTTTTCTCAGTCGATTAAGATCTCTTTCGTCGAAAAGTCATTTTTTAGGCTTCTATCATGCTTAATTACTTATTTCCATGAAACGTATCAGTACAAATCTCACAAGATTTTAAAGGGGTGCTTTTACGTAATTCCTTGTGGAGAAACTCAATTTTACAGATTTGTGAATGGATGAAGCGTTTACTAGCGATTACTATTAGTATTTGATCAATATAATACCTATTTACAACACACTACTACAATACTACAGAAACAATTTTCCCAATATTGAGTCTGTTTGTCAGCACAGTCACAATTGTTGGTCTAAGCCCACATGAAGACATAATGTTTCTGACAGCAGTGTCTTCTGCTTCTCGTGCTGTTATAGTGAAGGTCAGCAGGTCATATGGTGAACACAACACCATCTGCATGTTATTAGTGTGTGTGTGTGTGTGTGTGTGTGTGTGTGTGTGTGTGTGTGTGTGTGTGTGTGTGTGTGTGTGTGTGTGTGTGTGTGTGTGTGTGTGTGTGTGTGTGTGTGTGTGTGTGTGTGTGTGTGTGTGTGTGTGTGTGTGTGTGTGTGTGTGTGTGTGTGTGTGTGTGTGTGTGTGTGTGTGTGTGTGTGTGTGTGTGTGTGTGTGTGTGTGTGTGTGTGTGTGTTCCAGCTGGTAAATCTAAATGGGAAAGAAACGTCATGCTCATGTGATCTACAGCAGCGGTTCTCGACTGGTCAGGCCTCGGGACCCACTTTTTCTTTTCTCAATCAATCGCGGCTCGAAATTTTGAAGCACTCAAATCTATTCATAAAAACACGCACATGCATTTTTAGAAATACTAGCATATAAACTACACATTCTGGTACACTCTGAGAAGAAAATAGATAAATCTATTACTACCGGACATATTAATAATATTTTATGCCATTGTTTGTTTTTCCCTTTGTTCTGAAGCTGAACTTGCTGCTCCACACAGAGAGAAGAGTAAAGAGGAGATAGTCTGTTTGACTTACTTTAAATTGTGGGTAAGGGTAGATAGCTCCCATTGTTCTGTGACCTGTCAATCATCAAACCGGGGGTCATATTTCATTATGTGTTCATTTTGATCTGAAGTTGTACCCATGGATGTATAAAGAAGAGTTCTACCGCAGAGTTATTCTCCGTGGGGACTTCCGGCAACAATCTTGATTCTGATTGGCCAGAAGACTCGAAAAAACATCAGCAAAGATGTTTTATTGAGAATATAAACATTATGTGACGGAAGTTTTCAAAACCGTTTATGGTCGGTACCTCCAGTCCAACGCAGACTGCATGCACAGCGTCAGAAAATCGGGCCTTCAAAATAAAAGTTTGCCTTTTTCCCTAACTCACCCACTCGTAACGGGTCCAGTAAACAGTATACTGCTATAAGGTCAAAACACAAACTTAATTGCATTTGAACACATTCCACTTTCATAGCAAATATTACACTACACATCATTTAGCTGATGCTTTTGTCCAAAGAGACTTACAATAAGTGCAAAAACCGTAAAGATTCAAACTCCAACACACTACAGGCAATACGACTGCTAAACACCTGAGCTCTGTTAAGTGCCTCGATAAACATTCGACTGTTGTTATCTTGCAATTGACTTATTTATCTAAATATCTATCACGGTGATGGAGCAGCAAGCCGATTGGCTGACGCAGAACGTAGTAAACAAGCTGGAGTAAATGGTTTAGCCAAGGCCTGGATGAAGAAAAGAGCTGTTCCTTTCACAGCTCGGCAGGCCAGCAATATCTCAAGTATCTCAGAATAAAGGACCCTAATGAGCGAGTCCTGAATAATATCAGTGTTTCAGATTCACCGTCATTCATTGATTCAGCTCATTAGGAGTGTGTTTTCAAGCTGCATGCTGTTTTTACCATCAACTAAGGGAGTAAAACACACATGTAAACACATCCATTGGAGCCATTTTGTTTGTATATTAAGTAGTGTGTGTTTGGTTGTGTTAATTTCCCTCTGGGATTTTGAGTTGAGTCTTGTGTGTAAGCAAAAACAGATAAATCGGTAATCACGTCACAGATTTGTTGTTTAACGGCAGATGAACAGTTTTTTTTACCGTAATCTGTAGCTGTGATGTGTATCAGGCTTTCGTCTATTTTACATTCAACTGATAAATCATATAAGCTAAGATGCTTGTGGATCGACGTCCTTAAATGGACCACATCGGGCTCTGGATAGTCGGTAGTAATCAGCAGCGAATATTCAGCCCGCGCGGGGGTGGGGGGCGTAGTAATCAGCAGCGAACCGCTTCAACACGTGTATTTTGGTGTATTCACGGCATTCATTTTTGTTATTCTACAGTATTGTTGTTTTATAGTTATTAACCCAATTTGTGTTCTTGGAAATTGAAAAGGATATCGCATTGTGTTTGTTACTTTAGTTGCAGTTGTGTCTTAAGTGTAATTTGGCTTGGCTTCCTATTTATGGACATGCTTTTACTGTAGCGCTGTTGACAGGAAGTTGTTGTTGCTATGGAAACAACGTGACGAGATTAACGGAGAAAATTAATATCTACATATAAAGACGGAGAAAGTAAACGATAACGTTTATGGTTAAGTGTTGGCACCCCCCGAACAAGCTCTTACGTTGATATTGGAGATTTCAATCAATTCAATTTGAAAAAAAAAAACGGGGAAAAAAACAAATAACGGAATTGAAACCCGAATAGTACTCCAACTAACGAATATTCGGATATTTGAATATTCGGGTACAGCCTAGCATAGTGTAATAGAAACATTTCTGTATGATTCAGACATTTAGTGGATAGCAGCCTTTCAGTGGTTTTCAGGGTTCTTATCTTTGTTCAAGTGAAGCCACAACAAGATCCATTATCAGTGCAGCAAGTGAAATCAAAGGCCAGGGAGCTATTTTATGAATAAAGTAGGAGTACAGAGAATCAATTTGGTCACATTTCAAAGGCCACGTGAGGAGCATGTGCACCGTGTAATGATCTGCATAGCAACATTATGAACGCTTATTAAGACGAGGGCAGATAGGAATTAACAGCAAAGCACTTTCACTTTTCCGGCTCACCCTGCCTGCGTTTCTGTTTGTCTTGCGACGTAGAAAAGAATAAGGAACAGGGATGGATTACTGCACATGCTCATGGCCTTTAGCTAACACATGCCATTTAAACAGACATGTACCAACCAGGAAATGACGTAAAAGACCACAACAAGACTCAAAACAACTACTGAAAGACTACAAGAGACTCAAAACAACTACTGAAAGACTACAAGAGACTCAAACAACTACTGAAAGACCACAAAGAGACTCAAAACAACTACTGAAAGACCACAAGAGACTCAGAACAACTACTGAAAGACTACAAGAGACTCAAAACAACTACTGAAAGACCACAAGAGATCTCAAAACAACTACTGAAAGACTACAAGAAACTCAAAACAACTACTGAAAGACTACAAGAGATCTCAAAACAACTACTGAAAGACTACAAGAAACTCAAAACAACTACTGAAAGACTACAAGAGATCTCAAAACAACTACTGAAAGACTACAAGAGACTCAAAACAACTACTGAAAGACTACAAGAGACTCAAACAACTACTGAAAGACCACAAAGAGACTCAAAACAACTACTGAAAGACCACAAGAGACTCAGAACAACTACTGAAAGACTACAAGAGACTCAAAACAACTACTGAAAGACCACAAGAGATCTCAAAACAACTACTGAAAGACTACAAGAAACTCAAAACAACTACTGAAAGACTACAAGAGATCTCAAAACAACTACTGAAAGACTACAAGAAACTCAAAACAACTACTGAAAGACTACAAGAGATCTCAAAACAACTACTGAAAGACTACAAGAGACTCAAAACAACTACTGAAAGACTACAAGAGACTCAAAACAACTACTGAAAGACTACAAGAGACTCAAAACAACTACTGAAAGACTACAAGAGACTCAAAACAACTACTGAAAGACTACAAGAGACTCAAAACAACTACTGAAAGACTATGGCCGTTTCTCAATCTCGAGGAAACTGGCTTCCAAGCCAATATTTCAAGGATACTACGTCATCGAGTGCCGCCGAAGGACTGTTCCAATCTCCAGCATACTTGGAATTCCACCGAGGCCGCGTCCTTGGTTTGGGGGTAATTTCGAGGCTGCACATGGGTAGACTTCGCGTCCTTCAAATCCCCACAATGATTTGCGTACGGACCAATTTCCCCAATATGTGGCGGAAAATGTAAGGCGGGGCCTCTCATATGACGCACACTTGCTCGCCTGTTCCACTCTTCGTTTTCCGAATGCCAGGAAGGATTCTTGCCTCGCTTCTGAAGGAAGTGACTCGGAAGACATGTGCTACCAAGCAAGCGTACTCGACATTGAGAAACGGCCAGTAAGAGACTCAAAACAACTACTGAAAGACCAGAAAGACATTCAAAAGAACTGTGAAAAAGGGTCAAAATAACCTCAAAATGAAACCAAGGAGACAAAACGGCTGCAAAAAGACTCACAACAACTATAATGAAATAATCACAGAGTGGTGAAAGTAGAGACAAAGCAGCTGCAAAGAAACTCGTAATCACCACAAAGCAACATGATCAATTACAAAAAGACTAAATTGAACTACGATGGGTCACAATATCTATGAGAATGAAAAAAAAAACACCACAAAAGAACTAAAAAGAGCAGCTTCAACAACACCCAAAATGATCCTAATGCCACAATAAACAACTAAGAGACACACCACAACTACTAAGCTACATGAAAGGAGCACAAAGACTCAAAACAACGATGATAAGAGCCATAAGCACTATAAACTGTGTGTGTTGCTCCTATGTAGGACAGGTTTGGGGTCTTTGTGTAGATCCGTGTCTGGACTGGAGACTGTCTTTGTTCCCATAAATAAGACAAAAGGGTCTCTGCAGTAGAGCTTAAGGAACTGGTTTGAGTGGAACAGACTTAAAGAGAGTGAATAATAATGAAATATGATGCAACTGAGGGTCTGACAATAATGTGGCAATGTTTTTAAGGAACCTTTATATTACTAGACTGTGAAATAGTCAGACCTAGACTGACGTACTGTTGAGTACATTACATATTCCAACAAAACTGATGTTTTTTTCTCATTGTTTCTCACACTTTTGAGCTATATCGTACTATTTTTTATTTCCTTGTGTCATGAATGAGAGTTTTTCAGTCTGTGGTTTTAATGTCTCGTGTTTTTGTCCTATCTGTTTTGTCTACATGTATTTATGCTGCTTTTTATATATGTATTGATGTCCAGCAGTTTGGTCAACTCTGTTGTTTTTAAATGTGCTATATAAATAAAGTGGGATTGGAGATTGATATTATTAGCAAGGCCACTAAGTCAACTTTAAGGGAAGCCCAAATCTCCCCGGGTATCCAGTATATATTCTAATGACTGCCTTGATTTCAGATATAAGAATTGAAGCAAATACCCAGAGCTTACTCGTCGTGAGATTATGCTGTACTTTCAGACATTCTTCTTCTTTCCTAATCAAGATGTTGTTGTTGTTCTGCAGGTGCTCGCGGTCAGAACTGTCTCTGGCTCTGGACGACTGCATGGCCGCCCTGGATATGTTCCTCAGAAACGACTTTGAGGAGGCGCAGACCCGACTCAAATGCAGGTACGAGAACAACCAGAACCATCTCTAATACATCTGCTGTGACCAAGCAATTTGTGCTTTTGTGCTTTCATGGTCAAATTTAGAGACAAACAGCTGAAGAAATGCATGCAAACAGCTGTGTTTTTCTAGGTGTTTTTGCACTGTCAGGGGTTAGAAAGGGAAGATTTTCAACAGTAAGCTGCATCCCCACACAACAAGCCTTTGTCCCATCCTGAGAAACTGCAATTTGTATTGGTATAAATAGTGTAGAAAGTTCAGGTGTAAGTCATTTAACTAATGAATCGACAAATACGTTGTGCTGCTTCATTGTCAGGCAATAGGACAGAACAGAGACATTGCTTATGTTAATGGTAACATCTGTGTTAAGATAAGTTATAACATTTCCTATGGAACAACGCCTATGGATGTAATGCCTCTGTTTACGCTAGTATATGTTAGCATGCTAACAAGCTAAACTAAGATGATGAACGTGTTTCACTATAAAACTGCTAAACATAAGCGTTGTCTATGTTAGCATGTTAGCATTGTAATTGTGCTCAGTTAGCAGTGTCCTTGTGATCAAGTTAGCTTTTCTATGTTAGCATTTTAATTGTGCTCAGTTAGCAGTGTCCTTGTGATCAAGTTAGCTTGTCACTGTAAACATGTTAGCATTGTCATTGTGATCATCATAGCATATTCGATTTGATCATGTTAGCATTGTCAGAGTGACCAGTTAGCATTGTGCATGCGTTAGCATCTTAGCATCACAAGTCTTATTATATTAGCTGACATGTTCATCTTACTCCATAGTTGGAACTGTATGCAGATAGGAAGGCAGGGAGGGTACTACACGACAATGCTTATTGACACACTTATTTTGCTTCTGTTTTGATAATGATTCAGCAAAACTTTCTGGATTTATTACAAATATTTCTGCTTGTACTTTGTGCTATTGAGAGTCTGCTTCCTAAAAGCGAAAAGATCAATACATTTGCCCCGTAAAAATTCCAAAAAAGAGGAAACTTCACTCTAAGCATTGTCCTTACAGTGGCTCAAACAACATTGTGTTGCTTTTGGTTCCATTTTAAAAACCAGTAAACAAGCAAAATACCGAGTAATTGGCACATTGGAAACTTCTGCCCTTTTCAGTGAGTGCTGGAGGACTGTTAATCTGCTGCTGATGCTGATTATATAATGGCCTGACGGTCTTAAATGACTGACATGCTGCTCTGAGTTACATTCACAAAAACACCCTGTCTCTAGTTTCCTGCTGTGTCAGGAATCAGGTTACTCCATTGTTCCCTGCTTATTCTCTACTTTTATAATCAGAAACTTTACCACAACGTCCCCTTTGTCCTCTTACCGTTTCTATCTCCTCTCTGGGCCACTCAGAGGCCAAGTTTCTTCTTTTCAGTGCTGGCTTTAAATCGAGACAGAAGAGCTGCTTCTTGTCAGGCTCAAATTATTGTTATAACAAAGTCCTAAAGGCTAGATTAACAGCTATTGTCCGTTTTGTTTTGTTCTGAGGAGCCATTTTGGTGTCTTTAGTACTGTAATGGCGCATTTCCACTGCAGGGCCTCACACGGCTTAGTACGGTATAGTTAAGCCTCGGTAGGCCAGGCTCACTTTATGCTGCGTTTCCATTACAGTTTAGTAGCTGGGGTAGTAACTATAGTAACACAGTATAGACGGAGCCGTGATGTCATATTCAATGCGAACCATAAAACCAATATTAGCCGTTAGCTGTTAGCACTCAGCTCCTCATATCTGTTCAGAAACAAGACAGAAGTGAAACAAGTCCAAACCACTGACTGTCTGTGTCATGGTGATTACAATCGCTGGTTTAGTTATGTCTGTAGGCCGTTGTTGTGAGTGTGGACGGTCGGAGCATATACTGCGTTAGCTTAGCCGATCTCCATTCAGATAACGAGCATTTTAAAAGGTCTTTCGCCTGCCGTCTGTCTGCAGACTTGTCAAAGCATTAATTCATGGTTTTTACTAACCGGTATCAGTATGTTGTTACTTCGGCATCATTTTGAAACGTGTATTACAATTAAATCACAGTCAAATATGTTCATCTTGTTGTAGTTGTAGCTCCCTTGCCAGCGATTCTCTCTCTAGTTTACTCAGCCCGGTTGTTGGCCCGGAAAGAACCACGATTTTGAAGGGCCAGAAAAACTGTGAAAAAGCACCCGTTAGCTGGAACTACACCTAGTGGAAACGCAGCAAAAAAAAACGGGCTGGGTTTGGCACGGCACGCTTAAACCGTGCTACATGCTGCAGTGGAAATGCGCCATAAGTGTCGGAAACTGTTAGGGTGATGTCATTTGCTAAAAATAGAAAAAAATGCAGCACTTAAAAAGGTTTGGCTTACTTCAAACTAATTAACTTCTTGCTGTATCCTCATGGTTGATTGCACTGTTTGGATGACACATTGGATTAAAGCCCCACTCATTTAATGTTTGATTTCTAAACTCTGACTCAGATAAGGACACTTAAATTGCAACGTTACATAAATATATAGTGACTCCCTTGTTGTGATACTTATAATGTGTTTAAATCTAGCTTGTGAATAGTCCAAATCTGTCGGTTTAGCAAGTGTCCTTATTTCTGACTCCATATTATTCCCTCAGCTCTGTGTGCGCTCGGCCTCTGTCACTGAAGTGCACCTGAACAAACACAAGTTGCACATCTGATCCTGTTTGTAGCTGAGCCCGGATGGTTGGAGTAAAATAGTCAGTGCAGATTTAAAAAGTAAGATATAAGAAACGTCTATCCTATAATAATCACTGGCTCCATTGAGATGCTTTGTATAGAGCTGTTTAACATTGAAATGCAGCTCTTTGATCAGATTGAGAGTAGACTTTAGTTTTGTTTGATTCATACAAAACCAAATAACGTCCACTGGAGCTGTTGAATGATTTCTTGTATTATAAAATATACATTTACTTTCTGGCTTTTTCGTTTTTAGTAAATAGATCATTATTTATTGTCACCATTTCAGTTTGAATAGTTGTTTATCCTTTTGTTTTGAAGACAGGCACTTGGGGATTTTGTATATGTTGGAGATGGGTAGAGGATTGAGGGCACCGGAAAAGCATATATTGTTTTACCAAGAGCCTAAAGCCATTGTTCTTTATATATTTGATCGACAAAATCTAAGGAAAATAAACTGGATGAACAAAATTCTTGCTTGGAAAATGGATTTGATCCTCCATGAGATTTGCTTTATTTTGAGATTGTTTTATTTGTTTTTATTTGCTGACACTTAGCTACTACACCCGCAATCTTGTCTGATTTTCCTGTTTGCTGCTTCAGAAAAAGGCTTGAGGGATCAACTTGATGTAACATTATGTAAAGTGTGATGACATCTGCTGCATTGTGAGAGACATACTCTGAAAGACTGCAGAACAAAGCAGACTCAAGGAAGTGAAACGCCGGCGGATCTTTCCTCGTTCTCCTGCCTTCGTGTTTGTCTGCTTTATTCCATGTGTGTGTTTTCAAAATCTCTTCTTCTTCAATGTCCTTTTCTCATTCATCCTGCTGTGACGCAGTCAGGTGGTGCAAGGTTATACTAGTCTACGCAGCATGCAACACACACACACACACACACACACACACACACACACACACACACACACAGCTTGAGTTTTTGTTATTGGAGTCGTGCAACAGCGCCAGTTTTACCCGATGACAGTATGCAGGAGTGAAATAAAAAAATACTGTAAATGTCTCCCTGCAATGCGACACACACACACACACACACACACATAAACACACACACACACACACACACACACACACACACGCATATACACACATATATATTTGATCCCCAGCCACTTCAGTCCACATGTCGATGTCCATGTTTCCTTGAGCAAGATACTTAACCTTTAATTGATCATTGGTGTGTGAATGTGTGTGAATGCTAGTCTCCCTTTGTAAGGTGTGTGTGTGTGTGTGTGTGTGTGTGTGTGTGTGTGTGTGTGTGTGTGTGTGTGTGTGTGTGTGTGTGTGTGTGTGTGTGTGTGTGTGTGTGTGTGTGTGTGTGTGTGTGTGTGTGTAAATGGGTGAACTTGTTTATGTAAATGCATTGTAAGGGCTCACACACACGTACCCTAAGTTAACCGCTACCTGAAAATATGTACATTAAGTTACATTTACAATATGGGGACTTGCATTTTTTTTTTGACCTAAGGAGAAGCAAGGACCCAAAATGTAACTGTGTAAACAGATTAAATGTCAGGAATAATACACACACACACACACACACACACACACACACACACACACGCCCACACAAAAACACACACTGAAACTAAACTACTTAAGATACTCCTTGATACAACTTTGATCGTCTGAATGTACTTTAAACGATCACACATCCATTACTTTGACCCCTAGATTCGTGTTTATGGTCATATAGGACTCTCTCTCTCTCTTCAGATACTGAGGCTGTATTTCCTCCTCCTCCCCCTCCCCCTCCTCCTCCTCCTCCTCCTCCTCCTCCTCCTCCTCCTCTGTGAGCTGCTGCAGGTTCCTGGTTGTGGAGACATGTCTGCTCAGTGATCAGCTTTAAATCTCAGAGGTTTTCCAGCAGCAGCTCACTTTATTTGCCAGCTCTCTGTTCAAACATGCCACCAGACCGAGTGCAGACGAAATGATGCAATCTTATTCCCTCAATCACACCGTCCAGCCCCACTCCCCATTCTGCAGCAGGGAGGGAGGGGCTGGTTTTGTGTGGAAGTATGACGTATAGTACAAAAGCACAATACAGCGAAGTGATTGAAGTGCTTCTTGGGATAAGTTGTGCCTGAGGGTCAACGTTTCAGTTTATACAGAAATGTGCCAATTTCTGTTCATGTGCTAATTTTGACAACAAAAAAAAGTACTCAAATACAGATAACGTACCTCAAGATTGACTTAAAGCATTGTAATAGTAAATCTAGTTGGTTTCAGTCCACACTAGGTGTACTAGTAAGGTGTACAAGGTGTCGTAAATAAACAGTTTTGCATGTATTCACGCTCTGACCATTACTGCACTTCTTAAATACAATACTCATGTAATATACAAATATGTCCAAATAAGACATAGTTACTTTCCACCACTTCAAATAGTTTTTTTTTGTTGAGTTAGTATAACTCTTTCCAGCATGGAGCATTGTGGTGGAAGCAGAAGATGACCTGTGTGCCCTCTCTCTGAGTTAATGCTGATTGAAAAATATCTGAGTGCTGCTGTGAAATATTTAGAGTTCTCCGCCTCTTTGACCACGGCTACAAACAATTGAAATCCCTCACAGCTCCGTGTTAGAGGTTTCCTCAGCTGCTGTCTCACATAAACCTGACACAATGGACATTCAAAGCAGGAATTATTTTCTGCGTCTCCATCTGTTCTTCCGCCTTCTCTGACTCTCTTTTGTTTCCTTGTTGTTATTGAGTTAGTTGTTGTTTACTCGGTAGATAAGAAAAGAGAACACTATCTATGTCCATAATCTGTTTTACAGCACATTATATAAGGGATGATGTGCAGCGAGGCGGTCGTTATTGAAAAAATAACCTGACGTAAGTGCTGACGGCATAAAAAAGTCAGAACTTTTGTAGAAAAAGTCAGAATTGTTGAGAGATTTCAGATTTTTGGGAGAAAAAATGTCAGAATTCCGACTTTTTCAGCATTTTTTTCTCAGCATTCAGGATTTTCTCAGAACTAAAACAAACCATATATACAGTATATATATTTACTAACAAGTCATTTATTTTTTACTAACTCTTCGAGGTCGTGGCGGCGTCTCTTTTTGTTACATTTCCATAGGTAGAAAAATCTGTTTATGCAAATGTGGTTTCCATGAAATACGACTGGTTGTAGTTCAGAGTTACATCACAGCTGATCACATGATTCAGTCTGTGGTGAACAGCAGGGAAACATTGTTAATGCTTCTCTGTCACCTCTGCCTTTAAACTTTATTAAAAAAATGATTTGTGTTAGTCCATGTGTGCATAAAGCTATTTAAGCCACCTATGTTTTAGTTTTTTTTGGTTAAAATGCTTTCCTCTAAGTCTCCCTTTCAAGTAATAGTGTATAACTGGAACAACAAGATCATCTACTGGAAACATGTGTCTGTCACATGCAACATAATTTATCCTCCTACATATCAGCTAGAATCTCAAACACAGGGTGTGACCTGACGCGACACACCAGCAGCCGCAGATATAAATAGACACTAAAGGTTTTTTACGCCTGTGTAGTGATGTGGCTTTAGTCTTCAAGTATATAACCTTTCTCGTGTTTTTATAATGGTGCTATCAGTGGTCCCACATTGGGTCATTTCGACAGTACTTGTAAGTACTAGACAGTAATTGAAAGTAAAACTGCTACAGTCGTGCATTCAGAAATTACTTAAAGAGGCCCTATAGTGATTTTTTGGGGTTTCCCTTTCCTGTAGTGTTTTAAAAAGGTTTTTGTTCATGTAAAAGAAAATAAAGACCTTTTTAATCATAAAGCATGTGACATGTATGTAGTAACGTGTGTTGTTTGCATTTCATTCATTCATTGTCTTTCATACTTTCTTTATAACTAATGCTGTTGATGTGTTAGCATTTAGCCACAATTAGCAATGTTGGCTAAAGCTGCCCCATTTACTGTTTTGTGTGACAGTTGATAAATGGGGACTGTCCACGACACCATAAACTAATAAACTAAACTAAACATGTCACAGTAGAGACACTAATTACAAATATGGACCTGAAAATGAGCATAGTTCCCCTTTTTAATATCTTTAGGTTCCTCTTGCTATATAGTAGACAAACTAATGTCTATTTTTTCTTTTTGTTACAGAACCAAAGACAGCATGTACCACGCTCTGACCTACGCCACCATCCTGGAGATGCAGGCCATGATGACCTTTGACCCCCAACACATCCAGACTGCAGGGAACACCATGAAGGAGGCGCAGGCCATCTGTCAGCGGTGAGACTTCCCCAAAAACACCAGGGGGAAATAAGGCCCTGAGGAACAGCTGATAATCTTTTATTAGATCACATCAAATGTTTAGGACTCTTTATCCAAAACAACTTATAATAAGAGTAATCAACCCTGAGGAGATGTATAGCGAGAATTCTGCAAGTACATTGTATATGTATATTTTTTAAATTACATTTTATGTGCATTCAAAAGAGGTGGGTTTTCCTTCTACAACAACAGATGTGTAGACTTGTTGAAGTCCCAATATAGAGTGATGCCATGATGACGATGTATTTGTAATCCTACTTGGATGTTAGCATCGCAAGGGTTCCCTCTACAAAAAGTCAAATTCGATTTTGAAATATTGCAGAAAATAAGCTATTTTGCAAACAACCATGTATGATACTCAGTGGGATAATCTCCACATATTGACACCGTTTTTATAATGGTTGAAGAGTATAACAATAAAAATGCAAGCTCCGGAAGTAAAAAGCTAATGTTGGGCTATAATGGAACTACAGCACGGTCACATGACTTCACGTCACCACTGCTAAGCTAAAGGCGGCTAATGTTGGGCTATAAAGGAACTACAGCACGGTCACATGACTTCACGTCACCACCACTAAGCTAAAGGAGGCTAATGTTGAGCTATAAAGGAACTACAGCACGGTCACATGACTTCACGTCACCACCGCTAAGCTAAAGGCGGCTAATGTTGGGCTATAAAGGAACTACAGCACGGTCACATGACTTCACGTCACCACCGCTAAGCTAAAGGAGGCTAATGTTGAGCTATAAAGGAACTACAGCACGGTCACATGACTTCACGTCACCACCGCTAATTTGGAGGAGGCTAATGTTGGGCTATAAAGGAACTACAGCACGGTCACATGACTTCACGTCACCACCGCTAAGCTAAAGGTAGCTAATGTTGGGCTATAAAGGAACTACAGCACGGTCACATGACTTCACGTCACCACCGCTAAGCTAGAGGAGGCTAATGTTGGGCTATAAAGGAACTACAGCACGGTCACATGACTTCACGTCACCACCGCTAAGCTAAAGGTAGCTAATGTTGGGCTATAAAGGAACTACAGCACGGTCACATGACTTCACGTCACCACCGCTAAGCTAAAGGTACCTAATGTTGGGCTATAAAGGAACTACAGCACGGTCACATGACTTCACGTCACCACCGCTAAGCTAAAGTAGGTTAATGTTTGTCTAATGATGCTTAGGGGGGTGGTGGTAAGTGTGCCGTGAACGTTGTGATCAGCTGATTTTGCACAGTTCTCCAGTGTGTGCGCAGGGCACAGAATTTGCACAGGGGAGTCTCCGTCCGCAGTCGGTTGACGTAGTTTTGGCACAATTCCGTTGTAGAGACCGACGTTAACAGCAGCCCCGTCTGTGCACACGGAGACCGACTCTGGAAAAGCTTCACAAGTACGTCGGTACGCAAAGGCACTTAGTGACACAAGTGATGGTACGCATTTCAAATTTTTGCTGCGCATGCGTTCCAGTTATGTGCACCCCTGGCTATAAAGGAACTACAGCACGGTCACATGACTTCACGTCACCACCGCTAAGCTAAAGGCGGCTAATGTTGGGCTATAAAGGAACTACAGCACGGTCACATGACTTCACGTCACCACCGCTAAGCTAAAGGAGGCTAATGTTGTGCTATAAAGGAACTACAGCACGGTCACATGACTTCACGTCACCACCGCTAAGCTAAAGGCGGCTAATGTTGGGCTATAAATTAACTATACCACGGTCACATGACTTCATGTCACCACCGCTAAGCTAAAGGCGGCTAATGTTGGGCTATAAAGGAACTATACCACGGTCACATGACTTCACGTCACCACCGCTAAGCTAAAGGCGGCTAATGTTGGGCTATCAAGGAACTACAGCACGGTCACATGACTTCACGTCACCACCGCTAAGCTAATGTTGGGCTATAAAGGAACTACAGCACGGTCACATGACTTCACGTCACCACCGCTAAGCTAAAGGTGGCTAATGTTGGGCGTGATGACGTTTAGTCTTCTCATTTAGTCACTTGTTAGCAACTGCCGGTTTAAAATTCCCCAGTGGGGAATTTGAAATATTTTGTGTCGTAGAACCACACGTGAAAACCTCATTCAAAAAAACCATTGACTTTGAGACCAGGGAACCATAAGTGCAAAAATGCTGACTTATTTCCAGGTTTGAGGACTCATTACTTGGAGCTTGTTGTGGAGCCGATGGGTGATGGGATCTTTTAAATTCCTCTCTATCAGCTACAGAATTAAGTTGTATTTGCTTAAAGCCAGGCAATCCATAGAAGAGCCAGATTAGTCAAAAACACAAAAAGTTTGATTTAAGTAAACAAAACACTTGTTTTGTAATGAAACATGGTAAGAGTGATCAAACCTTTAGAGAGACAGACACTCAACACAACGCGTTCCCAGTAGCAACATCATAACAAAACCAGAGGTCATGTTTTAGATTGTCCCACCCACCCCCTGGACAAAGGAATTTCACAAATCTCTGACACATAACTCTTGGAGACGCTGCGACAAACATCTGCTCAGCCCCCACAGAGAAACCCACCTTCTCCTTTTAGACCAGGGGGGTCCAAACTTTATTCACCGAGGGCCACATACAAAAAAATATACGAAGGGCTGGGCCACTCACCAGAGGTAGTTTGGCTAGTAAGTTAAGTTATAAATTGGAAAAATCAATCCAATGTAGGTAAATTATTCTTGATACTTGAAAATGCTTTAAGAACAGCTCTCCTGAGGGTTTCATTTATTTCGTTAGCAGCTCATTCCTTAAAACAGAAGGTTCAGATTGATTATAATAAGAGGAAATATGAACGGTTTGTTTCAAGGTTGTTATGAAAATAAGTTATCGGGCTTTTTTCTTATCAAGTTAGATTTGTTAGAACCTGTTTTCAACTTTAATTGACTGAGTTTATTTGAAAAGTGGTCTTATTAACACATGAATACTGCTGTGTAATATATTTGGACATATATATTTTAGAAGTACAATATAAGACTATCAGAGGTTTCATTTGTGGGCCGTATTACATTATACATTTTGAATTTGCTGAGGGCCGATTCAAAATGGCCGGCGTTTGGACACCCCTGTTGTCGACCGATCTGAGCTGCAGTTTCCCCTTTCTGTTGTTAGGACTCTTTAAATGTTTGCACTGTCAGCACCTTGTTGTAACTTCGCCCTGCACAGCGTCCGGTATTTACTGTAAAGACCTCGCTGAGTCACTGATTTGCATTGAAACATGATAAGCAAAGAGATGCTGGACAATGCTGTGCTGCTGGAAAACAATCCTGGAGATTTTCATTTTCATTTAGTTCTTTCTTAATACTGTGAGCCATGTTCATGCTCAACTCTCTGACTGCTTCGTGCACATTTTAGCACCAGAGGTGGGAAGTAGTGGAATACAAATACTTTGTTACTGCACTTAAGTACATTTATCTGGTATCAGTACTTTACTCCGCTTCTTATTTTTCTGAAGACTTTTTACTTTGACTTCTTACATGTTGAACACAAATACCTGAACTTTCTACTTCTCACATGTTGAACTCAAATACCTGTACTTTCTACTTCTTACATGTTGAACCCAAATACCTGTACTTTCTACTTCTTACATGTTGAACTCAAATACCTGTACTTTCTACTTCTTACATGTTGAACACAAATACCTGTACTTTCTACTTCTTACATGTTGAACACAAATACCTGAACTTTCTACTTCTTACATGTTGAACTCAAATACCTGAACTTTCTACTTCTTACATGTTGAACACAAATACCTGTACTTTCTACTTCTTACATGTTGAACCCAAATACCTGTACTTTCTACTTCTTACATGTTGAACTCAAATACCTGTACTTTCTACTTCTTACATGTTGAACACAAATACCTGTACTTTCTACTTCTTACATGTTGAACCCAAATACCTGTACTTTCTACTTCTTACATGTTGAACTCAAATACCTGAACTTTCTACTTCTTACATGTTGAACTCAAATACCTGAACTTTCTACTTCTCACATGTTGAACTCAAATACCTGTACTTTCTACTTCTTACATGTTGAACCCAAATACCTGTACTTTCTACTTCTTACATGTTGAACCCAAATACCTGTACTTTCTACTTCTTACATGTTGAACTCAAATACCTGTACTTTCTACTTCTTACATGTTGAACACAAATACCTGTACTTTCTACTTCTTACATGTTGAACACAAATACCTGAACTTTCTACTTCTTACATGTTGAACCCAAATACCTGTACTTTCTACTTCTTACATGTTGAACCCAAATACCTGTACTTTCTACTTCTTACATGTTGAACTCAAATACCTGTACTTTCTACTTCTTACATGTTGAACTCAAATACCTGTACTTTCTACTTCTTACATGTTGAACACAAATACCTGAACTTTCTACTTCTTACATGTTGAACCCAAATACCTGTACTTTCTACTTCTTACATGTTGAACTCAAATACCTGTACTTTCTACTTCTTACATGTTGAACACAAATACCTGAACTTTCTACTTCTTACATGTTGAACCCAAATACCTGTACTTTCTACTTCTTACATGTTGAACCCAAATACCTGTACTTTCTACTTCTTACATGTTGAACACAAATACCTGTACTTTCTACTTCTCACATGTTGAACACAAATACCAGTACTTTCTACTTCTTACATTTTGAACTCAAATACCTGTACTTTCTACTTCTTACATGTTGAACACAAATACCTGTACTTTCTACTTCTTACATGTTGAACACAAATACCTGTACTTTCTACTTCTTACATTTTGAACTCAAATACCTGTACTTTCTACTTCTCACATGTTGAACACAAATACCTGTACTTTCTACTTCTTACATGTTGAACCCAAATACCTGAACTTTCTACTTCTTACATGTTGAACCCAAATACCTGTACTTTCTACTTCTTACATTTTGAACACAAATACCTGTACTTTCTACTTCTTACATGTTGAACTCAAATACCTGTACTTTCTACTTCTTACATGTTGAACACAAATACATGTACTTTCTACTTCTTACATGTTGAACACAAATACCTGTACTTTCTACTTCTTACATTTTGAACACAAATACCTGTACTTTCTACTTCTTACATGTTGAACTCAAATACCTGTACTTTCTACTTCTTACATGTTGAACACAAATACCTGTACTTTCTACTTCTTACATGTTGAACACAAATACCTGTACTTTCTACTTCTCACATGTTGAACACAAATACCTGTACTTTCTACTTCTTACATGTTGAACTCAAATACCTGTACTTTCTACTTCTCACATTTTGAACACAAATACCTGTACTTTCTACTTCTTACATGTTGAACACAAATACCTGTACTTTCTACTTTTTACATGTTGAACACAAATACCTGAACTTTCTACTTCTTACATGTTGAACACAAATACCTGTACTTTCTACTTCTCACATTTTGAACACAAATACCTGTACTTTCTACTTCTTACATGTTGAACACAAATACCTGTACTTTCTACTTCTTACATGTTGAACACAAATACCTGTACTTTCTACTTCTTACATTTTGAACACAAATACCTGTACTTTCTACTTCTTACATTTTGAACACAAATACCTGTACTTTCTACTTCTCTCATTTTCCAAACAGGCTGGTTCCTTTAGTTTGAATGTGTGTTTGGTGGCGTGATCATTATTATTTAGAGTCATTGCGTGCCTATTGATTTGAA
This sequence comes from Notothenia rossii, assembly GCF_949606895.1. Classification (NCBI taxonomy): domain Eukaryota; kingdom Metazoa; phylum Chordata; class Actinopteri; order Perciformes; family Nototheniidae; genus Notothenia; species Notothenia rossii. The sequence goes on from NC_136912.1 coordinate 93,291,042, forward strand.
CACGATCCGTGTATCCATCATTTCCTGGTCTTCTCTAAAGAAGAGGGACCAATGGAAACGTTGTCATGTTGCCGTTGGTCACCATGGAAACATTCATTAGCTAACAATGACATTATTGTTCTATTAATATAAAGGGAGGTCAGGTACTCTTTAAAACAGCTGCTAGTTATGGGTACTTTTTACTGAAGTACATTTCAAAGCCTCTTTACTTTGACTTGAGTAAAGAAGTTTAGTCAGTACTTCTACTTTCACCAGAGTATTTTTAAACACGAGTATCTGTACTTTTGCCATCTCTGTTTAGCACACATTTCTGCACAGCCCTCCACTTTAAAATGTAATACACTGTAGTTTGGCATATACTCATTATCCTTAGTGTTTTTGTTGTTTTTCAGTTTTTAAGGTTATTTGTAAATTTAAATGTGGTGTAAATACTTGTCTTTAGCATCCTGTTTTAATGCTAAATTGTTTTTCTTAAAAATATTTATTTTTATTATCCTTATATATTATTTGTTGTACCTACTTTGCAACTTAATTTTTACCAGATACCAAAGCTAATTCCTTGTATGTGTAAAAGTACCTGGCAATAAACTTGATTCTGATTCTGATAACTCTTGTTTCTGCTTCCTCCATCAGGAACCGCAAGAAGTCCAGCTTCTCTAAAAACTACACAGAAGGTCAGTCAAATCCTGTACTGACTAAAGGAGTGAACATGGGGGGGATTACGAGACAATAACCCCTGAAATAACCAAAGAAAGAAGATGAACAGATGTTTAATTGTTCACCATCTTTGTGTTGTTTGTTTGTGTGTCTTTGTAAGATATAGACATACTTTATTAATCCCTGAAATGCAATTTTCACTACATTGCATCACACACATAAGCCCGACATACACACATTAATGTACACATGCATTAATGGAGAGGTGTCAGAGACGAGGGGCTGCCATGGAGCATTTGAGGCTTTGGTGCCTTGCTCAATGACACATTGGCATTGCTAAAGTAAGAAATCCAAACTTTCCATAATATGGCCTCCGTTTCGTTTTGGCCCGCCCCATAAAAACTACTCTTAAATGCAATTCCTGTTGTTCCAGCTGGAGTAAATCCACAAGCTACCCTGCAGTATACAAAGTCATTCAAACTAGCTGCACCTTTACCAGCTTTGAGAACACTTTCATGATCAATCATTATAAAACATATCATATATATTATTCTGAAATGAACCAATCTGCACAATGACTACTTTTACTGTCTTTCACTATATTTTGATGAGAATACTTTCCTACTTTCACTTGAGTAACATTTTGAATGCAGGACTTTTACTGTAACAGAGTATTCCTACACTCTGGTACTTCTACTTTTACTCAAGTACACGATCTGAGTACTTCTATTTTTACTAAAGTACAAGATCTGAGTACTTCTACTTTTACTCAAGTACAAGATCTGAGTACTTCTACTTTTACTCAAGTACAAGATCTGAGTACTTCTACTTTTACTCAAGTACAAGATCTGACTACTTCTACTTTTACTCAAGTAAAAATATCTGAGTACTTCTACTTTTACTCAAGTACAAGATCTGAGTACTTTTACTGTTAATCAAGTACAAGATCTGAGTACTTCTATTTTTACTAAAGTACAAGATCTGAGTACTTCTACTTGTACTCAAGTACAAGATCTGAGTACTTCTACTTTTACTCAAGTACAAGATCTGAGTACTTCTACTTTTACTAAAGTACAAGATCTGAGTACTTCTACTTGTACTCAAGTACAAGATCTGAGTACTTCTACTTTTACTCAAGTACAAGATCTGAGTACTTCTACTTTTACTAAAGTACAAGATCTGAGTACTTCTACTTGTACTCAAGTACAAGATCTGAGTACTTCTACTTTTACTCAAGTACAAGATCTGAGTACTTCTACTTTTACTCAAGTACAAGATCTGAGTACTTCTACTTTTACTCAAGTACAAGATCTGACTACTTCTACTTTTACTCAAGTAAAAATATCTGAGTACTTCTACTTTTACTCAAGTACAAGATCTGAGTACTTTTACTGTTAATCAAGTACAAGATCTGAGTACTTCTATTTTTACTCAAGTACAAGATCTGAGTACTTCTACTTTTACTCAAGTACATGATCTGAGTACTTCTACTTTTACTCAAGTACAAGATCTGAATACTTCTACTTTTACTCAAGAACATGATCTGAGTACTTCTACTTTTACTCAAGTACAAGATCTGAGTACTTCTACTTTTACTCAAGTACAAGATCTGAGTACTTCTACTTTTACTCAAGAACATGATCTGAGTACTTCTACTTTTACTCAAATACAAGATCTGAGTACTTCTTCTTTTACTCAAGTACAAGATCTGAGTACTTCTAATTTTACTCAAGTACAAGATCTGAGTACTTCTACTTGTAATCAAGTACAAGACCTGAGTACTTCTACTTGTAATCTAGTACAAGACCTGAGTACTTCTACTTTTACTCAAGTACAAGATCTGAGTACTTCTACCTGCTCTGACTGAAGATAACTGACTGTATTTCCTCCTCAGAGGAGCTTCATGCTGAGGTGTGCTACGCAGAGTGTCTCCTGCAGAGGGCAGCACTCACCTTCCTGCAGGTTAGGGTCTAACCTCCACTGAATATCATATATACTGTGTATTAGTATAATAATAAGTACATTCCACCACTGATTATCTCACCTTTGTTTACATTAATTCTCTGTTTCTTCACCTCTCCTTCGGCCTTCTTGTTCAGGATGAAAACATGATCAGTTTCATCAAAGGGGGAATCAAAGTGAGGAACAGCTACCAGACATACAAGTGAGAATTCAAAGTCCAAACATCATTGTTGTTCTCTTCTTGCTTGTGTTGTCAACCCCTTGTCTTTAATTATTTTATATTTCATTATTAATTTATTGATCTATTCTTTTTCATTTGTTTTATATTTATTCATGTATTTATTTATTAACACATGTATTATTTGTTATTATCTTTTATTTTGTGTTTATGTATTAGTATATTTAAGAGGGAAAAGTGCACGTTAATAATCATTTCTGTAAATGTGGCTGTTTTTCCTCTCTACCCCCTGCACAGATGTGTTCAAAGTAAAATAACATGGTAATCAAATCATTAATAACATGTGACACGGTGGCTCACAGTACAAGAACACATGCCGATAAAAACCACAAACATATCAAATGGAAACACCAGCTTATAAAACCTCATTATTTTATCTCCTTTATTTCTCTTCACCTTTCCAGAGAGCTTCACACAATCCTCCAGTCCTCTGGATACTCTCACGGGGAAAACCATGGGCACTTTGAGGGGGGGGTGAACCTGGGAGTAGGAGCCTTTAACCTGGTAAGTACAAGGCTACGTGTTTGCTTTTATAATCAAACATGTCAACAACAAAAAAAGTCATGACATATGGGACACAGCACTTCCACATCGTATCAAGTCTTTAGCAAAAGTGAAAAGACAGTAAAAACCTACTTGTATTTATTTCGTGATGCTTTAAGATAAGATGAGATAAGAAGTTCTTTATTGACCCCAATTCGGGAAATGTTTGTGTTGCAGCAGCATAAAAACCCAAGGCAACAATACAAATTAAAAGACAAGAAAGTAGAAAATATACATGTTGAATGAACAATAACAATATGTAAAGCAAGGTATTATATATACATAAGTATGTGACAGATGGAATATTAAATATTAAACTGAATATATACATGTCAAATGTACTGTGAGTAGTCAGATCAGCTATAATCTAGCACGCTGAAGTTGATCCACGGGAAAATGATTTAAAAAAAGATATTTTTGTGTCTCGCGTTTGAATTGAGCGTGTCTACTTCCTGCAGATGATCTCCATGTTGCCCACGAGGACGCTGAAGCTGCTGGAGTTTGTGGGTTTCTCTGGTAATAAGGTGAGTCTGCAGACATGTGAGCACTTAATACAACCATGGAGAGGAAACTGTGGGTAGCACGATTTCCTCTGAGCTGAGAGGATTCACAGGCCAGGGATTTTTCATTCTGCTTGAAGTGATTAATTTCTGTTGTTGAAACTAACAGTAGAAGCCGTAAACTGTATCTGTAATTTCAGCTTCAAAGTACATTTAGCTGAAACTCATATGATGAATGAACCTATGACTACACTGTTTCTCTGTTTCACAACTTCCTATCATGTGCGGAGCTAAAACAAAAGTCCCTTACGTCGTGATATCGCTTCACTTCTTAATCTCGTAGTTTGAATGATTCTCCTTCCTGTTCAAAACAATATCCTACGTATACTTCCGAGTTCTTGAGTTATTCCGAGTTATGTCACAGTGCACTATTTGTACTTGTATATTTTGTACACAAGCCTATCTGTTTCATATGCAATGGAAGTGTATGTATATAGGTATGTGCTTAACAAAAAGGCATTAGGACACGGTGCAAAAGAAACACATTAAACAATTAAATTAATATTTGAATACATTTGAAACCAGTCATTAAAAGGCTAGGAGAATCCAAACTAAGACAAGATCGAATGGAAATACACGTGCAGGAGCCATTTTATGGGTGTTGTTGGCGTTACTTATTAATATTGCAGTATTATTTGTGGACACTTGGTGGCGGGGGTTAGCTGCACTAAAAAGGGGTCATAGGTGACCGGAAAGGGCGAGGACACAGGAGGAAGAGAGCATACCGATTCCTTCCACCAGCCCAGTAGATATTTAGTTTGGATTGTGTTTTGGTGTTTTTATGACTTCTTAACACGTGTGGTCATTTATCATTGTAGGATTCCTATGATGATGTTATATTTCTTTGTCAAGCACTTTGTGACTTTATCTGTGAAAAGAGCTTTATAAATAAACTTTACTGCAGTCAACATGTCGATGTATCCTTGGGCAAGATACTTAACCCTGAGTTGCTCCCGATGGCATGGCCAACGGTGTGTGAATGTGTGGGAGTGTTAGGTCCTAGAGTAAGGTACACTGCTCTGTATGAATGGGTGTGAATGGGTGAATGACATGTAGTATGTAAAGCGCTTTGAGGGGTCTTAAAGACTGGATAAAGCGCTATATAAGTACAGTCCATTTACCATCTACTTACTTAAAACCATTGACAGAATAATTACACCTTGGTATGTGAACGCTCAATAAACATCATTCCAAACTGCACCAAAGGATCTGCGTGTGGATCACTCTCCATCTCCTGTGAACTAATGGCAATAAACGAGTGTGTGTGTGTGTGTGTGTGTGTGTGTGTGTGTGTGTGTGTGTGTGTGTGTGTGTGTGTGTGTGTGTGTGTGTGTGTGTGTGTGTGTGTGTGTGTGTGTGTGTGTGTGTGTGTGTGTGTGTGTGTGTGTGTGTGTGTGTGTGTGTGTGTGTGTGTGTGTGTGTGTGTGTGTGTGTGTGTGTGTGTGTGTGTGTGTGTGTGTGTAGGAGTTTGGTCTGCAGCAGCTCCAGGAGGGCTGTGCTGACAGCACCTTCAGGTCCTTCCTCTGCAACATGCTGCTGCTCTGCTACCACACCTTCATGAGCTTCATACTGGGTGAGCAAACATCCCTGTATTTATTTTACAGGCTGATTTATCTTTTTCAATTTTATATGTACATGTTTCTAATCCTTCCTGTCTTGTTGTTGCGTTATTATTCCTGCAACTTATTTATGTTGAATGCAACATTTAACTGTATGGGTAGTGTCTGTAAGCATCATCAATGTGTATGAACACACTCCCTCTCTTCTGGTCTCTCTGTAGATGCTTAAATCAAACTTAAAGATATACATATATATGTTAGTAATTTAGTTTTTGGGAGAAGGGGTGGGATTAAATAAGTGTAAACTTCTTCCCACCCCATTTCAGATGTGTAATTAAGTAGATTATATATTTATACATAATTTAGAATCAGTAATATTTTTTTATATCAATTTGACACTGATTCATTTTGTATTGTATAATAATTCTCGTGTTACATTTTTGTATTATTGTTTTACACATCCAAAATAAATCAAATCAAAAACGCACAGAAAGACTTTGACTTTGCATTTGAGCTTTCTGAATGTGTCTCTGGTTTGTTGTCTGTGTCTCTCAGGAACTGGAGAAGGAGACGTTGAGGATGCAGAGAAACTGCTGCAGCCGTACCTCGAGAAATATCCTAAGGTTTGCCTGAATTTTTAAAAGTGTGATTTTCTTAACTCCTGAATAACTGGAAACATTCCCAAATCAAACTCTGTGGGTTTTTTTTCTCCAGGGATCCATCTTCTTGTTCTTCGCTGGTCGAATAGAGGAGATCAAAGGCAACTTGGATGCTGTGAGTCCCCGTCATGTATATACATATAAATATATATATTATATACACACACTCGACAAACAGCGTTTTCCATGTAGAAAAGCAAAACCCTCTTTATAAAACCAAACTTTGTGACGACTGATGGATTTCACTCTTTTTGTCACTTCCTTCCTTCCTTTTGCAATTTGAAGTATTTTTAGTTAGTTTAACGAGAAGAAACATTTACTACTGCTACAGTTAATATACTAAGTTCAATATGTCCCTTCACAGTCAAAGATATTCCAATATAGTTGATGAATTCACAGATTTAGCACTGGATCAAATATTCCTCGTGCTAAACAAACAAGTAAAGAATAATATCTCTTCTTCATGTCTCCTCTACATCAACATGTGTCCCCTCTTCTTCATGTCTCTTCTACATCAACATGTGTCCCCTCTTCCTCATCTCTCTTCTACATCAACATGTGTCCCCTCTTCTTCATGTCTCTTCTTCATCAACATGTGTCCCCTCTTCTTCATGTCTCTTCTACATCAACATGTGTCCCCTCTTCTTCATGTCTCTTCTACATCAACATGTGTCCCCTCTTCTTCATGTCTCTTCTACATCAACATGTGTCCCCTCTTCTTCATGTCTCTTCTACATCAGCATGTGTCCCCTCTTCTTCATGTCTCTTCTACATCAACATGTGTCCCCTCTTCTCCATGTCTCTTTTACATCAACATGTGTCCCCTCTTCTCCATGTCTCTTCTACATCAACATGTGTCCCCTCTTCTTCATGTCTCTTCTACATCTACATGTGTCCCCTCTTCTTCATGTCTCTTCTACATCAACATGTGTCCCCTCTTCTTCATGTCTCTTCTACATCAACATGTGTCTCCTCTTCTCCATGTCTCTTCTACATCAACATGTGTCCCCTCTTCTCCATGTCTCTTCTACATCAACATGTGTCTCCTCTTCTTCATGTCTCTTCTACATCAACATGTGTCTCCTCTTCTTCATGTCTCTTCTACATCAACATGTGTCTCCTCTTCTCCATGTCTCTTCTACATCAACATGTGTCCCCTCTTCTTCATGTCTCTTCTACATCAACATGTGTCCCCTCTTCTTCATGTCTCTTCTCCATCAACATGTGTCCCCTCTTCTTCATGTCTCTTCTACATCAACATGTGTCCCCTCTTCTTCATGTCTCTTCTACATCAACATGTGTCCCCTCTTCTTCATGTCTCTTCCACATCAACATGTGTCCCCTCTTCTTCATGTCTCTTCTACATCAACATGTGTCTCCTCTTCTCCATGTCTCTTCTACATCAACATGTGTCCCCTCTTCTCCATGTCTCTTCTACATCAACATGTGTCCCCTCTTCTTCATGTCTCTTCTACATCAACATGTGTCCCCTCTTCTTCATGTCTCTTCTCCATCAACATGTGTCCCCTCTTCTTCATGTCTCTTCTACATCAACATGTGTCCCCTCTTCTTCATGTCTCTTCTACATCAACATGTGTCCCCTCTTCTCCATGTCTCTTCTACATCAACATGTGTCCCCTCTTCTTCATGTCTCTTCTACATCAACATGTGTCCCCTCTTCTTCATGTCTCTTCTCCATCAACATGTGTCCCCTCTTCTTCATGTCTCTTCTACATCAACATGTGTCCCCTCTTCTTCATGTCTCTTCTACATCAACATGTGTCCCCTCTTCTTCATGTCTCTTCTACATCAACATGTGTCCCCTCTTCTTCATGTCTCTTCTACATCAACATGTGTCCCCTCTTCTTCATGTCTCTTCTACATCAACATGTGTCCCCTCTTCTCCATGTCTCTTCTACATCAACATGTGTCCCCTCTTCTTCATGTCTCTTCTACATCAACATGTGTCCCCTCTTCTTCATGTCTCTTCTACATCAACACGTGTCCCCTCTTCTTCATGTCTCTTCTACATCAACATGTGTCCCCTCTGTCGAAAGAGACTCTGAAAGTTTCAGGAACAAAGATTCTCTCTCTTTTTGTCCTGATCCATTTCTATAAAAACCTGTCACCTATGATGTCATAACGATTTTTTGGCTTGTGTAACAATTAGCCAATCAGCAACCAAGGTAACCCCCCCCCCCCCCCCCCCCCCCCCTTATCACCTGAAGCTCCTCCTAGAGCTCCATTGAGTTCTTTGTAACCAAATGTCTCTCAGAGGGGCGTGGGGAGGGGCTCCTTATTTTCATCTAAAGTAACAGACAGAGAATCAGCACTTTGGAAACAGCGCTGAAACAGAGAGGATTATGGGTAATGTTGCAATGATCTGTTTGGTGTTTCAGCCAATCAGAGACAGGCTCTGTATATAACTGAGACCTGTGATATATAGATGAAGAACAGTATCATAGGGGACCTTTTAATTCGGTGAGACCCTGACTGTTTGCATGCTTTCAGGCCATCAAGCGTTTCGAGGAGTGCTGCGAGGCGCAGCAGCAGTGGAAGCAGTTCCACCACATGTGCTACTGGGAGCTGATGTGGTGCTTCACCTACAAGAGGCACTGGAAGATGGCCTACTTCTACGCTGACCTGCTCAGCAAGGAGAACACCTGGTCCAAGGTGGGTCGGGGAACTTAGTAATACAAATAATAATACATTTTATTTGGAGGTGCCTTTCAAGACATCAAAGGGCACCTGAAAGTGCTTCAAATAAATGCTCAAATAAGCAAATAAGAGCATTTTGTTTATTTGCAAATAGGAACGGCAAAACCGGAGCAGTGTTAAAGTAAAGAGAAGTTTTTTAAGCAGATGTTGTGAGAGACGAAAGAGAGCGATGCCCTATGACCCAGAAGAAAGTCCAATAAATGCTTGATATTCATAGTCAGAGGTGGAAAAGTACTAAAATCCTTTACTTAAGTAGAAGTAGAAATATGAAGTCCTGGATTGACATGTTTCATAAGTTGAAGTGTTATTAGCTAAAAGTACTTTAAGTATCAAAAGTATTCAGTGTGCAGAAAGGCTCTTTTCACGTAGTAATACACTAAAAGTACAATATTTGCTATCAAAATAAAGTCAATAATCGCATCTCAAAAAGGTTCTTAGGCGCAGTAATTGAGAAGAAATACTCTGTTACAGTCAGATAGTGGGTGCAAAGGAATGACATTGTATTGCTTTAGAAACACAGAAAGCTTCATCATGAGCTTAAAGTTGCTAAAAGATAATCACGCATTGAAACTAAAGAATGGGTTTGAGTTGTGCACCCCTCAGTTCTGTCCTCATCTCATTTAAAATAGAACATATGTACCGCTCTCCCCCCCCCTCAGGCCACCTATGCCTATATGAAAGCAGCCTACCTCAGCATGCTGTCTCCGGACGACTGCCTCACCTTCGGAGAGACCGCGCTCACTCTGTTCAGGTATGAAGTACTGAAGCTACTCACAGCAACCACAAGGAAACATACAGTACATAAAGGTCAAAAGGTCAAAGATTCACGAGCAAAGTCTTAAAACAGGTTTCAATATCCTAATTCTTGCCTTGCCTTAATCCTTGTCAAAGATGGGTTTCGGAAAAGGTTTTGTCTGGGGATGCAAAATGATTGAAAGAGAAGGATGAGAGGAATATAGAAAGAACTATAATTCCACGGGAAGACTAGGGGTCGAGCAAAGTGAGAATTTGGTTAAGGATATTTCCAAATATCTGGAACACACGCCCAGAAACCTGCAGGTCCGCAGGACTACTTTTAAATCCAGGCTGAAGACTTTTCTTTTTGCTTTTAATTGAACTATTGCCTTGTGTTGAAAAGTGCTCTATGATTAAACTTGCCTTGCCTTACAGCTGCAACATGATGAACACAAACCAAATGACCATCACCTAACATTCAAATTAGATTCTGATACTCTGCATGATACGTGCTTTTACTTTTGGTGCTTTCAGATATAATAATATGATAATACTTTCATGGTCAGATCAAGTCTGAAATGTGACTTCACAGCAGCTCCATGTGTAACATCAACAGACAAACATCAAGACACAATACATGAAAAACAACAAACAGCATTTAACAATCACAATGAGAGAAAGTCAAAGATATTGTCAATCTTTCAGTTTGTGTGTACAGACAGAGAGATCGAAATACCGTACAAACACGTATACAAATATGTATATATACCTATATTAAAAAACATGCTCACAGACCCTTAGCGTGTACTTGGCTCTGTATTTACTGTAGATGTTGTACCAGTGGATTATGATGGCAATACTTCTGTGCTCTGTTATATTCCAGGCAGGTCCCGGGGCTGAAGCAGAAGATAGCGGGGAAGTCTTTACCGACAGAGAAGTTCGCTATCAGGAAAGCCCGTCGCTACCTTGCAGAAAACCCCATCCCTCTCCCTGCTCCTCCACTGGTCAGTGCTGCACTGCTATAACACATCAAGAGATCATTATCATATCTTTTGAGTACTACTTCCAGGTTAAGGAACCATGATGCAGTTGCAGGACTTGGTTACTTAAAGGTCCCCTATTATACTGTTCTTCATCAATATATTATAGGTCTCAGAGCCTGTCTCTGATTGGCTGAAACACCAAACAGATCATTGCAGCATTACCCATAATCCCCTCTGTTTCAGCCCTGTTTCCAAAGTGCTTATTCTCTGTCTGTTACTTTAGATGAAAATAAGGAGCCCCTCCCCACGCCCCTCTGAGAGACATTTGGTTACAAAGAACACTATAGCCGCGTTCACACCGCAGTACTTTTCCCACTTTAGTTCCGATAGTTCCGAAATCTCGCGTTCACACCAAAAAGAGCCGGAACTAAAATTAGTTCATCAGAACCTTTTCAGTCCCTGCTCCGAGAAAAAGGTTCCTATGTCTGATTGGCTGGGCGGATTGCAAACCACGCCCCGTAAAACTCCCAAAAGGTTTTGTGAAGCTGCCATTTTATTATCCTTGCATTAGCATGATTAGCATTAGCATTAGCCCAGCGCACAAACGCAGAGAGAGACTAACTTATGGCAACACAAAAGAAAACATGGGGGCGGTGAAGATGAGGAGGTGTCGGCGTTCTGGCGAACGAAGAGACATGAAGAAGAGGGGACACATGTTGATGTAGAAGAGACATGAAGAAGAGGGGACACATGTTGATGTAGAAGAGACATGGAGAAGAGGGGACACATGTTGATGTAGAAGAGACATGAAGAAGAGGGGACACATGTTGATGTAGAAGAGACATGGAGAAGAGGGGACACATGTTGATGTAGAAGAGACATGGAGAAGAGGGGATACATGTTGATGTAGAAGAGACATGGAGAAGAGGGGACACATGGTGATGTAGAAGAGACATGGAGAAGAGGGGACACATGTTGATGTAGAAGAGACATGAAGAAGAGGGGACACATGTTGATGTAGAAGAGACATGGAGAAGAGGGGATACATGTTGATGTAGAAGAGACATGGAGAAGAGGGGACACATGGTGATGTAGAAGAGACATGGAGAAGAGGGGACACATGTTGATGTAGAAGAGACATGGAGAAGAGGGGACACATGGTGATGTAGAAGAGACATGGAGAAGAGGGGACACATGTTGATGTAGAAGAGACATGAAGAAGAGGGGACACATGTTGATGTAGAAGAGACATGAAGAAGAGGGGATACATGTTGATGTAGTAGAGACATGGAGAAGAGGGGACACATGTTGATGTAGAAGAGACATGAAGAAGAGGGGACACATGTTGATGTAGAAGAGACATGAAGAAGAGGGGACACATGTTGATGTAGAAGAGACATGAAGAAGAGGGGACACATGTTGATGTAGAAGAGACATGAAGAAGAGGGGACACATGTTGATGTAGAAGAGACATGGTGAAGTGGATTTTGCATAATAGGTGACCTTTACGGGAATAACCTTTGTTTGAGTCAAATTCATACGAGAGCCGAGCTTTGTCAAAAATATTTTTTTGTATGTTCACCTCTATACAGTATATGAAAATGATCTGTGTGTGTGTGTGTGTGTGTGTGTGTGTGTGTGTGTGTGTGTGTGTGTGTGTGTGTGTGTGTGTGTGTGTGTGTGTGTGTGTGTGTGTGTGTGTGTGTGTGTGTGTGTGTGTGTGTGTGTGTGTGTGTGTGTGTGTGTGTGTGTGTGTGTGTGTGTGTGTGTGTGTGTGTGTGTGTGTGTGTGTGTGTGTGTGTGTGTGTGTGTGTGTGTGTGTGTGTGTGTGTGTGTGTGTTCTCTAGGAGATGATGTACATCTGGAACGGCTACACAGTCATTGGCAAACACAAGGACCTGACTGAAGGCATGCTGAAAACTCTGCAGGAGGAGCAGGCTAAACTCGACAGCAGCCCAAGTAACGCAGAAATAAACATTTCTTATTTTATTTTAATATTAATATAAAAGGAATTGCATTTATTGAAGAGGCTGTACTGTGTGTGTGTGTGTGTGTGTGTCAGGGTCAGAGTTCACCATAGATGATCAGTGTCTGCTGAGTCTGCTGAAGGGCCTGTGTCTCAAACACCTGGGGCATCAAGAGGAGGCCGAACACTACTTCACCCTCGTACTCTGCAAGTACGTAACGTGCACCGACACGTGCGCTAAATCAACAAGTCTAATGTCAATCTTCCAGTTTGTGTGTAGAGACAGAGAGATCCAAATACACGCTCAACCAACCTGAAGAACAGATGCTCTACTTTCATATCATCACCTATTAACCGGATCATATTCTTGAGCGTCCTCGGGTGAATAAAGGCCGTGTCAATCTAAAAGGAATTGTAGCGGCCAGAATCATATAGAAATCAAATTATTATTAACCTAAAATCAAACTGCCGCTGAGGCACCAGTTAGCGGATCTTACGAAGGGCAACAATCTTCCTTTGTGTGTTCTATTCCAATAACAATGAACGCTTTCCTTTATTTCTTTTCCTTTAGCCTTTCCTTCTGGTGGAAACTCAAAACACATTTGTACAAATTAGTTCCCGCTCTTTCTCAATGCATTTCAACCTGTCATCAAATGGTGTGTTGAATTTGCATGATCCCCCTTTTAATGCACAATTTCATCGTTTTACCTTTGATCAAAATACATTCTTACATGTCTACTCTCTGCTATTTTTAGTTAGTTTGTTTGTCTTTTAGTGGTAACTGTATTCTGTGTGATATCAATTGTCTGTGACATGTCTATGTGAAGCACCTTGAACTGCACTTATTGTATGAAAGGTGCTATACAAATACAAATTATTATTATTATTATTATATTATTAAGAGTCAAAGTCAACTTTATTGTCAAGAATTCCACATGTGTTATACATACAGATTATTCAAAATACCGTTTCTCGCAGTCCCTCAGTGTGACACATAAAACAAGATAAGAAAAGGGCCTAGGTAAAAGGGGTATAACAACTAAGTAGTAATAAGTACTAGGTAATAAATATATATATTTAAAACAAAAAAACACAATCAACAGAAACATGAATGTGACATTAGTGCAAGTATTCCTTAGAGCAAAAAATAATAAATGATGTTCGAAGTACAGTAACAGCAGAGATGAGTAGATGATGAGGGAAGGGGGGGGGGGGGGGGGGGGGGTGTGTGTGTGTGTGTGTGTGTGTGTGTGTGTGTGTGTGTGTGTGTGTGTGTGTGTGTGTGTGTGTGTGTGTGTGTGTGTGTGTGTGTGTGTGTGTGTGTGTGTGTGTGTGTGTGTGTGTGTGTGTGAAAGTCTAGGTCCATTTGGGGCAGGGGGGAAAGATGGGAGGCAGGGAGAGAGAATACAGCTGCAGCAGGGATCTTCTGTCTTCCTGTAACCACAGTCTTTTTAAATGTTTTCCTGCAGCGAGTCTCAGATAAAGTACGACCACTACCTGGTTCCCAACGCTCTGCTGGAGCACGGCCTGCTGTGTCTGGAGCAAGGCAGGAAGTCTGAAGCCATCCGACTGCTAGAAACCGCAAAGTAGGTTTTTAAAATGGATGATTCTGCATTTTTACACTCAGTTTTTAACCACCAGTCAGCACTTTAGATACTGTTTTTTTTAAATGTCTTCATCATAAATCTTATGCGTGGTAGAATAAACAGCAAGGTTTGCTTTCCCTTTAGTGTTTGTGATTTATGGGTTTATTATAATACACATGGATGTATTGCTAGAAAAAGCCTACAGGGCACAGGTAGAGGGGCCTAATTAGTCAGGGGCCCCTCTGGTTTAACTTACACAATATTACTCAAAGAGACACCAAACACTAAAAAGAGATTCAAAATGAACCAATAGAGGAAGGTTCAGTAAAACAGAGACTCAAAAGGACTACAAATATATACAAAATGACTATTAAGAGACTTGCATTGACTATAAAGAGACACTCAGTGACCGTAAAGGGATGCATAACAACTACACCAAGACATAACATGGTCACAATAATACAGAAAAGGACTGAGAGATGCTCAATGACTACAAAGAGACACACGGAGGCCAAACACCTTTAAAGTCTGGGTGTCTGTCTGGGTGCTCATTATAATATATATATATAATAATTTAGATTGACCTCTGATCAGAGATGGCAAAAGTACACACATCCTTTACTCAAGTAGAAGTACAGATACTCGTGTTTAAAAATACTCTGGTGAAAGTAGAAGTACTGACTAAACTTCTTTACTCAAGTCAAAGTAAAGAGGCTTTGAAATGTACTTCAGTAAAAAGTACCCATAACTAGCAGCTGTTTTAAAGAGTACCTGACCTCCCTTTATATTAATAGAACAATAATGTCATTGTTAGCTAATGAATGTTTCCATGGTGACCAACGGCAACATGACAACGTTTTCATTGGTCCCTCTTCTTTAGAGAAGACCAGGAAATGATGGATACACGGATCGTGTTCAAATCAATAGGCACGCAATGACTCTAAATAATAATGATCACGCCACCAAACACACATTCAGACTAAAGGAACCAGCCTGTTTGGAAAATGAGAGAAGTAGAAAGTACAGGTATTTGAGTTCAACATGTAAGAAGTAGAAAGTACGGGTATTTGGGTTCAACATGTAAGAAGTAGAAAGTACAGGTATTTGGGTTCAACATGTAAGAAGTAGAAAGTACGGGTATTTGGGTTCAACATGTAAGAAGTAAAGAGTACACAGGTATTTGAGTTCAACATGTAAGAAGTAGAAAGTACAGGTATTTGAGTCCAACATGTAAGAAGTAGAAAGTACAGGTTTTTGTGTTTAACATGTAAGAAGTAGAAAGTACAGGTATTTGGGTTCAACATGTAAGAAGTAGAAAGTACGGGTATTTGGGTTCAACATGTAAGAAGTAAAGAGTACAGGTATTTGAGTTCAACATGTAAGAAGTAGAAAGTACAGGTATTTGAGTCCAACATGTAAGAAGTAGAAAGTACAGGTTTTTGTGTTTAACATGTAAGAAGTAGAAAGTACGGGTATTTGGGTTCAACATGTAAGAAGTAGAAAGTAAAAACTTGTCAGAAAACTAAGTAGTGGAGTAAAGTACTGATACCAGAGACAGGTACTTAAGTACAGTAACAAAGTATTTGTACTCCACTACTTCCCACCTCTTTTCAAGGTTCAAGGCCTTTATTAGTCATACGTACACAGTTACAGTGTAGTTATGACGATGAAAATCTTATGTCACAGACTCCTCCAACAGTGCAACACAATAAACCAGAAAAACAGCAAAAAATAGTTATCTGATTTGATTTTAAATGTTTATTCTGTTTCAGGCAAAACTACAAGAACTACTCGATGGAATCGCGGACTCACTTCCGGATCCAGGCAGCTATGCACAAAGCTAAAGGCGTGGCGGAGAACGGCCTCCATTCCCCGAGCAGCCCTTAACGGACAGAGGAGGGCCCGCCAGAGCAGACACAGCCTTCTGTCCTCCCACAATGCAACACTCAGCCCACCCCTGCCCACATTATAAGGGCAGGTGATCTGTTTGGGTGCTGCCTTCTCTTTGTGTGGCCCTGGGTGGCTAAGGCAGGATTGCTTAGTCCTCTTCTAGAGATATATTATGATGAAATCGGCTTCTTAGAGCGATTTGAAATAGAGACAAATGTGCCTATATTTATGAAACATTGCTTCTATAGCAGGCTTGTTCATCCAGCACTGTGTTTCCACCCATAAGGGGCGCACTCGGGTGGGAAACCAGCTGTGAAGTAAATAAATACTGCTCCTCAATTATCCCCAGAATAAAAACGTGCCCAGTTTAGGGTGCAGGGTTGGATCTAATGGAGTACCAAACACCAAATATATAGATTACTCATGCAGACTCCACCCAGCACGAGAACAAATGTACCTGGTTGCTAAAAATGCTCTCACGCCCACTTTTAATTCCTGTAAAATGGAGATTGACGATGAAAATGACAAACAATTATGTGTTGACATCATGCAACTCACCGCATTAACCATGTGACTGTTTTGTACCATGTTATTTGATACATTCTGGTTGACGGGTTTCATCTATATTTAGATATTTTAACAAAACCAATATGACCTATTTAGAGAATATACATTATTTATATGTTGGTTTCACTTTTTACACTACATAAGTTTTAAGAGCGAGGGATTGTTTATTTTACATTTGTCTTCCTTTACTTGAAACCTTTTGAAACCTGTTTTCATATGTTCATTCAGTCTCCTTCTGTATTAACCCTTACATGTAATGGCTTTTGCACAGAGCTTTGTAAATCAGCCAAGAGTGAAGAGATCATAAATGCAAAGAGCTGTTCTTTACATTGATATATTGTAAATGGCACCTTTTACATGAATTGTCCCGTTTTAAGAGGGCAGATGAATGCGTCTTTTAGAAAGGCAGATCCCTTCTTTTCTCCTCGTGGCGTTTGGGACGGGCTCCAGCGGTACTTCAGCGTGAACAAACGGGCCATTCACCCCGAGCAGAAAAAGGACCTTTGCTCGTCCGCCTGTTGCATCTTTAGTGAGTGAAGAAGCTCCGAACACAAAGCCAGAACAGTCTTCACCGCTTTGAGAACATCCTCCGCTGCTCCTCCTCCATCAGCCATGCTCGACAACAACCATCTATACAAGGACGTGAACATAATAACAACAACGCTACTTTGTCAAAAAAAATAATCTGTATATGAAAAAAAACAACGTTTGTAATGACTGATGATACGACAGAAAAGGGTCACCTCTAATCATGTTAGTGGGGAGGTTTCGCTAAGTGTCCAAAACCTAGAAACTAAGATGGTGTCTCAAGTGTTGGAATTAGAGAAGTGTTGATTTATTCATGATTAGAGTAACGTTTGGGATTCAAGACGATGACTAGTTCGGTTTCAATTTATTTTATTGGTGAAGGAAATCTACTTTTAATTTTGTTTTAACCTATTTCCAAATTATATTTCATGGTCTGATAATTAACTTAGCGAATTTTACATTTTTCCCCCTTTTGGTTTTGCAGAAATAGCTGAAAGAAACTCTTTCAAATTGTGATGTGGCATTTTGATGTTTACAATCAGCGTATTTTATCGGGCACGGCTACTACTGTGCAGAATGACATTCCTGTACAGACTGAATGTTTCTATTGTAATTTAAGATTAAGCAACTTAAAAACAAACCATCTCATTTTGTGTTGTCTTTTTTGTCACCCGTGCACCACAAAGAAAAGCACCAAATACAAAGTGCTCTGCACTGAAGGTTATTATTTACAGAACAAAGAGGCTCTGCAAATATTTGCACACGTTGTTCTCATCTAATCCTCTAGAAACAGTGAGTAGGCCAAGTAATCTCTTGTTGATATGCAAGCAATGGATAAGAACACAAGGGATATTGGAACAGTGGGCCTGAATCATATTGATTTGAAAATAAGCTAAGAAAACCCTGAAATATCAGATTCAGGATAGCTTTTTGATGTTTGAAGTGAAAATGTCAACACTTAGTTTGAATCTCTGGTTTATTGCACTTATTGTAAGTCGCTTTGGATAAAAGAGTCAGCTGCTATGTAATAATGTAATGGTTGTATTCCCAAGTACGTTTACACATACAAGGAATTTACTTGGTGAATACAAAGACACAGAAAGAAAGGAAAGGAAGCAAATATTACAAAATATTTATTTAAAAAACTATTGTAACAAATAAATAAAGAAAATATTTACACAACATATACATATATTCAATGAGGAGAACTGTCCAGATTTAGAATATCGTTTAATCATGGAATATTTTTGAGCCCTACGATGATCACAGCATGATTTAGCAAGAGTCATTTATCGATTTCCTCTCTGTTTACGTTTTCAGCGAAGGGCAATGTGTTCTTCTGATTGGCTGCCACAAAAAGATCCAAGTGGTAACTAATAGCTCATTGGTTCGTGGGTACAAAGGGGCGGGGCTTCTTGTTGCTACATCCCCACCTTTTTTCGTTTATCTTCAGCAGCTGCTGCACTCGGGAAAGTCCCTGACAGCCAGCAGGGAGCTTTCTCACAGAGAAAAACCGAGAGATAAATGAAGAATTTGAAGAACTTTTCGCTGCCTCGTGCACATTTAAAATCCTGTAAGGGTTGTTTTTAGCTTTTAAAATAACCGAGTGCTAGCTCATTTTGCATGCTAGCTTCTCTTTGTCTGGCTAGTAGCTAGCTGAGGGATGTGTTGTCGTTGTTGTTGTTGTTGTTGTTGTCTGGGACAGCAGACACGTCAGATGTGCATGGAGAACCGCCTTCTAATCTGCTGCTGACATTATCCGGGAGAAGTACCCGCTGTGTAACGCTGGTAAACACCGAGAGAGAGGAGAGTTTTTGTTGGAAGGAGATGGGAAACTGTCTGAAATCTCCCACCTCGGATGATATTTCTCTGCTCCATGAATCCAGCTACGGAGACCCCGACCAGGAGCCACCGCCCCCCTATGAGGTAATTTCGAAACAGCCATAACATGACGAGTGTCTTAGTGTCTAAGGATTACAAAAATAATAATTATACGGTGAGATTCAAAGGCTTTATTGTCAGTGTTGTTTATGGACTAAGTAAATTGACTCGTGATACAAAGGCTTTATTGTGTAATGCACAGTAGATTCATTGTTCCAGATTCAAGGCTTTTATTGTAATTTGTACACAGCTACAGATTAGTTCTGATAATGAAGATCTTAGTTCACGGGCTCCTCCAACAGTGCAACACAATACAAGATATTAGCGCAATACAATCAAATAGAAATTGTGCAGAATAGTCTAAATACAAGTAATTGGAATATATATAAGTTACAACCAGATGAATGTTATGGATGTTCTTTCAAAAGTGCAGGTGTTTAACAGTCTTATGGCCTGATATCCGTAGATATGGTCATGGGAATCTTAAATCCTAGGATAAATCCAACAACATAAATATATATAAGAGATTAAACATAAAAAAATAGTGCAAGAAAAAACAGGGGTTGCAGGGCTAAGACAAATGTATTCATGACCGAGACAAATATTGAAATAGAATAAATACTGTATGCTTTAATACTAAATAAATAAAAATGTTATGTGTGGCAGACTTGGCCTGTGTGCATATATAATTAAATCTTTATTGCCCCTAAGGGAATTTGCTTTGCACAAAGTGGACAAAAGAGTATCAGCAACAACAACATCATAAACCAACTATGATTAGCCTAATATCATTTGGGAATTAAATAAAGGACATCAGTTGCAAATGTATAAGGTTCAGACAAATGACCCCAAAGTGATCGGAGCTTGTTGAGCAGCTGTAGAAAATGTCTGATCTGACCCGTCACTGCCATAATACTAATCCGCTTTAATCTATCCGAAGGTCCATTCAACGCGTACCCCTTCCCTGAATACTTAGTGTGATCTACACATGCAGCACAATATCAACACTTTCAATAGTCTTCATTCTCACAAACTGAACCGTGTATTTATTGTTCATTTATTATTCCGATTGAATGGAGAGGAACTAAGCAACACTAATGTCTATTATGGCTTTTACTGTGCAAACAAACCCAGCTCTCCATTGAAACCTAGGAGTTTGTCGTAACTATAACACTTTTCTCAGCTGTTTCTCTCGCGGATCCCCTGCTCTGGTTGTCTGGTGTCCGTACTTCCTGTATTTGATAATTTGCATACAGACCAGACCAGGCCATGCTGTGGCTGTACATGTCATGTATGGTGTTACACTTCTCTTGTTTATATACTTCTATGTTGGTATGCATTATGCAAGGCCTTGGCACTGAGTTTGCCTGTTATTAGGTCAAGCCAAGCCTTATCTGTAGATTTAAGATAAGTGGTTTTTTCAGCATGGGAAACCAAAGGTGGTCTCAGGTCAGGAGAGCCTATTATTGTAGAAATGTTACTTAATTATGTAAGTGTTACCAACAGAGAGGAACACATAAAGGGGACAATATGACCAACTACTGAGACCGTCTAAGTGTGGTATCATTCAAAGAGAAAATACATGTTTGATTCTCTATTTATATAATAGATATGAGCTGTAGATAAAATCGTGGTAAGTTTCAGATGGATGTCAAACACAGATAATCAGTTTCCTTTTTAAAGATCTAACTTACTTTCACCAGCTGATTTGAACTATAACTGGCTGACTGGTGTTCGGCAACAATGGATATATCTTTAAAGAATTCCTATTATGCTTTTCTTTTTAGGTTTCCCTTTCCTGTAGTGTGTTATATAGGTTTTAGTGCATGTAAATGGTCTGCAGAGACTCAAACCGGGAGTTTCCCCTGCCTGAGACGCCTCCATCGGACTCCTTTGTTTATATCAGGAACATAGTGACATCACTGTGTAACACTTGAGCTTCTCTGTTTGTTTGTTTTCAACATCAAAGCAAGTAACCTCGTCACAATAGATGCACAAAATACAAATATGAATATGAAAATGAGCAGAATAGGGCTGCTTCATTCTTTTTGTTTATTTAAGTTGGACTTAAAAAGCTGAAATCACATCGACAGGAGGACACAGAAAACCAAATTATAGTTTCTAATAACTTTGTTTTGATATAAGTTAATTGTTTCACATATGTTATGGTGCACATGGTAATTGAATACCAGTATGCCATTGGAGCTCTAAAAGACAATTAAGTGGTGACGTTTTCATAATTAAAATATTTTTCAAAATTCTTTAACTACACTTCTTACCATCTGGACGAACAAATATGAGTTAAACCTGAGTGTTTGCTTTGACAAAAGAGCATCAAACCTAGGTCAGTGCATGCTAAGCAAATACTTCCTGGTCTTTCCAAGTTATCAATCATTTCTGTTGTCATGTGTCATCGGTGGAATGACGCATCACAGTCAGCCACAGATGATACGAAAGCAGGGAGTCGTTGTTTGTCATGTCTGGCACACAGCGGGGTGTAATTAGACCAAAGCTCTGGTATCATAGAGGGGTGATGGTGTAACAAACATTGCTCGGTTCCTTTGGAAGAGCTCTCCCTGAGAAAGGCTGAGAAAACCCGTGTGAGTTTCACAAGAGGGTTAACTCACTAGTTAAAAGCTACTTATAAAGAGCTCTTTCAGCCTGCCAGCTCCTTCTCCCTGGTGACCGCAGTAATCAGCCCCTTCACCATATGAACCCAGCCTGAAGACACACATTTCCTCTGTGCTTGCACTTCAGATTAACCCACTTTGAGAAAGGGGGCTAAAGGCTCCACTATACTCGACTTGAAGTTGTGGACTAGGGCTTCAGGATTTGGGGAAATTACATCACATGTTACTTGTTAGACGCTTTTACCCAAAGCGACTCACATAGTCAATACTGTGGACAATCCCCACAGGAGCAATTTGGGGTGAACGACATGCTGACTGCAGTGGGGTTTGAACCTCCTGACCCCAACACCGACGCACAACCCACTTCGCCACACGCCTCCTTAAGAAATAAGAAATAATGCGATTTTTCTGACAGATATTGCGATTCGATTTGCGATATTTGTTTTTAAGCAACCCAACGGAAGTTTATTGTAAAATGCGGCCATATCTCCGGCTAGGAAGGTCGTATCAACGTGCTCCCGTCTCTAGCACCCCCGCAGCCCGAGCTACGAGTGAAAGAACTAAACTTACAAGAGACTTCCGTTGGGTTGCTTTAAAGTCAAGCTTCAGTTTAAGATTACTAACCTGACTCAGATGCTTTGTTTCACCAAACCATCTAGGAAAGCTCCATTGGAAGCCATTTGGAAAAGTATTTCAAAAATACTTGGCAGGTGATTGGATCAATCTGTCTATCACCTACTATCATGGGCCACTTCTGATTGGTTAACAATGGCTGGTGCATGTGGAGCACAGCACTTCTGATTGGTTAACAATGGCTGGTGCATGTGGAGCACAGCACTTCTGATTGGTTAACAATGGCTGGTGCATGTGGCGCACAGCACTTCTGATTGGTTAACAATGGCTGGTGCATGTGGAGCACAGCACTTCTTCGTTCAGCCCTAGTATGGACCTGCGTGTAAAGGCCAGAGTTCTCACTGTGCTTCATACAAACAGGGAAGTTGGCAAGTTATGGTGAAAAACAAGATGCCAGTGACCCAACAAGGGATGGGAAGCGAATCCAAATGTTATCAAAATCGCAATATGCACTAGTCCATCTTCTATCGCTTATCCAGGGTCAATATATAGGATTTCTTTCCAAGTTTGACTCACTCATTGCCTTTACAATCATTCCTAGCTGGAAATGATTTGGACAGTAAACTAGCAGCGTGGAGGCAGTGTTTTGTTTATCTTTGAATGACACTGACTATTTGAATGACGTGAATATCAATCAAACGCTTGTAAAAATGCATGCAGAACTGTTCAACTCTTCAGACGCTCACCCTGGAGCTTGTAAACGTCTGCTGAGGCAACTTGAGTTTACACCGATTAGACCATGTTTCCCAGCACAGTCAGCCGTGAACCAGAAAGGGATGAATTCCAGCCTGTGAAGCAGATTCCTTCCACTACAAAGGCTGCATTTGGTGCAGTTGAATCATTTCCTGGCTGGAAAGAGGGGGCACACACACTGGCATCTGCAAGAGTTCAAAACCAACTTCAGTCAAAACAAAGGAATTGGATTCACAGAAACTCCAACTTTTTACACAGATAGCTTCAATCTCAATTTTGACTTTTTATTATAATTATAGTACACAGGACTTTTGCAGAAGGGAACTTGTAACCCCTAGATTCCACCGGGTCCGCGCCGCGGTGCTCACGGCGATCGCGGCCACTCTAGTCAATGGGCGCTATTCCACCACACGCGGCGCGTTACGGCTCAGAAGCGTCTCAGAGGCGGCTCGGCGCAGGGCTCCTCTAAAATTAGGATGTATCCTATTTTTGTCGCGGCGCAGCCGTAACGTAGGCAGGAAGTGGAACGGTCAGAGCATCCGGGCCAGTCCCATCCCCCACATATACTAATTTTGCAGACCCCCCTCCTTCATCACAACACCTTTACTACGATACGCTCAATGGACGAGGAGCTTTTCATTCTGGAGGTGGAAAAACACACTTTTATATGATGTAACGAAAGCTTTTTACAAGGACAACATCAGAAAGGACAAGGCCTTGTTTTTAATCGCTGGAGTATATAGCATATATATATATATACACACACACACAAACACATTTTGCAGACCCTATTCCTCCTTAGTCTTTCAAGTAGGAACTAGAACTAGAACTCCCATACTGAATTTCACCCTTTTTCATCTGGTCGCGTTAAATGACAGGTGGTTAGCCGGCAAAGGTTGCTAACCGCTAGCTGTTAGCATTTTCGCTTCACCCAAGCAGTTACACCGACAACTTTTGGATACTAAATATTGCTGCTGCTAATTTACCATTGTCTCAATCAGCTTATTATCCAAGTATTGCAGTCAATGTTGTTATAGTCTGCAGAAACATAGGAAGGGCGGATGGTGGCTGTTGAAAGCTTAAAGACTTAAAGTGGATGAGATCATACACTTAGGCTAGTGGGCTCTACTGTAACAATGAGGACAAAGAGAGCAAGTGCATATTATTTCCATGTTTGCTCCATTTCAACTGGGAAGGCTACAAAGCAGAGGGAGGTGCTGTGGTGAGTGTGTGTTGCTTAAAACACATTGTTTGTCGAGTGTGGTGATTTGGAAAGCAGCTGGTGCTGACTCATCTCTGGGACTGAGCTCTGGGAGATAAAGAAAGGCCCCCCTGTGTGTGTGTGTGTGTGTGTGTGTGTGTGTGTGTGTGTGTGTGTGTGTGTGTGTGTGTGTGTGTGTGTGTGTGTGTGTGTGTGTGTGTGTGTGTGTGTGTGTGTGTGTGTGTGTGTGTGTGTGTGTGTGTGTGTGTGTGTGTGTGTGTGTGTGTGTGTGTGTGTGTGTGTGTGTGTGTGTGTGTGTGTGTGTGTGTGTGTCTCCTCGTCCTCGTATGGCTTGTTATACACCTGTCTACCTCGTGAGCCTCCGAAAGGAAAGGAACATGCGTTTGCTGATGTTGCACGCCTTATTTTCTGGTGTTTCCAGAGATGTCACAGGTCCACACATCCTTTACTCAAGTAGAAGTACAGATACTCGTGTTTAAAAATAATCTGGTGAAAGTAGAAGTACTGACTAAACTTCTTTCCTCAAGTTAAAGTAAAGAGGCTTTGAAATGTACTTCAGTAAAAAGTACCCATAACTAGCAGCTGTTTTAAAGAGTGCCTGACCTCCCTTTATATTAATAGAACAATAATGTCATTGTTAGCTAATGAATGTTTCCATGGTGACCAACGGCAACATGACAACGTTTCCATTGGTCCCTCTTCTTTAGAGAAGACCAGGAAATGATGGATACACGGATCGTGTTCAAATCAATAGGCACGCAATGACTCTAAATAATAATGATCACGCCACCAAACACACATTCAGACTAAAGGAACCAGCCTGTTTGGAAAATGAGAGAAGTAGAAAGTACAGGTATTTGTGTTCAACATGTAAGAAGTAGAAAGTACAGGTATTTGGGTTCAACATGTAAGAAGTAGAAAGTACAGGTATTTGTGTTCAACATGTAAGAAGTAGAAAGTACAGGTATTTGTGTTCAACTTGTAAGAAGTAGAAAGTACAGGTATTAGTGTTCAACATGTAAGAAGTAGAAAGTACAGGTATTTGAGTTCAACATGTAAGAAGTAGAAAGTACAGGTATTAGTGTTCAACATGTAAGAAGTAGAAAGTACAGGTATTTGTGTTCAACTTGTAAGAAGTAGAAAGTACAGGTATTAGTGTTCAACATGTAAGAAGTAGAAAGTACAGGTATTAGTGTTCAACATGTAAGAAGTAGAAAGTACAGGTATTAGTATTCAAAATGTAAGAAGTAGAAAGTACAGGTATTAGTGTTCAAAATGTAAGAAGTAGAAAGTACAGGTATTAGTGTTCAACATGTAAGAAGTAGAAAGTACAGGTATTAGTGTTCAAAATGTAAGAAGTAGAAAGTACAGGTATTAGTGTTCAACATGTAAGAAGTAGAAAGTACAGGTATTAGTGTTCAACATGTGAGAAGTAGAAAGTACAGGTATTAGTGTTCAAAATGTAAGAAGTAGAAAGTACAGGTATTAGTGTTCAACATGTGAGAAGTAGAAAGTACAGGTATTAGTGTTCAACATGTGAGAAGTAGAAAGTACAGGTATTAGTGTTCAACATGTGAGAAGTAGAAAGTACAGGTATTAGTGTTCAAAATGTAAGAAGTAGAAAGTACAGGTATTAGTATTCAAAATGTAAGAAGTAGAAAGTACAGGTATTAGTGTTCAACATGTAAGAAGTAGAAAGTACAGGTATTTGGGTTCAACATGTAAGAAGTCAAAGTAAAAAGTCGTCAGAAAAATGTACTTAAGTGCAGTAACAAAGTATTTGTACTCCACTACTTCCCACCTCTGGGTGTTTCTCTCACTTGTATTGGTAACATAAGGCCTATACAAAGCAAAGATGTAGCCCAAATCTACGATCAGAGGGTTCAGTGGACTAAAGGTCTGCACACCACTGACTGTAGGGGATACACACACAATATTGAAGAGCACGGCTTCTGTCAAACACCTGCCTTGCTGTCAGGACCAAAGGGCTCGAAGTCAGCAGTTCAGTTTGAGCTCAGCCAGCTGGGTCAGAAGAAATGGGAAGAAAAGTTTGCTTTAAAGGCGGTTTATAATTAGCTGTCAAAGCTGGAGTGGAGACGAGGTGAACAACCGAGTGAGAACAACTTTGAAACTTTTGCTACCGTGATCTGCAGGTGCCACGATCAGGAGAGGAAGGACAAGGGTGTGACTCTCTCACTTTGTTCAGATAAACATGAATGTGTGAATGAGTCCAACTTCAGTGTCACTGACTGTACCACAGGCATGACTAAGAAAATCAGATACTTTAAAAATGTAAAAACTACTTTTCTTCAACCGCAATGAAAAGAAGTGAAGAGGTAGAAGAAAGATGTGGAGGAAAATCAAAAAGACCTCCACACCACTCTGCTAAGAAAATTAAATAGTGATGCAGGGATGACGTAGTTTTGTAGGCCGTCCCAAAAGTTATCATAGCTAAGGCCCCTCTGCAAAGAAGCAATGGCATTTCCCCTTTGGAAAATACTCTCTGTGGCATACAGGTGTGTGACACTTAATACGTTTTATCAGCAGTAATCTCCAAATATTAACGACATTGTGTGAATTATGAAGCGTATGTGCAATCCTCAGATGTGAAAAGCTAACATTAGGCTATAGACAAACGACATCACCGTCGCATGGCTGCACATCACCACGGCTACGCTAAAGGCCTGATGACGCTTTGTAGTCCTCACTTGATAGCCACCGTTTTTATGACTCATAGAAGCTTCAGACTTTAAAGGTTCCCTATCACACTGTTTCTCATCAATATATTACAGGTCTCAGATATATACAGAGCCTGTCTCTGATTGGCTGAAACACCAAACAGATCATTGCAGCATTACCCATAATCCCCTCTGTTTCAACCCTGTTTCCAAAGTGCTGATTCTCTGTCTGTTACTTTAGATGAAAATAAGGAGCCCCTCTCCACGCCCCTCTGGGAGAGATTTGGTTACAAAGAACTCAATGGTGCTCTAGGAGGAGATTCAGGTGATAAGGGGGGGGTTACCTTGGTTGCTGATTGGCTAATGGTTACGCAAGACAACACATCGTTATGACATCATAGAGTGGCCAAAATCTGATCAGCTCATTTTCAGACAGGTTTTTATAGAAATGGATCAAAAAGAGAGAGAATCTTTGTTCCTGAAACTTTCAGAGTCTCTTTCCACAGAGGGGACACATGTTGATGTAGAAGAGACATGAAGAAGAGGGGACACATGTTGATGTAGAAGAGACATGAAGAAGAGGGGACACATGTTGATGAAGAAGAGACATGGAGAAGAGGGGACACATGTTGATGTAGAAGAGACATGGAGAAGAGGGGACACATGTTGATGAAGAAGAGACATGAAGAAGAGGGGACACATGTTGATGTAGAAGAGACATGGAGAAGAGGGGACACATGTTGATGTAGAAGAGACATGGAGAAGAGGGGACACATGTTGATGAAGAAGAGACATGAAGAAGAGGGGACACATGTTGATGTAGAAGAGACATGGAGAAGAGGGGACACATGTTGATGTAGAAGAGACATGAAGAAGAGGGGACACATGTTGATGTAGAAGAGACATGGAGAAGAGGGGACACATGTTGATGTAGAAGAGACATGAAGAAGAGGGGACACATGTTGATGTAGAAGAGACATGAAGAAGAGGGGACACATGTTGATGTAGAAGAGACATGAAGAAGAGGGGACACGTGTTGATGTAGAAGAGACATGAAGAAGAGGGGACACATGTTGATGTAGAAGAGACATGAAGAAGAGGGGACACATGTTGATGTAGAAGAGACATGAAGAAGAGGGGACACATGTTGATGTAGAGGAGACATGAAGAAGAGGGGACACATGTTGATGTAGAAGAGACATGAAGAAGTGGATTTTGTATAATAGGTGACCTTTAAAGAGTGGGGTAATAACTGGTGTGTTTTGTGAAACTGTGTTAGTGTTGTGTTAACCACAGAACTAATGTCAGGCTTCTTTACGATACGATAATACTTTAATGGTCAGATCAAGTCTGAAATGTGACTTGCACTACAGCAGCTCCATGTGTAACATCAACAGACAAACATCAAGACACAATACATGAAAAATAAACAACAAACATTTAACACAACAACACAATCAGTGAGAGAAAACCTGCTCAAAGAGCCTTGTATTTACTGTGAGGATTAACTCATGCACAAACACAACCTAACCACAAACACTCTCATTGAACCGTTGACTTCGAGGGAACCAGAAGTGCTTGGTTACTTCCCAGTTTTAGGACTTGTTTCTGCACCACTAAAGGTAATCAGAAAGTAAGCATTGAAGAAGCTCTCCTCAGATTTCAAACAGCTCTTATCATGGCTGCCACTTAACACTCATTTCACTCAGTCAGAAACCTTACTAAGCGAAAAACACCGTGTTGGTTTTATCCTTGTAAGGTAATGACACTCCATCAGAGCCCCTTGTGACAGCTTACCTACCGCCTTCACCTAATATGGTAACAGGAACATTGTGGTGTCAGTGACCTATTCTGTGGGCTTTGGCAGTTCCTGAGCACACACAACTAATACCAATACTTTAATAACTATTTGATCTCCCCTTAAATTTAGTTTTCAACCTTCT